>NC_068362.1:86666698-87024198 GCF_020536995.1 Dreissena polymorpha
GTTCCGTGAATATCCAAACTTGTTATTTATTCACTTGTTTCATGACACAACATGCAGATAATAAAATTCGACGCTATGAAAAAGGTTATCTACTTGTATGCAATATACGGTTATTCTGTGAAAGCGTTCACGCCAGTACATTTCAACGACCAATTTTCACAGTGGAACAAAATGCTTTCTGATATTTTCAGACTGGGTATACAAACCTTCTTTCCAAAGACGCGAAGAAGTACCGATGCCGCGCCCAGAGAACCCATGGGCCCGCGTTATAGTTGATCCTTCGGGAAGCAACAAAACCATAACCGTGACGTCACAAGGAGCCCCAGCAACCCTAGAAACCACAACCAGCGTGCCAAATACGTTCATACCATCTGACAACACGAAGCAAGTTTTAGTCGGGAAAAGCGGACCGCAAATCGGCAGCCACCAGCAAGGAACGTTGGACACTATTGCGAAACCAGTTGCACAAGTAGAACGCATCCCTGTCATTCTCCAACGAGTCACATTGAAAACGAACGCCGAAAGTAGCACAAGCACTTCGTACGTATCCAGCTACACCAAAGGGTTGCTGGCCAATAAAATCGCTATTAGCAACCATAGTGCTACCCAGCCGTCGACAGTAGGTATTACTGCGCATGCCCGTGTTTCAGCTGCAATTTCATCTCGACCGGAAATAGCGGTCGTTCCGCAGCGACAGGACGTGTATCTGACGCCCAGTCTTCAGAAAAACCTTGCTATGATGTCATTAATGACGTCATCTATTAGAACGACGCATGCGCAGACGCTTCCCGCTCAAATAAAGCTCGGGGACCAACAACTGCACTTATTGAATAAAGGTGCGAGACCGGGACCTTTAACAACGGGTGAGCATCTCTTAATATTATTTATATTTCTAACAGTTATTTAATTAATATGAATCTCTTTTTGATAGTAAACAAATTCCTGCCCATCCAATGTTCATGTTCTTAACCAGGAAGTTGATTCCGCGTTTACTGTTGTCTTCGGCTTATCGACACAGATTATCACATAATATATATTATATATTTAATATACTATTATAACACAACTTAGAACCAGTAATTAGCATTTTTTTCTTATGCCTTGTCCAATTATCGAGAATAAGCTTGTTGCGTTACCTGTATCTGAGATGACAACGTCCACTTGGGCTTTACCACGACATTAAACAATCATGTTGTAAATACTTATTTCATTTACTTCTATTTAAGGTGGAACACCCTATAGACATCTACAGTCCGTGCAACAGCAAATCATCCCTGGGCCCATAATACCCATTTACCAGTCACACATCAGTCCGGTGGTTAAGGCACTGGCCTTTCCCCCGACGGCGTTGAAATCCGCTGACGTTAAACCGGGCCTGTACGGAAACGCAAAACCAGCCGTGAAGTCATCAGTAGAAGTAAACGCCGATTTAAAAAGCACACGATCGGATGAAACTGTTCTGAAGAATACAGAAGATAATCATTTAGATAGTCTGATTCGAGAGGCACGCGCCTGTTTAAATGAGACGTATAATTCCGGTGAGCGGAACGTTTCGCCTCGTGCTAACGTGCCTCATAAATGCTTCAAAGTTCAGACCAAATTTTCGTCAGAAGAAAGTGGTCAGATACCGGAAGTTGATGATGTTGAAAGCTGCTGGCCGTTTCCTTTCTCAGAAAATCCAGACGACTGGGCATTGACAAGTAATTAATGTTTTCATCTTGATATGTAAAATAATTTGAATGTCATAAACACATTCTGTTAAATATATATGCGACGTTCAACGTCGATTTTGCGATTTTTTAGCGGCAGTACAGATTGTTCCGACATTTAGCGTTGCAGATGCGACTTTGTCGGAATTAGGTTTAGCGATGTTTAGAGTTGATGTTGCGACTTTCAGCGGGAAATCTATTTGTTGCGTTAAAGGTGCGTCATAAAGCGTCAATAGATTTTGCGACTTGTATCGTTGGTTGCGACATTGAGCGTCATTCACGCAACATTGAATGCAAATTGCGACAAATAGCGTCGGCGCTACTTTTTAACGTTTCTTTCCACTATATCTTCAGCACGCGCGCACGAGGATATCTACCTGGAGATGAGGGACCCATACGACCCCTTCCTTGTCGACGACGACGACGACTTTGCCGACAGGTTTCCAGGCGGTCTGCACCTCGACGTGGACAGGTGAGCTCTTGCGCGTCAGAATACCGGAATACGTAATAAGTGTGTTGACCATTCGATTATTTCTTCGATCTACGATCATTAAATGACCTACATTCTAAGGTAGCGCACCTGTAATGGGCACCTTTCCAAATATAATCTAATGTATTATTTTCTTAATCAGCATTATTTCACTGAACTACATGCAAATTTTTAGGTAGGCTTTCAGTGCTTATAAAATATACTGAATTTTTCAAAACCACCCCCACGCTCGGCTTCAGAGTGAAATCAGTATATATCTTGCGGGGGATTCCGGAGATACCCGGTAGTCGATGTATCACGATTTTGTGTACCACTGATTCGAGTAGGTTATTTGTCACTAGCATATATTTGTGCAATCGGTTCCTTTAAACCGCTTAGATCGACAGTTTGCCCAGAAAAATCAATCGTGCTAGATCGACCATCTCCGGAATCCTCCAATTGATACCAGTAGATTGATATAGGCAATACAACGCTTGCTGATCCGGAATGAGGAAAAGTATCAGTTATTTGGTACACTGGCCACCTAGATGTGACTGAATACTGTTAAATCCGATTAAAAAACGTATCCATGGACTTCTTTAGATTTAGTAAGACTGTTTGAAAATGAACGCTGGCTCGGCATGAAAACAACACAAGTCCATGCAAAGGCAGATCTGGGACGAAACATTACCCACATAAATTAACAAACCCGTTTTCCCAGAAATACAATTTTATTTCCAGCTGGAACAGGTACCTGGAAAACGACGAGGAAGAAGGAGATTTTCTTGCGATGCTTCAGACTTCAAAGAAGGCACCTGACATATCAATAAGTCCCCTGCCGTTGAAGGAGACGCTGCGTCGATTCCTGAACGCTGTGGTAGAATCGAGCGACTCCTGTGACGTAATAACGGGCGACTTGATTCTCGAAGTTGTGACGTAGGTGTCACAGAAATTGTGGACTTGACTGTGTGGCAGTACAAAATTTGCTCGAGTTATAATATATATATATATATATATATATATATATATATATATATATATATATATATATATATATATATATATATATATAAATATATATATATATATATATATATATATATATAGACCTTTCCAATGGTTACCGATCCGATAAAAAGATATACGAGTTAGTGGTCGGTTGATATGGTACTTAATTTAGCATTACGCACAATTAATATCAATAAAACTGAACTGAAGTCATTAAGCATAAACATTTTATGGTTTTAGGGAAAACGTTTTTTTGGCCAACTTAAAAAAGTTACGGATTCGTTTGTAACCTCAAACATAATTAGACGATAAGGTTACATTTGTATATATGTATACTGTAAAACCGTGATAGATGAGAAAATGCCTAAATAAGCTAACACCTTTTGGCCACGGTTTAAGTCTTGGGTTGGTAACGTGAGTTGGAAGAAGCGGCTTCAATACCTTATTGATATAGATTTTGCTATTTACCTAAATTCCGTTGTTGATACAGCGAATTTCGGGTGTTTTTCCTCTATAAAAGACACAAGCTCAGGCCATTAACCCATTCATGCCTAGCGTCTAGAAAAAAAGGCCATTGAAAACAGCGTAGACCCAGATGAGACACCGCATCATGCGGCGTCTCATCAGGGTCTGCGCTGTTAGCTTAAAGGAATTTCTGTAAGAAATACCGGTATTTCTAAATATAGAAATAAATATACTAGAAATCCCTAATAAGCACATAATCTCAATTAGACTTCTTATACAGTACCTTGCATATATATTGTTCTATGCATATATTTGCTGTAGGCCTACTGTACAATTGCTGAATATTTGCCTTTTTGTCCGCTTCGGCAAAATGTGCTCATTGTGATCTATTGGGATACCCGCGATGCCCGTGATCCGTCAACTTTTTCTTCAAACGACATTTGCTTAGTCGGTAAGATTTCCACGAAATTTCAGAGCAATGAACCTTGCATGACCCTTTGTCTAAGTAGCTCAAGTCGTTTCGGTATAATGGTCATCAGGGATTGAATATTTTAGAAATCTTAGAATGTTTAAAACCGTAAAACCCAGAGGTTAAATATTTGGCCCGTAACATTTAAAGTGGTCTTCAACAAAGTTCAATCGAATCATGGTTAGCACGTGGGGTATATTTGGTTGCATCTCTTTGCACGTTGAAGTGGTGAAATGCGTATTATTCTAAATTCATTTAAATTTCATCATTTTAGGTAGTTTATTACACAGTTATCATGGTACTAAAATCAGTTTTAAATTACATGACACACGTCGAAGTTACTGTCTGGACAGGCTGTTTTATAGCCAAATTTAACCATTGAGTCAAAGCTAGATTCGAGGTGCAGTTAAGCGCAAGATAAGGTACATGCATATTTGGATTTTGTAAAATCCAGGACAGTTTACAGATGTCCGGGACTGCGGGAAACGTTCTTTATTTCCGGGACAATCCGGGACGTATGGCATGTATGCCATCGTGTGACCTTGACCTTAAAGGGAGACCGTTGTTGCAATTGACACACAGTAAAAGCATGGTGTTTATTTTCAGTAAAATAATTTTAAAATTTCGCGATTACTAATACAAGCAAATTCGTTGAATTGATATTCCCCGCCAATAAGCTTCTGGACACAAAAGTGTTATATTTGACACTCAAAAAAGCATTTTTTTCAAGATACAAAGGGTCATAACTCCGTTATTAACAGATGGTGTACAATGCCATTTGGCGTGCATCATCCTCTTATCCATATATATATACTCATACCAAGTTTCAATGAAATCCTACAAAGCACTTCCAAGATATGGCTCTGGACACAAAAGTGCCGGACGGACGGATGGACGGTCAACGCCAAAACAATATCCCTCCGCCTATGGCGGGGGATAACAAGCAAATTGGCGGGGGACAATTATAGTCAGGACAAGCTGTTTGATCACTTTCATGACAAAATTTAACCGGAATTTGATCTTGACCATTTTGACAGGGAGACAGATGTTAAACGGGAGACCCTCCTCATGATAGTCATTGGTTTCAAGTTATAAAAAAACTGCATAATAAATGACAAAGTTACCATCCACAAAAGATCTGCGACCACTAAATTTGTCCCTGATCTTTGAGGTTGGAAGACAGACATTACAAGATGCATGGGGTCTTCTTATGGTGGACAGTTTTGAGGAATTTATTTCAAAATTGCATGATAAATGTTTAAGTTAAAGCCCAGACCAACCGGTTTATTTCCAAATTTTAACCTTTGATCTACAAGTGTGACTTTACCCTTGGAGATAGGTGTTACGTGTTACACAGCATTTCACGATGGTGAACATTTAAGTACCGGTATTTTTTTTAATGACTTGTGTTTGACAGAGTTACAGTCAAGGGGACGGTTTCAACAAACATCGTACGAACAATTTAGACTACGATACATATTTTAAAGAAACATTATTGTAAAACACCAAGGCATATTATTACTTATTTCCAGTAAATGTATTCATTTCATCAATGTCTTACCGTCAGAATATGTTTTGCGTGGATATTTATCAACATCTTGTATATTTTATTTTAAAATTTTAGTCGTAAATTAAGATTGTCGTACGATCTTTGATGAAACGACCTCCTGACAAGCTCGGACAGAACACGTACGCAAATACACTCTGCCAATGTGACTGCTTTGTCAAGCATTTTGTATGTTCAAAATCATAATTAACATGTTCAAAAACAAAAACAACAGCTTTTAACCTGATTTTATTCAAAATAGGTATACAATTGGTTTGTAAACTTAAAAAAGGATCATCTGACGAAACATTTCCAAAAAGGGAAATCTATGACATTATAATATATTAATTGTTGATGGAAAAAGCTAACTGAAATTGAAAGCTGCAATTTTATCTTGATTGCAGAGTAAAGTATTGCAATACAAAAAACAAAAATACATAAAATGTCCAAGAGCAAAACAAAACATTTCAAAACAAAATAAACACAATATGTCAAGATTATTTCTAATCAAAGGCTAGATAAATGCCAACAATATGACTTTGAAGATCTCTCAAACAATCATCTGAATGCAATTTGAACAGGTCCCCAATATAAAACACATTATCAAACTTAATATCACCTCATAATATTGACCAAAGACAATGCTTAAAATGTTTATGCTTTGATCCCTAAAATTTTAAAATGTGTCTTTCAAATATTGACAGATATTAAGCTAAGGAATGAAGGTAGCCGTGGACCCTTCAAATGTCACCTCTCGTATTCAATGCAGCAAAGAGTGCCTACAACTATACTGTACACAGGCATTCAAAAATGCTGATAAAAATGTCTAATGATTTAAGCACAATACACATTTCCAGCCTTTGCCATGTCCTTTTTAGGCACACTAATGCACTAAAAATACTGATACAAATTTCCTGCAAATAAACAAATCTATCTTGTTCCGGGTTAACCTGTCAAAATGCATATGTGTAAAGTGTCATTCCAGTTTAGATTGTGCAGTCTGCCCTGGCTATTCAGGGATGACCCTTTCAACTTTTCTGGAGTTTTTACCGAGTCCATTCTAAACAAATTCCAGTTTAGGCGGAAAGAGTCTTCCCTGATTAGCCTGTGCAGACTGTACAGACTAATCTAGGATGACACTTGAGGCATATGCATTAGGCCCCGTTTTCCCAGAACGAGGCTCAATTAAGACAAGCATAATGAAGGAAGTCTGAATTTCCATTATATGTCCACAGGTAGATAACCCCAGTCAATGGGTGCCTTTCCACTCTTTGTCAACAGCTCATTGCATTTGGAGAAGTGTTTGCAGCCAAAGAATCCCCTGTGAGCAGAGAGGGGTGACGGGTGTACACCTGTGAGAATGTGGTGCTTTTCCTGAAATGGAAACATGTTGATGCTGGTTTTCTGTGTGTTTAAATAAATAAATAAATATAATATATATATATATATATATATATATATATATATATATATATATATATATATATATATATATATATATGGTAAATACAATTTGCTGTTTGATCTTGCAATGCACACATGGACTGAAACAAAATTTGCACTGATCTGTAAGTCATGCCGGTAGACTCACACACTTTAAATAAAGTCAGAATTTTGAAAGCATTGCAGGAAAATTTCACTTAAAGTGTTATTTTAAAGATAATTCCTCAGTCCAAGTCCAGTAACTTCACCCCCCAAAAAATGAACCGCAAACAAAACTCCAACATGATCTTGAAGTCATATTTACACACTAAAAATAAGGTCATTCCCTGAAAGTGTTGCAAAACAAAATGCAGAACAGTATAATTTTAAAGACAATTTTAAGTCCAAGATTGGTAACTCTGTTAACAAGAATATCAGTGAAACTGATGGATGCTCCCCGAAGATGCTCTTTGTCAATCTATGTGTTAATAACCACCTAAAAAAAATCTATTATTAGCCTCGGGGACCTTGACCCCAGTGACTTCAAACCTCATCAAAAGGTAGAGGTCCATGCAAGGCACCTACATGCCAAATATGTAAGAGATCGGTAAAATATTGAAGGCGCTATGAGAAAATGTAACAAAAGTGTGACGGAAGGAAGGAAGGAAGTAAGGCTCTTCAAAATGGCAAATTTTTTTCAGGAGCATAAAAAATTAATAGACCGAAACAAAAATCAAACTTGATCTGTAAGTCATGTAGGTAGACTCATACACCAAACATTAGGTCATTATCTGTAAGCGTTTAGGGCAAGTCTTTACAATTATTATTCCAGAGAAAATTGCCCAGCCCAAGACCCGCAACTTTGTGAAAGATCAATGGACAGCAACAAAACCTTGTTCTGTAAGACATATAGGTAGACTCACACAGCAAAAATAAGGTCAATATATGCAAGCTTTTAAGTAATAAATCTGGAAAACTATTATTCTAGAGAACATTTCTAAGTCCAAGGTCCGTCAATTCGCCGTAAATTAATGGATCGGAAAGATACTTGAACTTGGGTCTTTTAGTCATGCAGTTTGATCACAATTAAATAATCAAGTAACAAGGGCTGTTTGTAAAACATGCATGCCCCCCATATTGGCTGTCCGTTGTAGTGGCAGCCATTGTGTGAATACGATTTTTGTCACTGTGACCTTGACCTTTGACCTAGTGACCTGAAAATCAATAGGGGTCATCTGCAAGTCACGATCAATGTACCTAAGAAGTGTCATGATCCTAGGCAAAAGCGTTCTTGAGTAATCATCCGAAAATCATTTTACTATTTCGGGTCACCGTGACCTTGACCTTTGACCTTGTGACCTCAAAATCAATAGGGGTCATCTGCAAGTCATGATCAATCTACCAATGAAGTTTCATGATCCTAGGCGTATGCGTTCTTGAGTTATCATCCGAAAACCATTTTACTATTTCGGGTCACCGGGACCTTGACCTTTGACCTATTGACCTCAAAATCAATAGGGGTCATCTGCGAGTCATGATCAATCTACCCATGAAGTTTCATGATCCTAGGCATATGCGTTCTTGAGTTATCATCCGGAAACCATTTTACTATTTTGGGTAACCGTGACCTTGACGTTTGACCTAGTGACCTCAAAATCAATAGGGGTCATCTGCAAGTCATGATCAATCTACCCATGAAGTTTCATGATCCTAGGCGTATGCGTTCTTGAGTTATCATTCAAAAACCATTTTACTATTTCTGGTCACTGTGACCTTGACATTTGACCTAGTGACCTCAAAATCAATAGGGGTCATCTGCGAGTCATGATCAATCTACCCATGAAGTTTCATGATCCTAGGCATATGCGTTCTTGAGTTATCATCCGGAAACCATTATACTATTTCGGGTAACCGTGACCTTGACGTTTGACCTAGTGACCTCAAAATCAATAGGGGTCATCTGCAAGTCATGATTAATCTACCCATGAAGTTTCATGATCCTAGGCGTATGCGTTCTTGAGTTATCATTCAAAAACCATTTTACTATTTCTGGTCACTGTGACCTTGACTTTTGACCTAGTGACCTCAAAATCAATAGGGGTCATCTGCGAGTCATGATCAATGTACCTATGAAGTTTCATGATCCTAGCCCCAAGCGTTCTTGAGTTATCGTCTGACAACCACCTGGTGGACGGACCGACAGACCGACCGACCGACATGAGCAAAGCAATATACCCCCTCTTCTTCGAAGGGGGGCATAAATATCTGAAAGTGTTCAGGATTTTTTTCCGGAAATGGAATACCAAACAAACAGACAGACAGACACTCAGACAGATAAACACACACACACAGACAAACGGTGTGACTGCTATGTGCCCCCATACCAGGGCATAACAAGATCAAAAAATATTAAAATAATAAACAATTGATAATTTGAATTGTTACTAGATAAAAACTGCTTGAAATTAGAGAATGTGCATTTTTCACATGTCTATATTACCGGGGAAATACCGTTGTTATGCCCCTTTAAAAGGTCACATCTAACCTTATCAATGTAGCCTCCCTTCTTCTGTGCGTAAGATCCCCACAGCATGAAGACCAGACCTGAGGTGTTCTTGTTCAGGTGAGAGATGGCGGCGTCCGTCAGTTTCTCCCAGCCTTTGTCCTTGTGGGAGTTGGCCTGGTGAGCACGGACCGTCAACACTGCATTCAACATCAGCACACCTGCAATAATATGAGCTGCATTCTCATAAAATGGGGCTTAATGCATGTGCATAGTGTTTTCCTAGATAAGCCTGTGCAGTCCAGACAGGCTAATCAGGAAAGATACTGTCCACTGTTATTGTATTTTTTATTTATAGGGACATTTTCATCGATTTTGACATGTATTAAAGTTTGTCATCAAATGCTTTAAATTAATAAATGTAAACATGGGAACTAAATAGCTTCAGTAAAAACAACAAGAATAACATTAGAGAAAGAACAGGGCTCGAACCACTGGTCCTCTAAGTAAAAGACAGGCGCTGTTACCACTTGGCCATTCCATGTCATAAAATATAACAATAACAACATAATTCTCCAAATTATTCATTTGTTTCACATTTGTGATGCTTTATAATTTTCCGGTTTTTAAATCGTCAAAAGATGCTTATAATGGATATTTTAGAGGATGTTAAAAGTTCAGTATTACTGTTTCCGCGCAAACATAACTACAGCGAAAGCTTGCATATCTGAAACAATTTTTTCTTCTTCAAATTTTCAATTAACTAAAATGTGAAAAGGTCCCTTTTAAAAAAGACTCTTCTTAGCAAAAATCCAGTTTAGGCGGAAAGTGTCCTTAATAAGCCTGCTTGGACTGCACAGGTAAATCTGGCACTTTACTTTGACATTATACCTCACTCAAAGCATGACATTCACTTGAAATGGTAGCCGTTTTGTTTATGAAATACATTAAAAGTATGGGAACATTTCAAAGCCCAGACAAGTTTCATGACAACCAACAAACTGAAAACCTCTACCCCATATTGACTACCAACCAGTACTGATATAATAGCTTTCTGCATTTTTTGTGTCACTTGTAAGCTGTTAAGAGCTACAAGCTGTCTTGGCACATGCAAGGATAAAACTGTCAGCATTTTAACATTAAAATGTTACCAGAAAGCTAAATCAATCATACATTTATATAAAACAAATCGAGTTCAATTGTATAATGTTTGACTAAACTTTATACATTAAGATCTGAATACAGCGGTCAGTCAAGGGGAATGACCAAAGTGACCGTTGTAGAAAGGTGACCGTTGTTCTTAGCTTCCACTTTTTAGAAGGTTGGTCAGTAGGTAGCATTGCTAGGTTGCAGATTTTTTTTTCACCTATAGGGGAATGGTGGCGGGGCCCGTCCAAGGGGGAAAAACGCGTCGTTTTTTAGGAAAAGGGGAAAATTACAAATTCACTCTTTTATATGTAGTGATATTTATTATATGAATACACATGTATGCATAAATGCAATATTCACAGCTGAATGTCTCTGTCCTTTTTCTTAAATATATATCAATGATTGTTTCAACATTAGTTTCAGACAGTTCAGCCGTCATGCACAGTCTCAGTTTTCCTAGCCAATTTGAGTCTAATTGGAATTTTTTAATCGATAAAATGGCAAATTTGAGCATTTTTTATCAATAAAATCACGGAGTGTATATTGACAGGAGATGAATCGAGTATTTGACCCTTACTTTAGTAAATTCAATCTTATGCAAAAACTATTCATCCGATTTTATTGGTTTATACGTTATCTTGTTGCTTATTAATTCCTCTTTCAAAAAAATATAACTTTTAGTATATTCCTGTTGTTATTAATGGATTTATAGCGAGTTAAACACAAGAAATACAAATTTTATGTTTTACCACCGCGCGTTTTAACGTGTCGTGGCTATCGATCTTTTACGATTAGCGTACAGCGAAGCGCCGAGGTTATACATTTTGATGTACCCACTCACGTCTTTTGTTAAATTATAGTTTCATTTCTCGGCCGATTTTGACAAATTATATATCATTAGAAAGCTTACGTTACGCAGTAAACAGATATATCAATATATATTAAGTTTTTCTTCTGATTTCGACAGCCCGGCGAGTTATAACTTTAACTTTTGCAAATATCATACCGTTTTGGAGTTTTAGAATCTAGATTTACGGTTGACATGTTCGTACTTAATACCAATTTGTAGCGTTTATATTTGGAGTTCAGTTTTAAAAATTACATCTTGCTTAGGAGAAAAGAATTCTGTATACGATAGCAAAAAATTTTGTTTAAAAACCAAAGTAATTAAGGAATGAAGGCGGGAAAATGTAGCGCGCGTTCCTAACGCACTGAACTGATGCTACGGTCTTGGCGATTATGCTTTTGTTTAGAAATCGGCCATTGAATTTCTTTTGCCATCTTATTATATTTTTTATGGAATATATTGTAGTATTTTGTTCACGAAACATATCAATAAAGCTTATTATAAATGAATCTTAATAAATTAACGATTTCAGCTCTTGTTTATAACACAGAAAGGTTGTAAAATTTATGATGAAACAGCGTATATAGCGGACCCTCTCGATATTATTCGGCTTTGCATGCATACTTGAAATAAAATGGGTGTCAAAAACATTCATCGTTTGCTGTTTATTATCAACAAGGTAATTATGTATAATTATTTGAAATGTTATTTACCTTAAATTATCAATTTATTAAAGATTCTTGAAAATCACGGTCCGTGTTACGCGGGTCATTTCGTATTTTGACATCAGGGCATCATGTCCAACTATTGAAAATCAGATTTTTTCACCGGGACGATGACGGCTTGGATTTAGACAGGCAGACAGATAGTTTATTCAGACTTAAACAACAGTACATCGTCTTCAACTCAAATATATAAATTATTTTTAGACGAATTGTTAGGTGATTACACATATAGCAGTGATGATTCTGAGAATGTTGCCATGTTTCTTATCCGTGTATTCTAGAGTCCATGGTTTGAGCATTTTTATCGCGGTGTTCAAAAAAAGATATCTCAATAATCTTGTTTATTGATAGATCTGTGGTTTTATTGCCCCTGTGTTCAGCACAAACCAATTATCTCGTTATGATCAGATACTGTGCCGACCAATACTAAATAACACTATGGTGTCATACGCCACAGCAGGGACCTATACTTGTATATTGGTCCCTAACCACAGGTGGCAATGTCTGGTCAGATTACACTTTTTATGATACCTCCATGTCTTCTCGTGGTATAAGTGGTCATTTCTTGGAGTAATGTAACGCCCAATACTCAATTTTGCGTTTATGAGATATGTAGCGTATTGAAAACATTTATAGTCATCTGCCCATACAGATTGCCATAAACTAAATACTGTATAGATGTCAGCCAGCTAAATCACAATAATTATAAGTGCTTAATACCTATACATGTACATTTTAAACATTTAAAAAATCTAATACTTAACATTTAACGTATTTAGCGGGTACCGGTAAAAAAACTCCGTCATTTCGTAGTCCTACAAAGAGTGTATGAATAATCTTTCCGAAAAATACAAATAATACAGTGTTTTAATTTAGAATTCTATATATTTATAACTCTGTTAACTTATAAAGATATTTCAATATACATGCATAGACAGTTGACCGTGATTTTCAAGAATCTTTAAATAATTTTAATTAATTTATAATTTATGGTTAATAACCTTTCATATAATTTTACATAATTACCTTTTTGATAATAAACAACAAACGATGAATGTTTTGACACCCATTATATTTGAAGTATGCAAAGCCGAAAAATATCAAGAGGGTCCGCTATACATTTGTATACGCTGTTTCATCATAAAATTAACACCCTTTCTGTGTTATAATCAAGAGCTGAAATCGTAAATTTATTAAGCTTCATTAATACTTAGCTTTATGGATATGTCTCTAGAACAAAATATTTCAATATATTTCATAAAAAATATAATAATCATGGCAAAAGAAATTCAATGGCCGGTATCTAAACAAAAGCATAATCGCCAAGACCGTAGCATCAGTTCAGAGCGTTAGGAACGCGCGCTACATTTTCCCGCCTTCATTCCTTAATTACTTTAGTTTTTAAACAATTTTTTTTTCTATCGTATACAGAATTCTATTCTCCTAAGCAAGATGTTATTTTTAAAACTGAACTCCAAATATAAACGCTACAAATCGGTATAAAGTACGAACATGTCAACCGTAAATCTAGATTCTAAAACTCCAAAACGGTATGTTATTTGCAAAAGTTAAAGTTATAACTCGCCGGGCTGCCGAAATCAGAAGAAAAACTCAATATATAATGATATATCTGAAAACTACGTTACGTTAGCTTTCTAATGATATATAATTTGTCAAAATCGGCCTAGAAATGAAACTATAATTTAACAAAATACGTGAGTGAGTACATCAAATTTATAACCTCGGCGCTTCGATAAAAGTTCGATAGTTACGACACGGTCACGTGACTTAGACACGACAAGATATTTGGCGTAACGGTCCCGTTTCTTATCCGTGTAATCTAGAATCCGTGATAAAATGGAGCAAATTGGAATGATTATATCAACAAATATCGACTCAATATAGGTAAATCAGGCCTTTTCCTGGCCATTTTGGGAAAAAATGAAATTCATGTGAAAAGTGACCACTGATTTGGGAAAAACTAATTAAAAATCTTTATGATAATTCAAAATCATATGATATTATATTTATATACTTAGTTAGTTGTTTATGAAATAAATCAGATATATGTATCATTAGACAGTTCTTTCTTAAAAAAAATAAATATTATTTGTTTTTTTTACTTCTGGAGGGGATTTTTTCTACAAAATAGGGGACAAATATATACTTTTTTTTAAGGGGAATGGGGCCGAATATCGGCCCCGAAATTGCCATAAAAAAAACACTGGGTTGTTAACTCTTTCAGTGCTGGAACCCAATTTTGAAGGCCTTTGCAAACAGTTTGGATCCAGATGAGACGCCACAGAACATGGCGTCTCATCAGGATCCAAACTGTTTGCTATTATGATAGTATTCTTTGAAAAAAATCGAAGAAAATGCTAATTTTAGAAATTCTGCAGACAACATTTTAGCAGACCACAAATTTCCCAGCATGCAAAGGGTTAACCCACCCAATCATTTGCACACAGTTTAATGTAAACAAAGGCTGATTACCAATAAATTAGTATAACATAAATTATTTCTAGTGAATAATACAAATTAATGTCTTATAAATGGATTTAAAATGCATACCTATTATTACACATATGAGTTTATCAACGATAATATTTTTGGTTACTCATGCAAACTGTTTACTCAGTAAATCTGACAGTCTAGTCGTATTACATTCATTGGATGATATTTTGAAACAATGGTCATCACATGCCTTTGACGTCACTCACGTCCGAAAACATATGGCAGTATCATTCTCTTTCACACACAGTGCTACCTTCTGCCCTTTGAAGCCGCACAGCAGCTATTTTGGAGAAAACAAGGCCCATACCTTAGCCAAAAATCAATGGAAGTAAATGAAACTCACACTTCATTTGTAGGTCATGTAGGTAGACTTACATACCAAAAATCAGCTCAATATCTGAAAGTGTTGCGTAAAAAACCTCCCGGAAACTGTTATAATGGAAAAAAAATATATATTCGCTTTTGTTTCAAATCCCCATGCCTTTTACTTTCTATTAATAGAAGCTCCTCCCTTGGATTATATCCCTTTAAAAAATATTACTTCTCTTGTCAAAAATAGACAGTCAGTGTACGTTCCAAATAAAAATTATCTCCCTTTCAAGCTATCTACTTCTCTTGGCAAAAATTTAGATCAGTCCGAGGCATGTATCATGTCAAAAATCAACAGATTGGAACAAAAATCATGTAGGTACAATCGCATACCAAAAATCAGCTCTATATCTAAAAGCATTGCCAAACAAGATATGTGTTTGTCAGAAACACTATGTCCCGTACTGTGCTGCTTTGAAGCTATATATTTGACCTTTGACCTTGAAGGACCTTGACATTGACCTTTCACCACTCAAAATGTGCAGCTCCATGAGATACACATGCATGCCAAATATGAAGTTGCTATCTTCAATATTGCAAAAGTTATGGCAAAATGTTAAAGTTGGAGCAAACAAACACACAAACCAACCAACCAACAGACAGGGCAAAAACAATATGTCCCCCACTATAGTGGTTGGGGACATACAAAACATTTGGAAAACAGAATACTGGATAAACAGATGAAGTGTGAGTTTCGTTCACGTCCATTGATTTTTTGGTAAGTGACATGACCCCTTGCTTGAAAATTTCAGGGGTCAAATAATATTTTCAGGAGTCAAAACACGAAACAATTGGAAAATTGTGAGAGTTCTGTTGTTATAGTTATATTTTGTGACATTACGTGATTGCTTATACAAAGAGTAAAATACATGGCAGCTGATAGCAGCACGAATGGCTGAGCGGTTTTGGCATTCACCTTTTACTCCAACGATCAGTGATATGAGCACAAGTGTGTTTAACGATTTTTCCCTTTTTTTCTTCCATTTTTATTTGTAACGCTTTATAATTTTATCAATTTCTAACACTGATTATTTGTAAACTAAACAGTATTTTCAATATAAGACTCCCTTCTTAGTATTATTTTGGTCCCGGATGTACATTATTTTGCTCCCGGATGTACATTATTTTGCTCCCGGATGTACATTTTCTGTAAAACTGTGAACAAGTCTCTTAAACTAGTAAGCACAAACACAATTTTTAAGCAAGAGGTCATTTGACTTGTGGTTTTCGAAATCAATAGAAATACCTAGATGGTCTCACCTTGTGAGGCCCATCCCTGCAGATAACCATGCCCTGGGCGTTTGAAGCCTTCAATGTCTGACTCCAGCTCCTTATACATGTTTAACAGGCTGCAAAAAATATATTCAGATAGTCATAACCATGCAGTGACTTATAGTGGTATATAATCATAAGGTTATTATCTAAATCCACCTGTTTTCACCTGTAGGCTTTTGATCTTGAGTTCCCGAAATAACTTTTTTTTAATGATTAATAGTTAATTAATTTTTATCCTGCAGAAATACAAGATGCCCCTCAAGCGCACTATCAATAATACTTGTTAATATTTTACAAGCGGAACCCTTGCACATGTATCACCTTTGAACTTAAGTGTGACCTTTACCTTTGCCCAAGGGTTGAAACACCTTATCCCCACGCTGAGCATTTGTGATAAATTATGTAACATTTGCATGTGTTCAGCCTTCAATTATTGACCATTGACATGTCTAGATACCTTTCCAAATCACTTATTTTTTCAATTAAAAAGAAGAAAAGACAACAATTTGAGTAATCACCATCAGACCACACTTCAACACTGCATGGAGCATAAATCTGTGTTCACCATGTTTATGAAAACACAACTGCTTTTCCATTTTGAAGATTTATTTATTCCTTGTTTCTGCTCAGTTCAAGACAACTCAAACCGGGACGGTCACAGTAGGGCCATTCCAAGACCCAACAAAGTACATTTGAAATCCACAGAAAATATGCGATGAAATCCTGAATGGCAATAAATGTTAATTCCTTAACCCAATTATTACTGTACACATCAATAAGAGAATATAACACAGTAGGGGAATAACACCTCTTAGAGTTACTTTCCTATCTGTTAGATGAAAAGAACAATCAAATTATTAAATAAAAAGACAAATGCGTTGTCCTGCATGGTAATATCGAGAGACATTTTCTCAGTTGTGAGAAACTTTACACATTTACACTTGCACAAGTCCCCATGAAAATATTTATTTATTATCTCACATTAATGTGAAAAATATTTTAAGGCTATAACCCAAATATCCTCAATATATTTGTTGGTTTGTGACAAATTCTAACACCATTACAGTCCAGCTCTTACTAAAGTAAATTTAGCTTTGTGCAGAATAAGAACATTTGTTTAAGACATGTTTTTACTCAATACTGTAACAAAATTATAACCTTACCTCGGTGGGGGTGGAATGCCAGGCAGTACACTGAAGGCAAAACCTAGAGGAAAATAAAGGCAAATATGAAGGCAAAACCTAGAGGAAAATAAAGGCAAATATGAAGGCAAAACCTAGAGGAAAATAAAGGCAAATATGACCCGCGTTCTGGGAAAACTGGGCTTAACCCATGAGCGTAAAGTGTCGTCCCAGAAAAGCATGTGCTGATACAAGCCTGTGCAAACAACACAGGCTATAAGCATGTGCGGATACAAGATGTGCAAACAACACAGGCTACAAGATGTGTAAACAACACAGGCTATAAGCATGTGCGGATACAAGGTGTGCAAACAACACAGGCAAATCAGGGTCAACACTTTCTGCTTTTATGGAGTGTTTTTTTCAAAGAAAGTCTCTCCTAACCAAAAATCCAGTTGAGGTAGAAAGACTGCACAAGCCAATCTGGGACTTCATGCACATGCATGAAGCTCAATTGTTTTATAATCATGTTTGAGAATAAAAACACAACTTTGACTGTATTGCGAGCATTACAGGGGTCCGTTCCTCATTAAATCCTCTATATCATATTAACATTGATCATTACTTCTCTACCGCCCTTTATCTGTACATGTTTAGTGTTTCACCATCAAATCCATGTTCATTTGTCATAGCATCATTTAGATCTGTTTTGTTTAAGAAACATAACTCAGTTGACCTCTTTTAAAAGTTGATTTATTACACCTTTATATTGATTAGTTATATGTTTGCAATATAATTCAATTTTTAGTAACACCTGACACCTGACCAAGAGAAATTTACGATCATACTTCATCTTAATTGCACTTTTTATATGAAAAAAAAATGCAGTTTTCATAACCGAAAAATGTAACTAGTTATTTCAGTTTAAGCTGATGGACACCCAGTGGAATGAAAGATGGGCAAAGACAAAGAGACTGACAGAAATACATATGGAAGGACCTATAGCTTAATGTGTATACAACAAATCAAAATCATATCAAATGCAATTGTTAAGGTCCCAAAGGTGTAGAGGATATTGTGTCTGCCTAGCAACCAGGAGGTCTGCTATTTAATCTCCGCAGTGGGAGCCTTCTTCAGATCTGCACCCAAAACCAATTCCTGCTTCTAACCAGAAAAGGGACTCAACAGCGTCTCATTTAGCCTTAAAGCTATCTATCATCAGTATGAAATCAAGTTTAAAACAAGAGCACCACATAACGGGTGCCAACGCTGCGAAAGCTTGTCAGAATTTTTTTATATTTTTTTTAAGAGGTCACAGTGACCTTGACCTTTGACCTAGTGACCCAAAACTGAGTGTGGCATGTAGAACTCATCAAGGTGCATCTACATATGAAGTTTCAAAGTTGTAGGTGGAAGCACTTTGATTTTAGAGCCAATGTTAAGGTTTTAGCATGACGCCTACGGCGGACGACGAGCTGGCTATGACAATACCTCGGCTTTTCTCCGAAAACAGCCGAGCTAAAAAATAGGTTTAAAACCAATAGTTGAGTTATTAAAATCATAATATCAAGTTTGGTTTAGTGACCGGACACAAAAGGTTGTGCATTATTTACACATTGCCCACAACTATTCTAATGTGCTTTCTCCAAAATCTTCAAAATATTTTAACAAAATATCATGATTCATTTTTGCTGATGGATGGATGGACAGGGCTCAAACTTATAGTCCCTCTAAAGTCTAAATAAAAATCCCACTAGGAGCATTTTTTTAATTCTTTTTTTCTAAGTATTATACTGCGAAATACAAGTTCATATGCTGCAATTGGTCAATTAAGGGAATTGAATGGCATACTTCAAAATATGACCAAACTCTGCTGTGAACCCGTTTAATGTAAGCCCATAAACTACTGAATTCCGTTGGTGCCATATTTAATGTAGCCTGTAACCCTTTGAGGTCAACACATGACAATCAACTGGACCCATTAAACTACACTTGAAGACACTTAGCACTCATAATGATATTGAATTGCATCACAAATTTAGTGGCATTGCCAGTCATTGAAATTCAGATTTAAATCTACAAGCAAGTCGGGCTAGTACTATGGGAATTTGAACAAGCCCAAGTCAGATTTAACTAGCCCAAACATTTGTGTTAAAAATGCAGATAAACATAACATAAAACATCAAAAGAAGCATTCATTTATTCAATCTTTAGAATACAATACAAATCTCTTATTTATTTCATCCTCATCCAAGTTAGCTTCCTCGTCATCTGAGCCAGCCTCTTTCGGATCCTGAAATAAGAAGAAATTAATTTCACACACGGATTTCAATCAAATCCCAATTATAAATATATGCATAAAGTTTAGGTAAAAAATTAGCAGAAATGTATCCCATATATCCATGTGAAAGAGAGAGCAAACCTGAACCACCAGAAAATATATAAGTAATTAAGTGCCAGGTTATTCTACAAAAAGCCAGTTGACAAATGCATCAATCACAGTTACCTCAGATTCGCATCCCTCAAAACCACCAGAAAATATATAAGTAATTAAGTGCCAGGTTATTCTACAAAAAGCAAGTTGACAAATGCATCAATCAAAGTTACCTCAGATTCGCATTCCTCAACGACGTACTTGAAAGACAACTGTTCGGCCATTACTCTCTGTGTCCCGAACGCAACGCAAAACCTTTATTTTTCATAATAGTAATCCGGGAACCACAAAACCATGTGCTTTATGCGCAGTAATCCAATTATCAGCTGATTGCCCAGCATGTGTGCGCAGTGTGTTAAAACATAAGCGGCTGTTGATTTAGCCTAAGCGGCTCAAAACTTTGTTTACAAATATTGAAAATGAAAGTGGAACTCATTTTCTGTTTAATGAATTGTACAAGCACGTCGGGCTTGTAATATTGGATTTCCTACAAGCCCGAAAGAAAAAATACTAGTTTTTTGCTGTCGGACTAGTGCGAATTTCGACGACTGCATTGCTCTTTGTTGTGTTTTTCTGTTCAATGTCACTTGGTATTGTGTTTTTCTATTACATATTGTGTGTTGCATTCTGAATGGCACTTGCTGGACTCTGCATTTCACATACCGTGAGCCTGGCCGGTTCCATGGTACGGGTCCTGACCCAGGATAACCACCTTCACCTGTGAGAATAAAAGCCAGCCCGTTATGCAAAATATTTTTTGTATTTTTTTTTTCAATTACCTAATTAACTAAAGAGACATGTATTTTCAGTATTTATTTACAGTAATAATTCTAAATTCTCTGATAATCTAAATTTTCAGACATCCCGTTTTCAGCAAATGTAATTATATTGTACTTTTGATATATGGGTTTTAGTCCAAAATAAAAATTAATTTTAATCCAAAAGACTATTAAAAAAAATTGGTTCATTTTACCACGCTTTTTACCAAAGTTCTGCCCTAGTGTGCATATCTGGTCACACTTCCAGCATGTGCTTTTGACTTTTTACAACCAAATTAAGATCATAAAACCTGGCAGACAGATGCCCTAGGACTGTTGACCATTATATACAGAATTCTCAATAAGAGCCGGCTGCAATCCGCATTGGTCGTTTGAAATCAGATTTTGGCCGGTTGAAAATCGCTGAGATTTGGAAAATCGGCAGTTGACTTTTCGAAATTTGCGTGTCTTTTTGGTAATTTTGCTCCTTTTTGCTATTAAGCAAAGACGTCGCTTGATTATCTACCTTAACGCGTTACAACAACAACAACAATGAAAAGGCGCAAATTGGAATCGGTCAAAAAGCAGTCAAATATTTTAACGTTCTTTTCATCACATGGTGAGTTTTTGTTCCTGATTGCTTGCGTTTTTTTTGTTAATGCAAAGCTTTTCTTGTTGTGAAAGTTTGTGTTAATTCAGTGACGTTTCAAATAGAAATGTCACGCAAAATGTGCATGGTAGACGGATGATCAGGCCTTTTCCGCCCATTCCTGTAGGGCCGAATTTCGGCCCCATTTCCAATCCAAAATTGAAGTTTTTTCCTTATCAGAATAAAATGTCCCAATTGGAACCTTGTGTCAAAAAAAAACAATGTCAAAATGTAGATGTCTAGAAATATGAGTTAAAATTTTACAAAAGTAATAAAGAGCTTTTTTCATTTATCTTTTGTTAGTTAAAAAAGCTAAAATTCATAAAATGCACAAAAATGCTCAAATTTTGTGCCTGGTTGACAATTAAAATAGCCATAAAATGGCCCAAAATGCAGGAAATAAAGTGCTCAATTTTAAAATTTTCAGGGGGAGCATGACCCCGGCCCCCCCTAGAAGGCCTGTTGGTTTCAAATTTTGGCCCGTTGGCTTAAAAGTTATTGAGAACCCTGTATATATGCTTTATTGGGAAGATAAGTATGTATATAGGTAATAGACAATGTTCACACCCATCAGCTTACAACGTGATATAACTATATGTGCTATTATTTGTTTAAACGATTAACGCTATACCCAGGGGACAAAAATATTTCTAAACTGCACTCGTCCTGCAGGACAAGTGCATAAAAATTTTCACTCGTCCTGCAAACACATGATCTTGTCCTTCAAATATGTGTGAAATAAAGATTGCAAAGGCTGATATGACTAATAAAGTTTCTTATATCACTGCTGAAATGCTGCTTACTCAGTTATTCATGCCAGCTGATCGCAAAAGCAGTGAAATAAGTTACTTTATTTATGTGGAACACAAATTAATAAATGAAGAAAATTTTGTGTTTTCCTTTTTTCTAATGCTCGTGTGCTTTCCGTTTCGGACGTTTGAACATCGCTCCCGCCAACTTTAAAGAACGCTCGTTTGTCAGTCCTTTTCTGACGATATTCAGACTGGTTTAAAGCCGTTCTTCGGGGTTAAATAATTCTTTAAAAATCAATACATACAGTGAATGCAGTCGGATGGTTCCCTGTCAACATGGACGCGCAAAGTTTACACCAAAAAGTCAATATTTACTCGGGACACAGTTTTGCATAACAACGAGCACCTGCTGTATGAAATTTACAATTGCAATTTCCGGTTCATTCGCGTTCTACTTTCGGAATAGATATGCTTTAAGACAATGATTTTATTTAATGAAAACGAGTCTTACTTGTCAGTAATACATATTGTATTATCAGCTAATTTTCACTCGTCCTGTAGGACGAGAGCTTCAGGAAAATCCACTCGTCCTGTCAAGATTTCACTCGTCAATACGAGCGGACGAGTGATATTTTTGTCCCCTGGCTATACCTGTTGCATACCCGTATCTGATAGTCAATATTTTTAGACTGCAGGCATTGAACAAAAATTCCAGAGCCACTCGGCCCTCACTTGCCCCGAGAATTATTTTTACTGTCATTTAAACCTAAGATACTTGGTAAATACATGTACCACCCAAGATACAATACTTATAAGGAGAAGATTCAGAATCACAGACAGTACAAGGCCCTCCTCAAACAGATATGGTCAAAATATTAACAAATAGTTTCTGATATTAACAATTAGTCTCCGACAGTATCAAATAATTCCCGAAATGTCTACTGTATGAGTCTAATGCTTTTGTACAGAGATTATTATTTGCCCAATAAGGAAAAGTACCGATGCCATGCAATTGGAAAAAACAAGTATGAAAAACTTTAAAATTGGGGAAATTTGGCTTCTGCATCGTGAAATCTTCATGGAATTATGGGTCCTTTAAATTGATTGGTTCTTAATTGCACAAAAATATCTTAATATTCTTTTACATGCCTTTTTGCTGAAATGTTCATTTTCAGACCTCAATGAATTTGTTCGCTTGAAGATAATGCACATGTGGAAAAAAATTGACGTAATTTTCATTCCATTTAGGAAGTTTTTCTGAAGGCATTTGGGAATTTTCTAAATGATCCTCAATTGGGAAAGTGCCTTTTATGGGTACTTTATAAAGATGAAACAATTAAAATCACTGTTGTACTACACGTTCTTTATCATGGTTTATAAAAACTACCATTAACGAAAATAAATATATGGTCAAATAAATTGGTTGGAATAGGTTTTTTGCCAACACCTTGTCTAACTTAGTCTAACCGCATAAAGTTCTAATGCTTAAATACATTTGCTGATGGTAGAACATAATATATCTATACAGTGTTTTATCAGTGTAAGTCTGCCCTAGGAACTGTTTGTATGTCCCCATAACCTTTGACCTGTTGACCTCTTACAAGAGGCTTAACATTTCTGTGTTGACAGCCAAGAGGGCAACAGAGGTAATCAGCTAAGGGACAGGGGCACCTTGCTATTTTGCCAATCTTTTCATAACTGACACTTCACTTTTTGCATCACTCTGAAAACACATAGCTTTATATATGAGCGTACAGACTATTTTTAGATAAGCCTGTGCAGTCTGGACAGGCTCATAAGAGACAAAATTGTCTGCTTTAAAAAAAAATTGTTACAATTCAATGAAGTCGCATCTGAAGGAAATTTACCAGGTAGTAACGGTGGAAAATGAGTACCTGATTAGCCTGTGTGGACTGCACAGGCTAATCTGGGACGTCACTTTATGCTCATGCATTAAGCCAAGTTTTCCCAGAGTGAGGCTCAATGGTATTACCTGATCTACCGGACAGGCTCGGGTCCAGGTAAACACATTCTCTGCTGGAGGGAATACAGTCCCTTTACTCCTCTCTGAGGTGACGAACTTTGTCAACTAGGAACAAATCGAAGCATTTAGAGGGTATACAGTCCCTTTAATCCTTTCTGAGATGACAAACTTTGTCAACTAGGAACAAATAGAAGCATTTAGAGGGTATACAGTCCCTTTACTCCTTTCTGAGATGACAAACTTTGTCAACTAGGAACAAATAGAAGCATTTAGAGAGTATACAGTCCCTTTACACCTTTCTGAGGTGACGAACTTTGTCAACTAGGAACAAATAGAAGCATTTCCTATCATACAGTCCCTTTACTCGTTTCTGAGGTGACGAACTTTGTCAACTAGGAACAAATAGAAGCATTTACTATCATACAGTCCCTTTACTCTTTTCTGAGGCGACAAACTTTGTCTACTAGGAACAAATACAAGCATTTACTATCATACAGTCCCTTTACTCCTTTCTGAGGTGACCAACTTTGTCAACTAGGAACAAATACAAGAATTATACTATCATACCGTCCCTTTACTCCTTTCTGAGGTGACGAACTTTGTCAACTAGGAACAAATACAAGCATTTACTATCAAAAACATTGTCACATTTAAATAACTTAATTTTCAAACAAGGGCTGTTTGTAAAACATGCATGCCCCCCTATATGGACTATAAGTTGTAGTAGCAGCCATTGTGTGAATACGTTTTTTGTCACTGTGGGTGGTGGTGGTGGTAGTGGTGGTGATGGTGGTGGCAGAAGAAATAGTAGTAGTAGTAGTAGTAGTAGTAGTAGTAGTAGTAGTAGTAGTAGTAGTAGTAGTAGTAGTAGTAGTAGTAGAAGTAATAGTAGTAGTAGTAGTAGCAGTAGAAGTAGTAGTAGTAGTAGCAGTAGTAGTAGTAGTAGTAGTAGTAGTAGTAGTAGTAGTAGTAGTAGTAGTAAAAGAAGTAGTAGTAGCAGTAGTAGTAGTAGTAGAAGTAGTAGTAGTAGTAATAGTAGTATGCATTACAAAAATGCAGTTAGCCTTACATTTGGTAAAATTTAAATATATTACAAGGGAGGCAAATCTGTAACAATAAATTTAAACTTATTGCATTTGTTTCCCCTGTAGTGTATTACCTCCCCTGTCCTGCTTATATTTATATTTATCAACAAAATTAAACATTAACACAATATTTAATATACAAAATATACAAAAAATCTCATATTCTGATAATATTTTTACTGATCCACTGTATTTTACTAAAAGGATGATGTTTCATTGGACTGATAATTATAGATTTACGATTACAGACCAGTTGCTTCAGTTATATTGTTCAGAGTGTGCCCTGTTGGCCGCGTATGCATTCTTGAATTTTCATTAAAAAAAACCACTTTACTATTTAGAGTCACCGTGACCTTGACCTTTGACCTAGTGACCTCAAAATCAATAGGGGTCATCTGCGAGTCATGATCAATGTACCTATGAAGTTTCATGATCCTAGGCCCAAGTGTACTTGAGTTATCGTATGACAACCACCTGGTGGACGGACAGACCAACACACCGACCGACAGACCGACATGAGCAAAGCAATATACCCCCTCTTCTTCGAAGGGGGGCATAATTAAATAGGAGAACCATGCATTGAAATTCTGTTTTAAGTTTTGTAAAGGTCTTCTTTTTACTGCTGAAATTGTTAATGAATTTTCGGCTCAAAAGTATTCCATGTAAAGTTGTAACAACAAAAGATCAAGCAATTTACTTTGCAGTCTTTGAAATTAGCTTTGAAAAGTTACATGCCAGTCGGGCCAGTTACTTAAGAATTTTTACATGCCCAACATATTTTTTACATGCCCAAACTTTTTTAACTAAAATTATAACAAATCACAACATTTTAACACTTACATGCTACACATAGTAAAGCAAAACATTTGTTTCAATAGTAGTGAATACAATTACATCTAATCAATAACAAGAATTAAGACGGTCGATCGTTACGCCAGTGCTCTTGAAAAGAGCGTTCTCTGGTGTCCTCGTACCATTTCTTGGCTTCCTTTTTCTCTAAATCATTGTCAATTTTCTATTTTGGAAGTGCTTTATCGGGCTTAGCCCCATCAACATACCTAAGATACTGACTCTATGTCGACAATGACATTTGTTTACATTGACAAAAACGGAAGCGTATTACTTGATTGAAATGATCGATTCAAAAAGCATCTTCTCGATTAATGTCTAGAGAAACCGTCGATAAGAACTGAATGTGACCGAACTGCATCGGTCAAAATCAAAAACGATGACGTGTGCAAGCAGGTGCGTGTTGTTAAACCAATCGAATTTTATTGTTTTACAACTTACGGCAAGGTGTTTGTTCGCAAAATTGAAAAATAGATCTGCAAATATCAAGAACCGCTTACGATTTTTTTTTATAAACTGTCAATTGGCTTCAATAATTTACATGCCCGGTGGGCCACAAACGTGAATTTTTGTATGTGCCCGGCAGTAATTTTACTCGCCACGGGCGATCGGGCGTGTGCTAATTTCGAAGACTGACTTTGTTTTAAACATTACCCACAATAAAAAATAAAAGAAGTACCTTTCCACATAGTATGAAGAACTCTGCATGCAATAAAAACATGATAACATATCTACACATATACCTCTTCAAAATATGGTTTCCCAAATTCAGCTTCTAATGCACGTTTCCAGCTTTCACCAAAGTTGACAAGCAAACTTTGACTGGTTTCTAATTTCTTAGCCTGTAGTTTTTCAAATGCTTTCCGTTTGTTTTCTTCTATCCTCTGTTTTTGTTCTGGACTCAATTCCACACTGGTTTGAATCTCGATGTTTTCCTTTCCAGGGGATGCATCCTCTTGAACAACCTTTTGTCTCTTCACTGGATTGTTTTCTGTGTTTAACTGAAAACATCAACAGGGTTTTTTCACATCTTTTTCTTAAATTTCATTACATTTGTTGTTGTTTTTTTAATGTCACCTTATCCATAAAACATGTTTGTTTAAGGGGTGTTGCGGCAGTTTATTTAACCGAGGATATATTTATAGCAACACCGATGCTATTCTCACAACCCAATAGTTTTGTTATCAGAATCATCACAAATTAATGACCGAGTAGGTTCATAATAGGTACTCAGTGGTTCGATCCCAGGTGCAGTTACCTTTTTTTTCTTTCTTTTATTTCATTCTTGTTTTTTTTTCCTGGAGCTCTTAAGTCCTGTTGTTTACATTAATCAATTAAAAGCATTTAATCACAAACTTCAAAACATGCCGAAATTTGACAACAAGTCCCTGTTATTGATGATTAAGGTTGAGTTTGATACTGTATTGTCTTATGTTTGTGATTAAATATTGAATTAGTGTTGCGTTTTTTTTGTAAACTATTGTGATCCCAATTAAGATTGTAAACAATCAATAATGTTTATGCATATCTCTAACAGTCTATGTTCCAATACTTGTGTTTCGCCTAATTGCTGTATTTTATGAAATTTGACATAGATGGTAGGGATAGTTGAACAAAAAAATCTCTGTTAAAAGTGCGGTTACCCCCCTTTTTTATTTTTGTTTTATGATAACAATACGTAGATGAACATATTTGAGCAATTTCGCAAAATGTTATTAGATAGAACTTATTTTAATTCCATTTTTGTGGTTAAAATAGTAAAAAATTGACGTATTTTGGGGTGACATAAAAATTATAAAAAACTAAATTTCTTAAAATTTAACTTGTGTTCTCCATCTTTTTGGTAGTTTGTGGTTTAATAAAATGGTATATGATATATCTTAGCTTATATAATGTCTACATGTTGCCAATTTCATAGGTTATTAATCATTTTTATGCAATTAAAGATTTTTCAGTTTAAAATGAAAAAGTTCATGTTATATAATGGTGAATAAAATCAAAACAAGGCCGGTGACCCTATGTTTTTATTTCATTTTTCATTTAATATTAGTATGTATTACTCAAATATAAATTTAGAGCAAAAGTTATTAGATGGAAAAAAATCAGCAAAACTGCAGCAACACCCCTTAAATGTCATTGTTTATCTTAAAGGGATTGTCAACCACGACGACGAAGAAAAGAAAAGTTGTAAAATACCGTATTTTTTACAATTATAAATTAATATTGATTAAAATATCACGGCTGGTATATTACATTACTTGAAAAAAAGTTGTTAAGTTTTCATATTTTCAGTATATTCGGTAATAAATTTTACTGGGTATGTCTACCAGGTAACTACCAGTTAACTATAAATAACGCCAGTAGATTGATCATAATCATCACGTGGATAACCCAGGAATGCGAATTGTGCATGCGTAGTGAATTGAATATATTTTATATATAAAATGATCAATCTTCTTTCGTTTTATAGTGTGTATATCGTTATGTCACCTATTTTCGCGATGTACTTTCGATTTCACATAGCGAAATTTTATCACCCAATATACTGAAAATATGAACTTTTTTTCAAGTAATATAAGTTACACGGTTAGTAACTTATGGTGTATGGGATATACACCCTCAGTAATTTCATACCATACGAGAGCGAAGCTCCAGTATGGTATGACATTACTGAGGGTGTATATCCCATACATCATCAGTTACTAACAGTGTAACGATTATATCTCACCGACTGCCTTTAAAGTATATAATATATAATATAATATGTAATATATAATGTATTAAATATAATATATAATATAATATATATAATATAATATAAAATATAATATAATATACAATATTATATCTAATATTTTATATAATATGTAATATATAATATAATATATAATAAAATATACAATATAATATATCATATTTTATATATAATATAATATATATACTATATAATATATAACATTAAGTATATGATATATCATCTATCATATCTCATGTATAATATATGATATATCATGTATAATATATTATATATCATATAGAAACTATCATATATATATTTTATATTTATTATATATTATATATATTATATTATAAATATAATGTTATATATTATATACTATATAGTATACATTATAGAGAATGTATTATATATTAATAACAATACTTATCTAGCAGTTTATCGAACAGACGCCATTTTTTACGTTGATAGAAGTATGGAAATTACTCGGGTTGTATGGAAATTACTCGGGGTGTATGGAAAATACACCATGGGCACGTGACCGCTCTAAGCCAATCGGATAAGGTCATTTTTGTAGGAGGTGAGATATTGTTATATACCAGTCGTAATATTTTAATCAATATAAACTAATAATTGTAAAAAGATGCAGTATTTTAGAACTTTTCTTTTTTCGTCGTTCGTGGTTGATAGTCCCTTTAAAATGTAATTTAACACATTTTTTAATAAACCTCAACATTTTCAATGTTAAAGTGTTAAAAGAACATGTAAAATAGCTTAAAATTAAAATCACCAATTTCCCTATTTTAAGCCAATTTGCTCGTTCCAAAGGAGAAAGCCTTTTTTTTAACTTACCGGTACTCTCTCATTACTACATTTGTTCATGTTTGCACTATATTCATGGCCTTTATTATAATGTTGTATATTTGACACTCAAATTAGACTATAATGTAATGATGAATTATAAAGTAAATGTCAATATAACAAGAGCTTGTCACAGTAGTGCCAAATCCTCGCCAAAATATGTTTGCTTGTATGACAACATTTGTTTTAGAGAGTAGAATAATATTTGTAAAAACAAATAAAGGGAGATAATTCATTATGCTCCGGACAAAAATTTACTTTGAAATTAAATAAAGGGATATAATTCAAACTCTAAGGTAGATTGAGTTAAGGTTCTTAGTCACTGCACTTCCCCTACTTGCCATATGTTTAAGTTTCAAGTAAATCCCTTCAGTAGATTTCGAGTTATGCTCTGGACAAAAATTTACTTTAAAATTATATAAAAAGGGAGATATTTCAAAAACTAAGGTAGATAGAATTATGGTTCTTGGTCACTGCATTTCTCCTAGTTGCCATATGTTTATATTTCAAGTTTCAAGTAAATCCCTTTAGTAGATTTAGAGTTATGCTCCGGACAAAATGTACTTTAAAGTTATATAAAAGGGGAGATAATTCAAAAACTAAGGTAGATAGAGTTATGGTTCTTAGTCACTGCACTTTTCCTACTTGCCATCTGTTTATATTTCAAGTTTCAAGTAAATCCCTTCAGTAGATTTAGAGTTATGCTCTGGACAAAAATTTACTTTAAAATTATATAAAAGGGGAGATAAAACAAAAACTAAGGTAGATAGAGTTGTGGTTCTTGGTCACTGCACTTTTCCTAGTTGCCATCTGTTTATATTTCAAGTTTCAAGTAAATCCCTTTAGTATATTTGGAGTTATGCTCCAGACAAAAATTTACTTTAAAGTTATATAAAAGGGGAGATTATTCTAAGTTTAAAGTAAATCCATTTTATAGATTTGGAGTTATGCTCCGGACAAAGTTTCAGCCGGACGGACAGGACCAATTGGCAATTACTATATCCCCTCCGAATTTTTTTTCGGCGGGGATAATAAAGAGGTGAAATTGTCTGCATTTTGCACGGACTGTTGATCAAGTTTAACATGTTAAATCTCCATTGACTTGTCATCACAGTTATCTAAGTGGTGCCCTAGATGCTCTAACAGGAAGAGCCCCGAGCCCAAGCTTATGGTTCTATTAGTCTTTCTAGTTGCAATTTCTGATCAGAACAATGCAAAATATTATAAACCAGACCATCCGTAACACTGCATGTGTATTTGCCGTTTTATATAAATGTTAGAATGAACGTTGAAATTAATTAAAATCAACAAACCATATGGTATCTGAAAACGAATGCCCAAAGTCATATCCAGAAATGTTTTTTGCACATGAAATAAAATATGCAGATGGTTTGACTGCAGAAATTGAAAACCAGTAACCTAGCAAATACCCAATCAATATCTAATATGGTTAACATAATGTGTTACAATGATATTGCAGTGCTTTACTTTGCTAATCAGTTATTTAAAATATCAAGATGGCATACATTTGCACAATTTCCTAGAATTGTAAGATTTTCAAAAAGTAGCGAAGAGGTTTCGTCAGTTACCTTTCATGCCTGTGCCAGCTCTTTCTAATCGATCAGAAATTTCCTTAACCCCAAAAAGCTATTACAATAATCTTTCTCAAAAGATCCCACACTTAAGACTTAAACGGCATTCTGCAAATTTGCGCTTGGTACCAATAGAGTAACCCTGGGTTATATCTGACACCTCCAGGAAAAAGACAGCATAATCTTGATGACTCACTATTCGAATCAGAATGCTTTTGTTTTCTTGGTACAGTAGCTTTCATGCAACAGTATGGAATATCAAATCTATTTTAAACCTTTTAGTCAACCAATGAGATTGCACTTTATAAATATCGACTCATCAGGGTAAAACCGGATGTCCCAAGGCTTGTATCGGACACTAAAAAGGCTTAAATCAGACAGTTGTTGGTTGTATGAATTTCTGTTGTTTAGCTTAATCGTGATGATATTTAAAGTGATATTATGGGCATCTAACAGTATGTATGGGTCTATCGCAACCACTGTTAATTTTGGGTGTTTTCACCAGGGGTGTGATTTAAGAACCATTTAATGGGAGGAAAATGCCCTATCCCCCTTAAAGGATTTAGTTAAACTCTTCATTTTTATATAAATACAGCAAAGTTACAAACTACTGGTGAAATAAGTTTACGATTGAAAGGGAGGAAATCAGCTGAAAGGAGGAAAAATCACACCCCTGTTCACTTCATATACACTTATATTTGTTAATGCAGCATCAACATACTAAAACAATATCCCGGAAAGAGAAAAATAATCCGTTTGAATATCAACAGTACTTTTGTTTTGACAACTGTCGACAGAAATTACTTGATGTATGATGCGAGTCTAAATGTAGTTTTGATGCAGATTTGTTCATACGACACAAAGACAAAATTTTGTTTTAAGGATCATTTCGGCTTAGAGGACTGGGCGAGTCATGTAAAATATTGAAAATAATATATATTTTTTATAAATAACTGGTAGCAAGATGAGTTGAAGATGATTGGTCAGTTACCACATTTTAACTAATTCTTTTGACCTGACAATTCTTTTCAGCTCAATTCAACAGTGAAAAATACCCATATCACTTTATGCTGTGAAGTCTATAAATTGGTGAATTTGTATTTTGTAGTTATACTTTACGTATATATTTGTGAATATATGGTATATTTACATCGCATACCTTTTCCCTGTTTAGGCATATCTGAAAAGTGTGCATATACAAGATATACATTGTTATTTATTTGTATTTTAGATAATGGTCCGTTTCTTCCAATTTCTGTATTTTGCAACAAAGCCGATTTATTCCATCACCCAATCGGATGATTGGTTACATAATACTATGAAAACGTATTTATAGAATGTAAACAAAGCTCAAAAGGTTGAATGCGAGGTTGTTTTGTATGTAAATATTCGACTTTTTGTGGTTGCCTGATAAACACTGTGTGTCCTATTTAACCCAGGGTTACTCTGTTATGCGCTACGCTGTTTTATTGCTTTTTTTTCTAGGGGGAATCTTTCCAGCAGTAGGAGAAAAGGTTACTCTTTTTAGCCAAACAAATTGTTCTTGCTTACAATCAAGTACATGTAATTCTACTATTAGAAAGCTACAACTTTATTGATTGACAGAAATATGTGTACAAGCAAAGCATGCTGATGAGTAAGTTAACAAACATCTACAAACAGAAAACTTATTTGTTTTTCAATATCATGCAATGCGGTGCATTATGTGTATGGGTTTACAGTCAACTCATACCTAAGTCAACTCGCAGGTTGTATGGTGAACTCGCACCGAAGTCAACTCGTAACTTATGAAGTCAACTCCTACCTTATTCAAACTATTGATGTGTTAATGGGTTCTAGATGAGTATGCATAAACACAAATGAGAAACACTTTCAGAGTTAAGTTCAATACTTTTTATTGCAATATTTACACAAAATAACACATATTTTCTTTTACAAAATATTTATTTCCTTAGCGCAATTTTTGCCTCTTCACGTCAGACAGTAGACGTATGAGAAGGTACATGGGAGGGGCGGTCCCTGCTTTCCATTGAGACGTTTGTGCCAACCTTAAGTTAAATTTGAATGAAAGTTAATGTTTTGTCTGTACTTAGCAATGTATATGAACAATTACAAAATCCACCACAAACTCCTCTACCTCCATTTCTCGGCACAACATAAGGGCCAATTTTCTGAAGACAAAAGTAACACATGGCAGTATTTAGAAAATGTGGGCATTACTTACATTTTAAAGGGATCTTTTCACGGTTTGATAAATTGACAAAATTGAAAAAAGTTGTTTCAGATTCGAAAATTTTCGTTTTAGTTATATTTGTGAGGAAACAGTATTACTGAACATTTACCATAGTCCAATATAGCCATTATATGAATCTTTTGACGATTTGAAAACCTGAAAACTATAAAGCGTTGCAACGCGAAACGATTGAATAATTTGGAGAGTTCTGTTGTTGTCGTTTAAATTTACGAAACAACCAAGACTGCTTATTTAAGGTATAAAAAACTTTAACAGTGTATACCTGGCGGAATAGCCGAGAGGGCTAATGCGTTTTTACTTCAGACTAACTCCAAGACCCCGGGGGTCACTGGTTCAAGCCCTGGTACCGGCTACTTTTTTTTACTTTTTTTAAATTTTATTCTTGATTTTTTACTGGAGCTTTGAAGATCCAATGTTTACATTTATCGATATAAAGCATTTATTGACAAACTTCAAAATATGCCAAAATCTGTGAAAAGGCCCCTTTAAATTACGTTTTAATTTACTTCAATTTTCATCAAATTTCACATAATGTTTACACATACGAGGTGGGTCTGTTTGCCAGTCGCCTCACGCAAGCGTGCACACTCATCAAGTACAACTGATTATCATACCAATAAACTTTAATTGATTAATGTTTGGCCATTTTAATTATTGTTCATTGTATTTAACACCTTTCACACCTCTTACACACATACATATAACTGTGAAAAACACCAACCACAAATGTAAAAGAGATATTGTGACTACTGTATACTTAGATAATCAAACAAGAGCACCGCATATAACGGGTGCCACGCTCGGCTGCAGTTTTAATAAATGAAAGCTTGTCAGATTTTTTTTTTCAGTGGTCAGTGACCATGACCTTTGACCTAGTGATCCAAAAATGGGCCTGGCATTTAGAACTCATCAAGGTGCAGCTACATATTAAGTTTCAAAGTTGTAGGTTGAAGCACTTTGATTTAAGAGCCAATGTTCAAAACCTTGATGCGGACGACACGACGAGCTGGCTATGACAATACCTCGGGTTTTCACCGAAAACAGCAGAGCTAAAAAAAACAGCATAGCTATGATTTATACTTATTATCAACTGATCATATTATATCATACATCTATTTCTGAATATCATTTGGGGGTGCGAGCTGACTTCAAAAAGTGCAAATTGATAAAAAAAAAAAGACGTGCGAGTTGTCAAAAAACTAGTTGCAATAATCCAACTCCCAGCTATTGACCCTCCGGGTCCTGGGCTGTACGTATGTACTCATAAAAGCTCAGAGCATTCAAGAAGAACTAGTCAAAAAACGTGTTAGTTGGCTACCGTCGGTAGCACCGTGCGAGTTGACTTAGGTACGAGTTGACCGGCACCCTGTGACTGTGTATGCGATCAAAAGTTTAGAATGTAAAGTTACATTTTCAAGTTTATTCTTTCCCTTGGGTGTGAAAAAGGAAGAAATTTTGGCCTGTGCACTCATGTTTATGATGAAAACCTTGACGAAGTCGTGAACAATTCTTGCGGTCTGCATTAATTTACACGCTCTTTGATTGTAAACATGATTAAGCGTCTACCGACTGTGATTTTGCCGCGAAAGTGACGCACAGTTTTTACAATTCAACCTAGGTGAAACAAGTACCACGTAAAATAACAGTTAACGCTTTACATTGTGGGAATTTATGCAAGGAATCAGGCGTCTTTCTCCCAAAACTGTAGAGTGTTACCCTTAAGTCTGTCTGGGACTCACGAGTGTTGTGACAATTTTTGTTGTATAAATTCGATTCCTTCTTTTTATCAAATTTTGGTGTGGTCTTATGTTGCAGGGGTATGCAGGGGTATTTACCCATTGATGCCTAGTGGACTCTCCCATCCTTCTAAATTAGATCAATTTATTTCCAAAATTAGGGATGTCTAGTATATTATTGATATATTTATAATATTTCTTACATAAATTCCTTTGAGCATACAGCGCAGACCCTGATGAGACGCCGCTGGCTCTACGATGTTTGCCTTTTTTTGATGTTAGGCATAAATGGGTTAATTGTTGCTTCTGAACTGGTCACGTTGGCAAATCTTTATACATTTTTATATGAAATAAAAACGAATCAATTATAATCTTCGCATTCATTTATTGATTATTTCATCAAACACAAATAAACAAACACCGAGCATAGCTTCCTCAGCAAATAATTCAGTTACAAAATAATTGTATTTACAAGTCAAACATAATAATGATTTTTAAGGCCCTGGTTTTCTTTCAATTGCAAAATTTGTATAATTTACGTAAAAATGTTAAAATCAGTGGTTTCCCGATTTAGAAACCAAATTTCCTGATCGAGAAACTATCAGAATTGACTGAATTGCTGTTCATGCTTGTGGACTTTTGCTCTTTTATACGAAAGCCTATTAGTACCACTTAAATTTTAAATCAAAGAATGCAAAAACGTATTAACACGAAAAAAGGCGTTTCTACTCAACTAAACACGTAATATCGAAAAACCAACACATTATAACGCTAATAAACGTGTAATAACGCAAAATAAAGGCATAATACTGCGAAATAAAGGCGTACAAACGCTAAAACAGGCGTAATAACGCAAATTTAAAGGCGTACAAACGTTAAAAAAAAGTCGTAATAACGCCAAACTTAAAGGCGTACATACGCTAAAAAGGGACGTAAAAAGGCAAAGTAAAAGGCGTACAAATGCTAAAAAAGGCGTAATAACGCCAACCTTAAAGGCGTAAAAACGCTAAAAAAGGCATAATAACGCAAAATAAAAGGCGTACAAACGCTTTAAAAGGCGTAAAAACGCGGGACGATTTCCAGAAAGACTGAAATTGTCTTTACAAATTCAATAAACTCAACTGTATCCATAACGTTTTGGTTTGATTTAATGTCTTCAAAGATGCCATCACTTTATATTGTACAAAAAAATGGCGTTATTACGCCCCTATTAAGTGTTAGTACGCCTTTAAGTTTGCGTTATTACGCCTTTTTTAGCGTTTGTACGCCTTTTAGTTTGGCGTTATAACGCCTTTGTTAGCGTAATTACGTCATTTATAGCGTTATTACGTCTTTTAATAGTTTGTACGCCTTTCAGTTTGGCGTTATTATGCCTTTTTTAGCGTTATTACGCGTTTATTAGCGTTATAATGCGTTTGTTTGCGTTATTACGTGTTTGTTATCATAGTTACACCTTTATTTGCGTTATTACGTGTTTGTTATCGTAGTTATGCCTTTATTTGCGTTAATACGACTTCGAACTATCTTTTTTTTAATTCAGTGGTACTAATGGGCTTTTGTACTTTTCTGATGTTAGTTGTTTGGACAATTTTCTGATTAGGCTGAATTTTTCAGTATGAATGCATAGAACTAGTGCCACATTGTTTAGGAAAACGGCCACCTTCAACTTTTGATGCCATGTTTGTGTTTATGTCTAGAAATATTACATGTATAAATTAACTATGTGTACTTTTTCCTGATTAGGAAACTATGTTTCCCAATCAGGAAACATCTGAAACTGACAATTCCGATAGTTTCCCGATCAGGAAATTTGGTTTCTAATATGGGAAACCACTGATTTTACCATTTTTACGTAGATAATACAAATTTTGAAACTATATTGAAAGAAAACCAGGGCCTTAAAAATCATTTTGCACGGTAAACATTTAGATATGTGTTTCCTCTACAGAAAGGCAGTGTTGAAAACAGATTTTTTGTATATTAAAGTTTTTTCCCCAGCCCATTTTCTGAACCCACCATAAAATTGCTGTTTTATTTCCCGATCGGGTATAAAAATGCACATTTTGTCCATGAGTTTCCCGATCAGAAAACCAATATGGGGATTCCTCTAGTTTCCCGAACAGGAAGTTTCTTCCACTTTATGAGAAGGTGACGCGTTTCACCTTATCCTGATAATCTTAACCACGCATGTGCAGTAATGTGGTTTCACAGGATACCAGTAAACGCTTTTAATCCACAATGGCGACATGGTCTCGCTGGGAGAGAATGCGTTTGTGACTTTATCGCCGATGTGTATTAAAGATGTTTATTGTTGTGCTTATATTGATTATTCGTAATTAGTGAAAGTAAAATCAATATATTCGTTTCCTGTTGTTCATGTTTATCTTAAATTTACACTTTATTTGGAAAATTTAATAAAGAAATAGATCAGTTTCGGAAATATAGAGAGCATCACCGGAACAGTTTTATATAAAATCATTTATTTTAGTTCAGACTTTAGATTGATAGATTAATTTTAAAATTATACGTAATTACAAAAAACATACATAAAATTAAAGTTTAAGGCAAAGGCGGATATGAACTTTACAATAAAGAAGTCTGCCTCGGCCTGAAATCTTTCCTAGTTTCTGTCATGAATATCTTTGGAACTAGTTTAGTTAAAATCGCATTATTAATTTTCGGCTATAGATTTTATTTAACCTCTAAATCGATAAGAAAATTTTCATCGTCCTGATATGTTACAAAGTTTCGTTAATGAATATCTCCGGAACTATTTAGGTTTAAATAACAAAGTTTTAATATGGCTATGAAATTGTATAGTACCTTTAAAATGTTACTAAAATGACAAGTATTAATAAGAAATAATAAAGTTTTAGGAAACGGCAGATATATACTTGTACAAATTAAAAAGTTCCTCTATTTAATGTCTCTGGAATTATAAAAGTTAAGAGCATAAAGTTATAGACTAAAGATTTTGATATCACCTTTATACCTTTTCTTTATTCATTTATTTCCAAAAAGAAATAATTAAGTTTTAGGCAAAGGCGTATTATAAGGTGTCCGTTTAAGAAGGGAACTCTGCCTTAAATACTATATTGGTTCAGTGACACATATTTTCAAATGTTTTATGAAATATATGTATATCACTTTTATCATATCAACGATGTCATAAATATTGAAACTTTGTTACATGTTCCACTTGTTTTCAGTTCTACTGTACGAAGTCATAACATCTTGTTTAATGAATCAAGCGGGCGTGCACGCGTGATTACGCCAAATAAAGATAACACGATATTATTGATAGATCTTTGGACATCATACTGCTACCAGATATTCATTTGATCTCTGATATGTGATATAAGCGGACGTACACTTCTGGAAAAAAGCTGGTTATTAAAAAAAAATCCCCGGGAATATAGTGGATCTGGTTCTACCCAGAAATATAGACAATCCCAGAAATTGATAACTCCCGGATTACCGCCCCTGAATACTCGCGCGCGCCTCCAAAGCGGTACTGAAGAAAAAAACAGGGACATATATGTTTGTATAGGTTACAATATACTAAATCATTTTTGTGTTCAATGCTTTACCCTCTAAAGAATGGAACGTCATTTATTTGAAGACAAAATTCTCTGTATGGGCACATGCCATGACTTTATTTTTGAATATTTCTGTGTGCATGTGGTAGGGAAAACATTGTTGTATACTACAAATTCAGTGTTTTGCTTATAGTTTGGAGACTACATGAGATTTTGACAGATGGCGGGAAACACTCATCAACTGGAGATCAGCCGGTAAAAAGGTGGCCTTAAAACAGTGACCGTTGATTCGCGTCGAGTTCTTTCTTACATATTGGATGACCTATCTTTTTTATTGTGTAAATCCATTCGGCTTGGCATGCTCTTTAAGAAAAGGTATGGGTATTGGGGTGTCTACGCGCAAAAATTTGACTTTATTTTTCGTTGAAGTTGTCGGTTTTACATTGAATTTGTTAAGGAAATCTTTTGGTATATTGTGACCTATAGGTCCCTGAATAAAACAAGAAGGCGAAACGATTTTATCGAATATATTTGAAGATTTTAATAGTTTCTGTTATCGATCTGATTATCAAATAATAGTTGGTGTTTTTTAAGATCTGTTATTACGTAATTAGTAGAAAAAAGATTCATCTGCATTCATTTAGGAGTAATAAAACTCAGCATGAACAGGGACCTTTTTGAAAAGGTCCATGGCAAGAATAAGGTCTTGATTGTCGTTTAACATGTTATTTAAAGGCGACACGTGATATGTTATCTTAATTGCGGTACCTACACATATGCAGACATGTGGTGTCACGGGCATACCCATAAAGGCTTTTAATCAACACATCGCCTCCCATTGAGCGAATTCGTTCGCTCCTTTATGGCTGATGTTGTTTTTTTTCAAGACCTTTATCTTACTGAAATTAATCATCCGTAATAAACGAAGCAAAATCACTTATTTTTTCTTGTTTTTATTTTTTAATCGTAACTTTAGACTTTATTACGAACATTAAATAAAGGCACAAGTTTAGGAAATCTAGAGAACACACTTGGAACTATTCAAGTTTATTTAAGGCTCCATATTTTTCATGTTGAACATGTTTATCGTGAATTAAGATGTTATTAAGAAAATTTAATAAATAATGAAATCAGTAAAGAAAATATTGAGAACAGTCTAAAAAGTAGTTTTTTTCAGATTAAAAATTTTGATATAACATGTTAAACGTTATTTAAATAATAATATAAGAAAGTTATAGGCTATGTTCTGACATCTTACACCGTTTTGCAAATGAATAGCTCCGGTACTTGTTCAGTTAGAATCACAAAATTCATATCCGGCTAGTGATTTTTGTATTAGCTTGAGAGCGATTTTTAAATACAAGAAATTGCTAAAAAGCACTTTAGTTAAAGACTCAACCAGATACATACATTTAGTTAGAAAAATATTGCCTCTACCTGAAATCTTACAGAGGTTCGCTAATAAATATTTCCGGACCAATTTTAGAATCACAAACTTCATTTCGGCTATAGATTTTGATATTACCTTTAAAAGGACACTTACAAAGGAAATATTAATAAAGAAATGAAAATGTTTAGACAAACAAAAATATGTACTATTAAATAAAAAAGTCGGCCTCGGTCTTTAATCTTACACGGTTTCTTATTGAGTATCTCCGGAATTATAGAAGTACGGCATTTTATAAGAAATAATACAGGCTTAAACAAAGGCAGATATCTACTTTTCAATAAATTGTTCTACCTCGGTCTGAAATCTTTCAAAGTTTCGCCAATTAATATTTCCGGCACTATTTACGCTAAGATCACAACGTTTACTTCAGACTTTAGATATTTCTATAAACTTTATAATTGTCATTGAATAATGTTATTCCATAAAGAAACCATTAAATTTTATACAGAGGCATTTCTTAAAAAAGCAAACTTGGGGGATTACGTGTTGTCACTGAATATTGTTGCAGAGACACATATTTAATAAATCTATCGTATTTAAAATATTTTTATTTGACTTATATTGATTAACGATGTTTAAAAAATCGACACTTGGTTTCATGTTTGAATTGTTTTCAATACTACTGTGCGAAGTCATTAAGAACTGTTTATTGGAAAAAAGCGGGTGTACACTATCACGGTGATGAGGCGAATACCACAACTATTCCGCTCACCGTCAAAATTTTATATTTCTGACAAGAGCACCGTATCCTTCTGACGGAAAGAAACATGGCGGACGAAGCAATATCAGATAAGTGGGTGACAAATTGTTTTATTATAAGACAGTGCAAAATAATTGCCACTTGCGAAGAACTCTATCGAATTTCTGAACCAATATGTCGTCTATTAAAAAGTTTACCAGTCATGAATTTTAGCATGAGTTTGAAATAGTGTTTACAAAAAGTCGTGTTTCGCTCGACATCATTCGTACTTGTGAGAAAAATGTTATAATCAGATGATTGTCGATGTGTCAGACCTGATGTGACAAACTTAAATCACTGTATATATAAAAAGAACATGCCATGCGAACCTGTTCGTTTTAATATCTGTTAAAGGCCTAATTTTTTGGTGAAAACATGCATGACTTACATAAATATCGATGCACCGCGCAACACTGATTATAAACACCGTATTATATTCCGCGTCACTGAAATTCGTGGCACCGCTAACTTCTGCACATGGTTTTAAATATTAAGCTAGAACGAGCCATCGTGAGCTGAATTTACTAACGATTATCTTCCATTTATCAAAGTTACATGTCCCAGAATTGATCTTAAATATGATGGCATGCTTGCACCAAAAACGGTTCACCGGGATTGATTGTCTTGCTTTCAAGTACGTGGAGGGTAAAATACAATCATTAGTGATAATTATTATTAATTGATTTCAGATTCATTATCCGTAAAAAGATCTCCAGCTTCGATTATGGAAAGGTATAAGCAAATGTTGGTGTAAAACTAACCGAAGGAAATAATAAATTCAGTTATGTATAGAGTGTACAAAGTGATGTTGCATTTATTAAATTTACTGCAATATGAATTTGGTGTTTGTGGCCAAAACCAAAGATATATACCAAAGATGCTCTCGACTACTTATATCAGAAATAAAGGGGTTACAATTATTAAAAAAACTTTTTTGAGACTGTCTATAGAAGCTTGTGAGTGCATGTCTTAGATAGGACGTTACAGCGCGGTCCGTTTTAATGAGATGTAAAGGGGTTCGAATCATATATAGTTATTTCCGTCCAGTGTTAAAAAAATAAGTGAAAACCAAATATTTTCAAAGTACATTGTAATATTGCTGTGAAACCGTTTTTATTCTTGTTAACGTCTCTTCCTTCTGAAAGAAAAATATCAGAATAAAGCGGTGCCAAAAAATCATAAAGAAGCGGTGCTTTTACGGACATTGTTGAGCGGTGTTCATATTTCTATAATGTCAGTGTTGAGCGGTGCATACTTGCTAACACGTGTAAATGTAAAAATCGCAGTTATATTCAATAAAGCATGCCATAATGTGTTGTAAATTGATTCTTTTACCATAAAATACCGTTAAACAAAAAAATCTTTCATTTAAAATGTTTAAAATCTGCAAAAATACGATTTTTCGCGTCATGAAAGTCACTTCTTTCACGACATGCTCATATTGTTTTCACTATTTTGAAGCGAGTCAATTTTGATGCGGTAAACGGCAATTAGATGTAAAGTATATACTTCGTTCGATGGAATATCTTTTTATTACCAACTTGCCTTCTTTTCTCGTTTCTGTCTTTTATTTCTGGTCTCGCCAAAAGTTTGCGGCCATGTTTTTGACAGAAGGATACGGTGCTCTTGTCAGAAGTATAAAATTTCGCCGGTGAGCGGAAAAGTTGTGGTATTCGCCCTATCACCGTGACTATGATTACGCTGTGATCTGCCAAATTCTTCAGTACCGTCAGGATCAGCGGGTCACGTGAGAGCCAATATGGCGGCGGTAAATTAATCGATTCTGGATTGTCTATATGATGGATCTGGTTCAACCCAGATAATTATCTTAGTGGCTTTTTTCTGCTGGCCGAGACTTTAGGTTAAGTTGGTATCTACGCGGGAGAAGGATTAAATTTACACATACCACGGACTCTAGATGACATCAATATACGCTCCGTGCAAATACGTAGGACTTCATCTCTGTGTTTAAAAGGAGTAAAAACAAGTAAGTAAATAATTCAGTAATTATTAGTGCGGAAAGTTTTTTGCTGATTGGAAGGAGGAGCGCTCGCGCGGGTAAAGAAGTTAGTCCTAAATTATGTGTGTTAATTGCTCCTAAAAGAGCATGTTAAACATTATTTAAAACATTATAATTGGATTAGGATGTCGTTATTAAAAGAGCACACATTTTTATGATGACAGCTGCGGCAGTACTGCATGTTAGTAGACGGAAACGCAGACATAGGTACTGGACACGTGCCATCATAAGAAACCGTCAAACTTACGGCACATACTACCATCTTGTTAGAGAATTAGAGCTGAACGATGAAGAGTTCAGGACCAATTCTGTCTTAGTAGACGTCAGTTCGGCGATGTGCTGTCGGTTGTATTATTAATTAATGTCACTGATCCTGGTAATCACTGTTTAATCCCAAATAATGTATATTTTTGCACAAATATTTCTGTGTATATTTTTAGTAATAATTAGCATAATTATATTGATAAATATTACTGTTTTATTCGTATTAGACAGACTTCAAAACTTATATGTGAACGCGCATAGACAAAAAAAGAACATACAAATCTACTTCTTTTAGCGTTATTTCTTCTTTGAAATATATACTCTGTCTTTTGAAAAGCGATTATTGAGTGTACAATATGCAGACGATATATATTCGCATATTACTATTCTCACTTACCTGAAACGCCATCAATTGACATTTCGTTGGCTATGCTTTTCCATATGTTTGATGCAATGTCTTTATCTTTGAATTCTTTCATACGTTAGTTGTATATTTCAGGGTGATGCCTTACTAATTTTTTTTTCACTAATATCTATGCTTGAAAGTCGACCTTTCATGTTGACTGCCAACCGTGTACTGAGTCCGCGTCCGTCAAAAAATCTAGCGATTTTACACGGACGCAATATACGCGGATGAAAAATACGGACGCGGAACGTGGATACATGGAATAGCTCCAACAGAACTCAACCAGTTCGTTTTTTCGCGGACACGGACACGGAACGCGGTGACATGGAAACCCGGCCTTAGGCGAACTATGACGTTTCCCATTACATGTTATCTGTAAAGAGAGGGCTCTTAAATTCGGGTGTAAAAACATTATTCCGCCAAACTCACTTAAAAGATCTATGTATCCAAATCATTATTAAACAACGACTTCGAGATCAATACGTCAAGTCATGGTCTGATATAAATAAGTTTGCAAAGTAAATAAGATTATAATGTTAAATTAAAAAGGATAACGCATTTGAATAATACATGAAATGCGTTGATAATGCTTGTCACAGAAAAGCTATGACAATATTCAGACAAAGTTCTCACTCATAAGAAAATGAAATTGGTAGATACAATAATATTCTATGCATAGCAAAGTTCTATGCTGATAATAATTTCCCGCTTTTTATCAACCCTAGACATAAAATTGCTATTTAGTCCTATTAAACGTGAAGATAATGCTAATGCAAGCCTGAGAATGAGGGTGTGTAAATTGCATGGAGATAACCACAAAAGCGTCCTCTGTCCACAATGTAAATTGACGAACGCCTTCGAACATCTCTTCTTCCAATGTCCGGAACACACCGCGAAGCGCTTATAACTCATTGGTGGGGTAATAACAGCCTTCATAAAAATTTTATCATAGAAGTTATTGAGAGAAGGCGTTCAAACTTGGTACACTTACTTACTATCATGAGGGGACTGGGCAGGCAAAGTTAGATAACTCTGGCGTGCATTTTGACAGAATTATGTGCCCTTTTTATACTTAGAAAATTGAAAATTTGGTTAAGTTTTGTGTTTCGGTCCACTTTATTCCTAAAGTATCAAAGCTATTGATTTTAAAGTCACTGGTTAGTTTCTTCAGCTTAATCCAGTCAGCCTTTCTATAGTCATACACTATTCGACCCGGTTTCTTTTGTTGACACAAACAAACAGTCGTGATCACTCAAACCCAAAGGTGGACCGGTTGAGCAGCCGTTTATCAAGGTAGAATGAGATGTTACAAATAAGTCAAATGATTGATCTTCTCTTGTTGGTAAGGTGTTAGTTTGTACAAGATAGTGGGTATTGAAGACTGAGCACAGTTTTTCGCAATGTGATTTGCCTCTGGCACCTGTTATGGGATATCCGTATTCCCAGTTGATATCCCTCAAGTTGATATCCCTCAACGTGAGTATAGATCATAGAGAAAACACATCATACAATTAATACAGGCATTTCACTAATATATCAATTAAACGATTTTATAAAGAAGATGTATTACTAACATCGCAGATTTTAACCTTAGTCTTCGGAACCATATGTAGTCAAATCTTTGCGCGGAGGATTTTTTTGAAATCCCAATATCTGCCGTGATATGAGCAATTACGAGCATAGTTATAACCTATCTGTGCCCCCACGTAATGGTGGTCAATTACAATTTTGTTATTTTTTGTTTTATTAAAAGTATTTTTTTATTTTACCGTTTTGACTGCAAACCATGTGCAAAACTGTCTATATTATAGAAAATAACATAAGATACAAAGCCAAGATATCTTATTGCATACCAATTAAACAAACAACATAAGCACAATTCATTAGACGACACAAATATAATTAAAGCATGATTTTACTTGGTAATGCAGTGACAACCGCAAAACACAAAGGAGTGGTAACACTGCGAGGAGTTCGTTGTGATCCGTTTTATTTTGGCCGTCACTAAAACGCTTACGGATTATGCATACAATATAGATAACGTTGAAAACTGCATACGATATGAACAAAGAAGGAAATTGCATACGATATGGACAAAGAAGGAAAATGCAGACGGGCTTTAATAAAATGGATTTAAATCATTATTTACACGTCACTAAGATGCGCAACACTTGTAAATGTGATATTTTATTAAATATAGTAGCATTATTATCCATAGTACCGATAGTTTAATCAAAAAGAAAATATTTAAAACCGGTTGAAGTCCGTGGGTAATATGTTACGGGTGTAATTTTTCGGTGTTTTTTTTCTTTGCAATTTCATATACAATTAAAAAAGACAGGAAATGTGTAGGTATTTCTGCGTTTTTATATAAATGACACGCAGACGATATAGAGAACGCTGAAAACTAATATATATTTCCACTTTTTTTAAAGAATTAACGCACACAATCCATGTTCTAAGAAAAACAACACAAAACATCTAACTTAATAATTAATATCCGGTCACACGTGTCATATGGCTCCAACAGGTGTTAACATTTTCTATACTGGTCTCGAAAAATATCCACAATCCCCCTGCGCGACACCATAGCAGAAGTGTAGAATATACTTACTCTGCAGTACTTGTGTTTTTATAGCAAATTTTTTTTTCTCCACTTTTTGCCCTTTATACACAAGTTAAGTGTCAGCAGAGCTGGCAGGTGGACTCCATAGTATTCGAGTTAAAGGGGCCTTTTCACAGATTTTGGCATTTTTTAACTTATTCATTAAATGCTTTATATCGATAAATGTAAACATTGGATCGTAAAAGCTCCAGTAAAAAATCAAGAATAAAATTAAAAAAAGGAAAAGAACATTGCGCGGACCAGGTTTCGAACCAGTGACCCCTGGAGTCCTGCCAGAGTCCTGAAGTGAAACGCTTTAGCCTACTGAGCTATTCCGCAGAGTACACATGCCGAACGTATATTATACCTTATATAAGCAATCTTCGTAGTTTCACAAAATTTAACGACAAAAACAGAACTCTCCAAATTATTCAATTGTTTCGCGTTGCAACGCTTTATAATTTTTAGGTTTTAAAATCGTCAAAAGATGCATATAATGGCTCTATTAGACCATGGTAAATGTTCAGTATTACTGTTTCCTCACAAATATCATAACTAAAACGAAAATTTGCGAATCTGAAACAACTTTTTTCAATTTTGTCAAATTACCAAAGCGTGAAAAGATCCCTTTAAGACACCCCATGCTAATTAATATCCATCAATTTCCGCAACAATTATCAGTTTGATGTGACGATAATCTAGAATGTGTTACAAATGCTGTCGTTTTTTAACAACTCGATTTGTATCTAAGAACAGAGTTTAAATGTATAAATAACTGTAAATCATTGTATTTATTATTTAAATAAGAACATAAATTAATTTTGTATATTACTCGCCGACGGGAATAAGTTAGATGTACATTGCTTATACATCTTCTCATTATGTATACACACACAATAACATTTATCTGTCAACAAAATAATTGGTTAGATTTACAGCCACTAAAAATAAAATTTTAACACAAAAAGAGAAGTGCCGTCTGTTCGGAAGTGTGTAATGACCGTACAATATGATTTATTTTTTTAATAAAAAAAATATGTGGTAAGAATCCGAGCACCTAGGACTATAAAACAACAGAACAGCTACGAGAATTTAAATTCCAGTTAGAGCATAAAATGCTATATGTTATAAGATATATGTATAATATAATATAACATTTTTAGCAGTATAGTTCTTACCCCGCACATTTAAAACGACAGTCAATATATATTTATTTAATGAAACAATATTAGAACGTTGGAATAAAATACTAGAGACTCGATCTGTGAAAAGGGGTTTAATGTACATGTGCGTAAAGTGTCGTCCTAGAATAGATTGTGCTGTCCGCACAGGCTAATTAGGGACGACACTTTCCACATAAACTCGACTTTTGCTTAGAAGAGACTTTCGTTAAACGAAAAATGTCATAAAAGCGGAAAGTGTCGTCCCTGATTAGACTGTGCGGACTCCACAGACTAATCTGGGACGAATCTGTACGGACATGCATTTAATCTCATTTTCACAGAGCAGGGCTCATTATGTATTTGCTAATATTTATTTCAAATGTTTCGAATGTGCATTTTCCTGTTGCTCATATGGAATAATAAATATAATTCAAAGTTTTCAAAGTATATCGGCAAGCTGTTAGTTAACATGGTAACTAATTGAATAAGGGCATACTCGAAATGGTAATTTTTTTTCTTCATGTATCTACTTTAAAACGTTAAGCATTTGGTGTAAACTTTTATGTAAAAATGAGATAATTAAATAATAACTTGATAGAACAGTATCTTATTAGTGTTCACAGTTTACAAAACAATAAAAATTTGTAATAACTTGTGAGCTTACTTATAAGAGAATGTCACAAATATCAAACAAACAGTAGTCTATACGATAAATCATCGTATATTGTGAAAAAGAGTTGTTACATGAAAAATCTCCAGTATAGGGTAGGTAACATAAAGGTGGGATTATGATAGTGATAATGATAATACTAATAATGATGATTATATCAATCACGGTGATAATGATAGTGATGATTATACAGCTAGGAAGGGCAAATAGTATGATAACACTGAACATTAGGGGTGGTACCTAAGTCATAAGTCTACAAATTCAGTTTATTTTACACGCTATGGCATTTCCTATGTACAATACATACATGCACATGCACTTGTGTAGTGATTAAAAACTATTGCAATATCCGTTTCAAAATTGTAGTATGATTGAACGTACGTAGGTCCCCATACTATAAATAGGGTACTCGCCCATCGAAAGTTTGGGAAGGTAACCGTAGAGAAACTTTTAAGCGATTAAATAGTACGATTATACGTTTTATCGAATTCAGTTCATAAAATTGCTAAACGCTAATGTGTACAACTCTTTATGATAGAAAAAGTTTTATAAAATTAAACAAACATCTATATTATAGAACTATTCCGACAATTCGTAGAAATTCTGATGGGTATTTAGGCCAAACAATGTTATTAATTTCCACTTACATAGACAAAAAGTAGGAGAGATAGGTCGTTAGCTTGTTTTACTATTCAATTGAATAAGAATTATTTATTAATATACAAATGACATGAATTCAACTTTCAAATCTCTGTATAATCTCTTTCGTCACTTGTTGGCAAATTACAATTATTAAATTTAGGTAATATGATCGCAAAATATACAGCTGGTTAATTAAGTGTAATAAGCAAAAATGATGAAAACTTAACATGGAATACCAAAATAAACTTTGGGGTTCGTTGGGGAACCAGTAACTTGTTAACCTCTTATACTCCTCGTAAAATTAGTGATAATTGATGTTTTTTAGGGTTCACTAGAAATAATGTTTTATCTGTCTAATTTGCAAATGTAATACTTTATGTGTATTAAACTTATTATAAACGTAAATGTTACCATTTGATATATGTATATAAAGTTTTAGTGTGTAATAGTAAAAGTAATTACCAATAATTGTGGCAAAAGTAATTTTCATGTACCTTATTTTGATACAACCTTAAACGATATGTATCTAGTGTCTTGTATTATTTTAATACTATTTTAATACCCGATATGTATCAAAAATAGACACAGCGTTTTTAAAGAAGACAGATAAATAAGCAGGAGATCTATCAAATTCAACAACAACATTTATTTCAGCAATGAAGCTTACAATAAAGCTTCTAGCATACAATAGTAAATGTCTGTTTTTAGATATATTCCGTAATGGAAAAAAATACTGATTGATAATGCTACAAAAATCAAAAAGTAAACTCACTGATCGCCTTCCCTAAATAATTCTGTAATTGTTGTTTTGAGAAATAAAATTTTGTGAGCTAAATGCTGTTACAACTTATGTACTGTTTTATGTGGCCTGTGAAACAAATTAAAATATATTCTGTTCTGTTCTATAAATATACCTCTGGTTCAGTTGATTGTATTTATTATTTGATAAAGGAGTCAGCAAACTATTAAAATGAAATTGGTAGATTTTTGTATAAGCGTTTACACGCCAAATTCGATTTTTTAAATACACGGAATAAAATTCTCATTATATTATTCATTTGAAAATGAGCAAATAAAGAAATATAGAAATGTAATTATAATTGTATATTTGGTAAAGATATTTCATTCTCCATTTATGTAATACCACTTATGATGTTGTGGTTGTTGTTGTTATAAAACCACTTGTTTACAATGTATTTAATATAAGAGAGACGGACATACTTTATTTACTTATCGTGTTAATCAGTTTTCAAAAATACAATTTGAAGATCAGACGCAATGGTAATATCGATTCTTTAAGCATTCTTACGTGATTTACATATCGTCTACACTCTATAATCGCTTTTCAAAAGACACAGTATATATTTCAAACAAGATATAACGCTGTAAGAAGTCGCTATTTATGTTCTTTTTTGTCTATGCGGGTTCACATTCAAGTTTTAAAGTCTGTAATACGAATAATCAGTAATGTTTATCAATCTAACTATGCTAATTGTCATTAATTCAGCCTGTCCAGAGTGGCTTATCAGCTAGTTTCGGCTTTCTGTACTGTGGTGTTGGAGAAATTAGCTGATAGCGGTATGAAACATTGAGATATTTAGGATTTTTGTATACCTTGGGTTATAACAGTATTTAAATATTTTGTTAATAATTATTAATAACTTACCAAGGTCCTAAACTCTTCATCGTTCAGCTCTAAGTCTCTAATAAGATGGTAGTATGTACCGTAATTTTGACGGTTTCTTATGATGGCACGTGACAAGTACCTATGTCTGCGTTTCCGTCTACTAACTTGCAGTGCTGCCGCAGCATAAAAAATGTGTGCTCTTCTAATAACGACATCCTAATCCAAGTACCACCACGTTTGGAATGAGCTTTTTACACGGAAAGGCTTAAATAATAAGCGGATGCATGGAAACGATACTCCGTGTCCGTATACGGAACGCGGACACGGAACGCGGACCCGGAGCGCGGACACGGATGCATGGAAACCCGGCCTAATCCATCCGTCTGTTCATTCGTCAATTCGCTAATCCGTCCGTTCGTTCGTTCCTTCGTACGTCCGTCCCTTCGTTCCTTCGTCCGTCGGTCCGTACGTTCGTGCGGCCTTTCGTTCGTACATAACATAACATGAACTTTGTTCAGTCTGTGCGTCAATGTCACCTATCAGCCTTATCGTTACTGTCTCTCATAACGCCCCACTGTGGTGTGGTCTTATGTCAAATATATCTATCTTGGTCTGGTGTGCGGATGTAGTATCTTTAAATGCGGCACATGTAATACAATAATTAATTCAAGCACTAACACTTAACAAAAAAACACGATATTTCTTTATTTCCGTTATCAGTTTAAAAATGATGGTATTACTAAACAGTAAAACAGATTATTGCACTTGGCCGCTAGATGAATAATGTTATACAATTATTCTGGGCAAATTTATTATTTCAAAACATTTTTAGTTGGCAATGTTATTCACGTCCAATAAATATATCAGTTCTTCTTATCAACCAGATGCCTGTTGTCTGCTACTGTTTCTTATCATAATTGTATATATTACAATACACCATCAGCGGCCGAGCGCAGAATACTGCGCTTGGCCGCTAATTTTTGTTGTGTGGATTGCATCATATTAAAGGTCAAATTCCGATTAAGTGCGCGTGCCATTGAACGTTAAGTTAAGCGAGAGATGGGAATTAAATTACCGTACACATAATTAAGAGCTGAAACTATTCTGTCAGCTTGATTTATAAATCATTTTTCATCGCGCCAATATATTCATTATTTCAAAAATTGTGTATAAAAGCAAAACGATTGAAATTATGTCCGAAACCCAGCTTTTCACATAAAATGACCTTGAACATAACGCCAGCAGACCCGATTGAATACACCTCATTTATTCCAATCAGGTAAATAACAAATACAATAATAAAACAGGGGAAGTCTACACTGTGTATTAGCAACCTGCTGTGATGATCCCTATCTTGTCAGCTCAATACACAGGCACCTGGCTACCGTACTGGAAAAAAAGGATGAACTGCCAAAATAACTGATTTCATTTATTGCTAAACTGTTGTGTACATTTTAAATTAACAACGAGAATGGATCAATATCACCGTTGCACATATTAATTAATTTCACAGTAATCTGTTCTTTAAATAGTGATAGCCTAATGAAAGACGGCGCTAATAAAGAATAAAGTGTGAAGGTGGATATTAAGAAATAAGATCCATTTTCGCATGACACTGGCAGTATATAATGTAGTCTTATATAAATAAAACACATTTAAGACATGGATAAAAGATAAATATGACACATTTGAATCTCTCATTTCTTAAAAAAAATAAGCACGTAGTCACAAATAAATAAGATACGTTTAAGAAACAGAAAAAAATATATATAACATACATTTGCATATTTCATTTCTTAAAAAAAAGCTCGTGAATCTGAAGCAATACATTTATTTCTTACACATTATTCTAAAAGTCGACAGACAACATAAGTTCAACGAGGGAACCACAATTAAATAAGATCCATTTTCGCATGATACTGTTCTAACGAATTTTTCAAACATTCAATTAATAGAGAGCAATATCTGGCTGTCATCATCGAACCTAAATTTGGTTGCAATGGAAGTCAAAATTGATGTGTAATGTTTTGTTTTTCAACTTCTTGCTCCAGAAAATGTTTTTTATTTACTTTCTCCATGTACATTAGTTAGTCCGTTTTAGCGTTATGATTAACTCAACAATAATGGTGAATTGAGTGTTTTTATCAAAGTTGTAACATTATGCAGTTCATAAGGAAGACGTTATACGAAATCTAGCAAAATAACGGCGCACAGACATTTCACTTAACAAACGTAGTAGGTGTACGTTTCGGCGGCTACTGCGACTGACTGCACTAAAATAATTACGCTTTAATATCAAATGATCAATTATATTCAAGTCACATAGAAGCCGCTCATATCTTATTGAGACGCAAGGTAAAGGGTGTTATAAATGGGCTTCAGTTATCTGAATCCGTACCTATGTTGTCCGAAGATAAGAGTCACTGGAATGTGGAAAAATTAATGGAACCAGTAACACAGCCTGCTTGCCAAATTCACTACACCCATAATTACCATTGGGTCGTGTCGATTTTGCATGATAATCAAATATTTCTATTGGACAGCTTAGGTAACGATCGTTCTAGAGACAGATTAATACCACATGGCCTTCAAATACAACTTTCAGTATTATATGGTAAAGACAAAGAATACATTGATATCACAATTCCGACCGTGATGAAACAAAACAATAATGTTGATTGTGGAGTTAATGCCATTGCCTTTGCTACCCAGTATTGCCTCAATAAGCAATTGGAATTCGAAATAATTTTTGATTCTTCTAAAATGAGATCGCACTTGATGCACTGCTTCGAGCAAGAAGAGATATCTCTTTTTCCGGTCATCCAAAAAACGTTAAGTAAACGTAGTATGCTTCATGTGAAACGCGAACGGATAAATAACTACTGTTTGTGTAATCTTCCCGAATGCGTTGACAATATGATTCAATGCGACCGATGTCCTTCTTGGTATCATAGATCGTGTATAAAAATACCATTGGATGTGTCAATGAATGATAAAGTTTTTGTTTGCATTAAGTGCAATGAAACTGACTGCTCAACTGACATACCGACCGCCTCCAATTAATCTAATACCGACTAAATAATTGTCACCGTAAACATAAAAACATCATTTTAAAACGACCACATCAGTCTAGCGCCAGCAAATAAAAATACCAAAAAATCGCGCTATCTATATACTTATACAAAATATAAGTACAATCCTATCACATAGCAGGATTTTGGTGACCGGTTGCCTTCGGTATTATGCCGTACGCCGACTCGCCAACGTCCTGCACTATCTCTACAGGCTAGTGTACATAACATGTGACTTATAATTTAATAGTTGTGCAAAATAACTGTTAATGCATTTCCTTACTAACCTCTGTGTATCTATATCTATCCAGTAGTCGAACTCAAAATATCTAGAGTAGGGCGTACCAGTATGCATTTGTACATAATAAGGATGTTTCAAGTTATGTCAATATTGTTTCAGTATATTTTTATACTTAATTGTATCATGACATCAAGTTATACTGAAGTCGTAATTCTGCGTAAATTTCTTGTTCTGTACAGTTTTTGAAAATTGTTTTTTTTTCCATTAGACCATAGTAACGAAGTTAGTGGTTAGGAGAAATACAAACTTGTTAAAACACTGTCATTTGTTAGACTTGTACCCTCGCGTTTCTGTTATGTTTTGCAGTCAAACCCATGTGTTACTGTCGTGCCATTCCAGTGGTGTCACGAGATTTCGTCAAACTACAAGAATGCTACAGCACGAAGAAAATACCAGTACATTGTGCTCATAATTTTCATAAGACAATTAAATGATTTTCACTTTTTCCATTCACCTATATTTATACTCGAACTGTTATTGTTATTGTTGATGTTTGCTTACAGTTTATACTTAACGATTGTTAGTAGCATATATTACAATATATGTTTGTACTGACCGTATATTTTAATAAGACTAATACTTAAATCCCATAAACTGTTGCTTGTTGTTTTAACAGCTTATTATTAAGTTATCTTTATTGTCGATAATGAGCCTTTGCACACACTTTTTCGAGCCAATGTTTGAAACTTAAACGGAAAAAAGTAAGATCAACAAATAATACCCACTGTAAGAACGTGACCGTCGCGTTTAAACGTGAATTCAACGAACGTTTCTATTGTGGTTCGCGAACGTTATCTACATCGTATGCGTTAAAACAATTTCTATCAATAACTGCATTAACCAAAATTAAAGTAATATTTTCATAAAATTATAATAGTTGATGACTTATTATGCATTTTTCAAAGAACAGAATTTAAAACAAAGTACATGCATTTTTCAAAGAACAGAATTTAAAACAAAGTACATTAAAAAAATCTTCGTTTATATGTTGCTTTGAACCAAAACAAGAATCATTTGTGGCTCGGCACGAGATAAGGACACCACCATCTTGTCAAGAGATGACTTCTTCATTATAAAAGTGCAAAATCTGACAAATTAAAATCAGAAATTTTAGCTCTGATTTCTCAATAGGGACGAATTTGTGACACTTTTTATGTTTACTATTTAACACCGATTTTGATTAAAAGCAAAACAAGTATCATGTGTGGCTTGGAACGAGATCAGGACATCACCATCTTGTCAAGAGATGACTTCTTCATTATACAAGTGTAAAATCTGACACATTATAATCTGAAATTTGCGCTCTGAATTCCCAGGTGGGGACGAAGTTGCGACACTTGTGATGTTTAGTCTTTAACACCGTTTTCGCAAATTTTGTCAATAAAAGCCAAACGATTTTATGATATGCAGTGCATGTAATGACCAACCTTATGACTGTTAGCCTCGCCACAAATGCCGTTGTAAATGGTTAAACTGCTTAACACGTACATTGGGCCGCAAAATGTAACAGGCAAAAAAACATAATGATATCATGGATGAAATGAAAAGACAAATCCAGCGTATTTCATAAAAAAATAAGATGATTGAAAGGCCATTACATAACATAACAAGGTGTGTGTTTGTAAAACACAATACACAATGTCCCTTTTTGAACGATTTTGACCCATATATTTGACCTTTGACCTTGAAGGATGACCTTGACCTTTCACCACTCAAAATGTGCAGCTCCATGAGGTACACATGCATGCCAAATATCAAGTTGCTATCTTCAATATTGCAAAAGTTATGATTTTGACCCATATATTTTACCTTTGACCTTGATGTTTTTGTAAAAAAAGTGTGACATGTGCATAATACACCCCATTTAAAATCAATGGATGCAATGTAAAAAAGTACATTATTCACAGGGAGCTAGAGACAGACAGATTTGGAAACTAAAACAAGCAAATTCATTGACAATGTGTAAACAGTGCTGAGTGAACATAGAATTTCTTGTATTCAAAAGCTTGTGCAGAAACAACATAACATTTCTACATTATATTCCCTTAAAATACTTTATCATGCTTAATATTCATAATTATGGATGAAAGGCTGATTAAAAAACAGACACAAGATATACATCAATGCCATTATAACCACATATTCACCCTTACAAAAAAAACTGTATTTTTAAATTCTTTGATGAAAACTGACCTCTTAAGTCTTCAATTAAATACTTGATATGTTAAAAAGGTCCATCACAAGACAATTACTGGGCAATACATGTATATAGTCCGTGTTACCACCCACACACAGCTCAAACTGACGGTTAGATGTAAACATGGTAAGGTAAGGTTGCACCAGGATCTGCCAGGTTCATTTGTGAAGATCTGCAATGAAAATATATAACAATGACTGATAATTTATGACTGCAACGTTCCACAAACACATCAATAATACATCAATACAGTGGTAACCACATGTTATTTTTCCCTTCATTGTTGTTTTTCTTATTGAACTTAATATTTGTAAAAATAACACAACACATTATTAATCAAATGATACACTGTTATCAACATGAACATAAGATTTTTGTTTTGTACATAATTTATTTCTGTTTCCTCCAGATATGCATAGTGAAAAGAGCTAAGGCATTTTTGTTTAATAAATTCTGTTAGTTTTTATCTAAACATCCGCATACCATGGATAAGATAATCAATAAATCATATGTTGTTTTTCCTAATGGAAAAAAATAGAATAAATAGTAAACACAAATGAGGTAAACAATACATGGTGTGAGTCATACCATACCTGCTAATTACAGTATAAGCACATCTTTTGGTACTATGTCATTATTCCCAATCAGTATGTTATGATGTGGATCAGCTTTGGACACATGCCCCTACATGTATATCATTGGAGTTCTTCACTGAAACAACAAGATACAGGCCTTAACAAAATTATTGCAAAATATATATGTGTGGTTTTAATTATATTTAAACATAATACATTACAAATAAAAAAAAATGCCTGCACAAGTATTGAATCTGGTAACAATCTTACCAATATTCCAAAACATATGAGCAGACAACCTTTAAATTGTCTAAAACTGGAAACTATAGTCTCTAAAGTGACTTCCAAATTTGTGTTGTTCTACATTTTTTATTTCTTTTTTGTTTTAACGAATCATTATCTTTGCGCATCACTGCTTTAATTTCAACTTGATCATGAACACTTAATTGACATTGATAACGCATTCATTAATCCTTTCAGTGCGGGAACCAAATTTTGAAGGCCTTTGCAAACAGTTTGGATCCAGATGAGACGCCACAGAACGTGGCGTCTCATCTGGATCCAAACTGTTTGCTATTCTGATAGTATTTTTTGAAAAAAAATCAAAGAAATGCTAATTGTAGAAATTCAGCAGACGACATTTTAGCAGACGACAAATTTCCCAGCATGTAAAGGGTTAATTCTGGTGTTACAAATAGAATTGCGATTGCTTACAGTCCATTACAGGATTGCACACAGATTTTTAACACAAATTTTATAATACATGTACAGCCAAGTTACCATTACCGGATATGTAGCGTAATAAAGTTGTTCTGGTGAAAATCAATAAATGTTTTGAGACTTCTTTTACATCAGTTTGATTAAATATTACCTTTGCTCGCTGATTCAGCATATAGTCTTATTTTTAAACGCAGGCAAAATGTATTTGTGATACCTTTTTTTCGCTGCAGAATTCATGCATTAACAGATCAGTTGTAGCCATAACGGATCACGTGATCGAAACCACTCAGGGGGCTTCTACCACGCTATTTGAACTGTCGAAACATGAACTGTGTTGTTTACAATGCCCAAATTACATTGCCAGTTGTAAATTATATTCATTTGTTTTTGTTATAATTGTTTTCTATATGTGATTGAAAATGTTGTGTTCAAAATATCATCCAAAACTGACAACTATTTATCGGGAAGCGCATTCTTGAACATGAAAGTGATCCTCTATGGGTAATGATCCGGTAATGGTAACTTGACTGTATCTACTACAACCTAATTCCATATTCATTTGACAGTCTTTCAGCTATCAATTGATCAACAGTTATACAATCATCTTAAAAATAAATAAAGTGAAAGTAGAAAACTTTGAGAAGCATATAAGCACTAAAATGTATCAAAGATGTGTTACTACAGTTGATGTCATTTTAAGATCGTATAATAAGAAATGATTTGACAGATAAATGGTGAAGCGTTTTAGATTTTGACAACTGTGTAACAGACAGAAATATCCGCTAAAATCGTCATTATGAGAGCCAATACGTCTCATAAACACGTTATGATTGATGAAATATATTCTTTTTACAGGAAATGTTTTTCCACATACTACTTCTTGAAGAAAACAAACTGAAAATCTATGAAAAAATATACCTTGGCAAAATCCAGAAAGTTTATCCGAAAATTAACAATGTTGATCTGCCATTCCATGCCCTACTGTTTTGATTGTTATATTAACTTAGGTTAATCTACACCATAAAATATCAAAATAAAAAAGGTAAACATCAATATTTAAGTATCCATCGTGTATTTTTAACATCAAAAAATAAAATTAAAATAACTAAACCATAATAAACACCATAATAACGGACAGCGATTACCGTCTGCAATTTCCTTCTTTGTTCATATCGTATGCAGTTTTCAACGTTATCTATATTGTATGCAAATTCCGTAAGCGTTTTAGTGAGACCCTTTTATTTTTCATGAACCGTTTTGACCAAAATATTCTCAACAACAACAACAACAACAGTGTGTATTTTGCAAAAGCATTTTTTCTACGTTGAGAATCCTGTTATGGTGAATAGTGAGGAATTTATTTTGTTTATTAATATGCTAATAGGTGATTCATCATTTACGCACAAAAGTTTAAGGACATATCTTTTTCTGAAATGATCAGAAGCGGGTGGGGTAATGTAAAAGAATAATTCCCGATATCTGCTATATTCTTGTGGAGACTTGGGTAATATTTCATACAGATGCTACATCACATATATTTTATAAATATATGATCATGAATCATTATAAACATACTTATTTAAGTTTTTAATCTTTGGTCTTTATATTTGTTTATATTTGTTCAAATGTTTATCGTCTGTAAACATCAAAATAATCGATTGTGTTGATGGTGCCAAACTGCAATCTTGAAAATAATGGTTCTGGTTGATCCTTTGATTCTGATTGGCAGCCCAAATTTCAAGATGTGCGTTCTATAAATGGCCGCAAAACTGACATTGCAGGGAAGGTTAATTTCTTGTGAAAAAAATGCCAACAGACATGTACAGGCTTCCTGAAAAGGCTGGACCGCCGGTCTTGTCCGGCAAAATTCTTTATGGTCCGGCAAAGATTCTAATATCGCCGTTCCTTGTGACAGGTAAAAAATTTATGACTTAATACTGAAAAGTCAAATACTTGCCAAAAGAACGAAAAATTCCCTCATTAAAATCACTATTTTCGTGAATTTCTAGCCTTTTTGTCATTAAAAACACTAACGCGTCACTAGTTCGTAAGAGTGCTCTCCCTTTGTTGTTTTTTCGACAACATTAATTTCATTGGTCTGATATATTACTGTGCCATATCAGCGATTTTCCTCCTTCTTTATAAAGTACCGGTAAACGGCACTTTCCCAATTACGAAAAAATACAAATTTCCCAATTGCTGTCATTAAATTCCCAATTAAAGGTAAAAAAAAAAAAAAAAATTTTTTTTTTTTTTTTTTTTTTTAAGCAACATTTAGTTAGTTTCCCTTTGCAGCTCTATAGCTTGAACCTAGGTTTATATAATATTGACAGCTTGAAAACACTTGGTTATCAATTTTAAAGTATTTGGGAGAAAAAAATCAAATACACCAATTTCCCAATTTGAGGTTTTCACGACTCGATTTTTCCCAATTTTGAGGTTTTTACGACTCAATTTTTCCCAATTGGACCGGTACAGGTACTTTTCCCAATTGGACAAGGAAAATCGCTGCATATCAAAACAATCAATATGAAGCGAAACTGTAAACATTTAAGCGGGATTATGGAAACATCACAGTTAACTTCGGAACCAAGAATGCACATGAGCAGAGACTTATTGAAATCTGCGAGTTAAACATGTGAGTTCAACACGATTCTTTTCAATCCCCTGAAAATCTTCGTAAATTAAGCATTTTCAATCCACTGAAAATCTTAGTAAATTAAGCATGTTGATGTGAGGCCTTCTTGTCCCCAGACATAAATCTTATAAAATAGCCTATTAAATGCATCGGATCCCTATAAAAATATATATTTTCCTTTGAGTCTGACTAGAATTTAAAGCTGTTGTCCATCATACACTGTAATCACTAGAACACGCAAGTGTTTTGTTTTACTTTATCAAGTGTACTTATACCCAGGCTGCACATTGCAATAAATATGAGTTAAACTTTACTTAATTATTCAATTATAAACTCATGCTGTTCGGTCAGGTGAATTTTTGTCCACACAGGCTAACTTTTTCATCAGCCTGTCCGGTTGACAGGCGTTTTGGGGAACTTTTCAGGAAGCCTGCATGTATGATGGAAAATACTCGTAAATAAACAATTTTTTGTTACTTAGAAACACTATATCATATGAACAATACAAATAGGAGTAAATATTTGATAAGAATATATAAAGTTTGATGAATTTCAATATTAAAGGTACCTGTTTTGTCCCATTTTTTATCAGCAAAATGATGGTGACTGTGTCAAAACGTAACGAAATGCATCATGTGCAAAATGTTCTTGGGATTTCACACGCTCTCTATACCATTACTCAACAATAACCCGCGACTCAACCAGAACCTACATACATGCCATACGTCCCGGATCATCCGGGACAGTCCCGGAAATGCATACCCTGTCCCGCAGTCCCGGAAATTTGTCAAATGTCCCGGATTTCAGTAAAACCTGTATGTTCCTTATATTAGCATGCAAATCTGTACTTGCCACTGATATTGCGTCATCTCCAAAGCAATGCCTGACCGATTAGGCAAAAACGCTACGTGTCAAAATCGATCAATTAACGGGGGGTCCTATTATCTTGTCGATTGTCTCGTAATCACAGTCAAGCAAATGGGGTTAATTCGTTGTGACTTGGCTTGCTAAAATTTGATGGCTGTGTAGTTTTAACGGATTACGCGATGCACATTCATGAATAAATCCAGTTTCACCCGGATTTTCGCGGTGTCAGATTCATTCACACTCATATTGCGACGAACAACACGACTTTACGCTCAGCGCATACAATGTTAGTTGTAACAGTTTGACGTCATAGCTTACACCGCGCGCGCCACCCATGACAACGTCTGAATTCATCACCCGTGTTACACGCAGTCCACGTTTTAAGTGTATACAGTGACTGAAAATTAAATCAGCACTGAACTATCTCATGTTTATATACATGTGCTCTTTTCAAACACGCAAAACACATGGCTTGTATCTAGTAACGGATGTAGAAATGTTTAATTTGTCGATTGTTTAAAAGCAATTTACGATGTTAATTATAATTTATTCTTCTTGTTTAAATAACGTTTTCTGTGCATTGATCTTAAATGGATGTTAAATTTGTTTATTCCAGGTAAGTTACATAAGTAATTTAACTAATTGGATATCGCGAAAAAATGCGTACCAAAAATACATGTATGACTTCATATATCGCTATTTGTATACATGTCCCGGAAAATCGGCAAATGTCCCGGAAATTTTATCACAATGTCCAGGAATCGGTCTGAAAATTTATGGCATGTATGAGAACCTACCATAAGCATTTTATATTAAGTTTTGAACAATATGCACAACTAACATACACTGTTACCAGTCTGTAACACATACTTCAGTGAAACATGAACCAGTTCTAATGAAATCTTTCAAAGAGAGTAAATAATCAAATTTTTAAACCTTATAAACCACTTTTTTCTTTAGAGTAATAAGTCCTTATTTTATTTACAAAACCACAGACAACAGCTGGAACTTATACCACTGAAGAAGATAATGTTAGAGTATGATTAAATATTACACTCTAGAAACACTGCAAAAATGATTCTCTTTTGTAAGAACAAAATGTAAACAATTTGAGTTTAAAAATAGTTTTCTTGAAAAAGTATGTCGGGCCAGAAATTATAATTTTTAAAACATATATGAAAGATACAGAAATATTGAAAAAACTCCAATAAATGCCTTTATAATTCATGAGTATGTTAATGATATATAAATAATGATATAAATTTGTTTGTTAAAGTGGTGTTTTACACTGTTTCCAAAATGTTTCATTCAAACGTGTATTTGTCATTTCTGTCCCACCATACTTTTAATGCCCCTGTTAGGGTGGCATATGGCATTTGAACTGTCCGTCCATCCGTCCGTCTGTCAGTCCGTCCGAAATAAATCTTTAACATTGGCCATAACTTTTGCAATATTGTATCTCATGGAGCTGCACATTTTGAGTGGTGAAAGGTCAAGGTCAAGATCATTCTTCAAGGTCAAAGGTCAAATATGTGGCTTCAAAGCGGCACAGAAGGGGGCATTGTGTTTCTGACAAACACATCTTGTGTTATGCCTTGGGTAGGGTGGCACATAGCAGTTCAACTGTCCGTCTGTCTGTCTGTCCGTCCGAAAACATTAACATTGGTCATAACTTTTTTATGTCCCCCCACCACTATAGGGGGGGACATATTGTTTTTGCCCTGTCTGTTGGTCTGTTTGGTCAAACTTTAACATTTGCCATAACTTTTGCAATATTTGGCATGCATGTGTATCTCATGGAGCTGCACACTTTGAGTGGTGGAAGGTCAAGGTCATCCTTCAAGGTCAAAGTTTAAAAAAACAAAATCCAAGGGAAGTAACAAGTTTTCAAGCGAGATATTTTCCATACCTGCCAAACGATAAATAGAAATTGTATTTTAAAGCGGCGCAGGAGGGGGAATTGTGTTTCTGACAAACACATCTCTTGTTTTTTACCCACCTGAGCACAACGTGCTCATGGTGAGCTTTTGTGATCGCCTTTTGTCCGTTGTCCGTCGTCTGTTGTGCGAATTCAACATTTGCCTTGTTCACTCTCTAGAGGCCACATTTATTGTCCAATCTAAATGAAAGATTGGTTTCAATGATATCTTGGATGAGTTCGAAAATGGTTACGTTTGCTTGAAAAACATGGCTGCCAAGGGGCGGGGCATTTTTCTTTATATGGTTAAATATGGCTGTAGCAAAATCTTGTTAACACTTTAGAGGCCACATTTATTGTCCGATCCTCATAAAACGAAGTCAGAAGATTCATCCAAAAAATATCTTGGACGAGTTCGAAAATGATGTCGGTTGGTTGAAAAACATGGCCGCCAGGGGGCGGGACATTTTTCCTCAAATGGCTATAGTAAAATCTTGTTAACACTCTAGAGGCCACATTTATTTTCCGATCTTCAAGAAACTTGCTCAGAAGGGTTGTCCCAATGATATCTTGGATGAGTTAAGAAATGGTTACCTTTGCTTGAAAAACATGGCTGTTAAGGGGCGGGGCATTTTTCCTTATATGGCTTTATATGGCTATAGTAAAATCTTGTTAACACTCTAGAGGCCACATTTATCATCCAATCTTCATGTAACTTGGTCAGAAGATTCAGCCCAATTATATCTTAGACGAGTTCATAAATGATGCCCTTTGGTTGAAAAACATGGCCGCCAGGGGGCGGGGCATTTTTCCTTATATGGCTATAGTAAAACCTTGTCAACACTCTAGAGGCCACATTTATGGTCCAATCTTCATGAAATTTGGTCAGAAGATTGGTCCCAATGATAGCTTGGATGAGTTCGCAAATAATTATGTTTGCTTGAAAAACATGGCTTCCAAGGGGCGGTCTTCATGAAACATGGTCAGAAGAAATGTCCCAATAATATCTTGTTATCTCAGGTGAGCGACTTTGGGCCTTTCAGGCCCTCTTGTTTATACCCTGGTAGGGTGGCATATAGCAGTCGGACTGTCCGTTCATCTGTCTGTCAGTAAGTCCGTCTGACATTCTCTATCTGGAGTTGTTTTCCTAAAACCGAGATATATACCTGATTTTTGATGTGTGAGTCTACCTGCACAACCACACATATCAAGTTAGAGTTTTGTTCTTGTCCATTGGTTTTTGGCAAAGTTACCGGCCTTGAATTTTTGCTTTTGAATAACTGTTTTCCAGACCTTTTTTTCCTAAATGCTTGCAGATATTTACCTGATTTTTAGCTCGGCTGTTTTCGAAGATAGCCAGCTCGTCTTGTCCGTCGTCGTACGCGTCGTGCTAAAACCTTAACATTTTGTCAAGGTTTCGAACATTGGCTCTAAAATCAAAGTGCTTCAACCTACAACTTTGAAACTTCATATGTAGCTGCACCTTGATGAGTTCTACATGCCACACCCATGTTTGGGTTATTAGGTCAAAGCAAATTCTGACAAGCTTTCATCTATTCAAAACTGCACCTGAAGCCGAGCGTGGCACCTGTTATGCTCTGCTTTAGCTATATGACTTATAGATCACGTTTGCGTTTCGTTCTTGTCCATAGATTTTTGACGAAGTTACAGGCCTTGGACTTTTTCTAGATTTTTCTAAAATAACACTTTTCTTTATTTTTTTTCCAAAACACTTTCAGATACCTGATTTTGGGTGTCTGAGTCTACCTGCATGACTTTAGATCAAGGCCGTGTTTTTAACCAGGTTTTCCAAAGGAAAAAAATTGTTATTAGATTGGCGAATGTCGGCTGTCGGGCGGGCGGAACAAGCTTGTCTGGGCCATAACTTTGTCTTTCATTGTGTGATTTTAAAATCATTTGGCAAATTTGTTCACCATCATTGGACGGTGTGTCGCGCGTAAGAATTAAGTCGATATCTCCAAGGTCAAGGTCACACTTTGAGTTCAAAGGTAAAAAATGGCCATAAATGAGCTTTTCCAGGCCATAACTATGTCGTTCATTGTGAGATTTAAAAATCATTTGGCACATTTGTTCACCATCATTGGACGGTGTGTCGCGCGAAAGAATTATGTCGATATTTCCATGGTCAAGTTCGCCACCATTAAAATAGATTGATTTTGAAACAAGGCGGTAACTATGAACAATCAGTAATAATACACATTTTGAATTTCCTCCCTTTATCAGACTTTTTTTGCTTATTGAAATCAAGGTTGCCACGAGTAAAAATATATTGAATTTGAAACAAGGGGGGTAACAATGCACATTTTGAATTGTCTCCCTGTATCAGACTTTTTTAAAATTGAAAACCTGGTTTTGCGACAGTTTTGTGACTTTTGTCCCTTGTTACATATGTGGAGTTTTGAGACATTAGTGAGATGAGGGGGCATCGGTGCCCTATGGACTCATCTCTTGTTAACGTATATATCTGCCTTGCTATGCTGTGTCTGTCAGCCTATCTATAAACATGTTTATATGTGATTCATTTCCAGAATGAAATGTACACGGGACAGCTCTCTTCAGACGGCCTCCAACTACAACAAAAGAAGGAAACAAGAGACAAAGTGCAGTGACATGGAAAGTGGCAAGGAAAGGGAGACTGCAATAAGAACAGAATTTTATTCTACCATGCAAACTGACGTAAACTCTATGTCGGTTCGGGTGGTTCAAGAAACTTTAAGCTCAGACAGAACACCAGAGGACTTGAACTCTGATTGTGTCAAAATTGAGACGGATGAATGGCATAATGTGGCTGATGTTTTTTATTCTGCATGTGCCAAATCAGAACAGGTCCTACGGGAAGAGATACATCAAAATCACAACGAGCAAGATGGCCTCAATTTTGTATATGAACAATCTGAACAGATAGGATGTCTAGTGATGGATCAAGATCTCACCAAACAAGATGGCTTCAACTTGGCCAATGTGGAATTAGAACAAAGAGAATGTGAAGTTATGCATCAAGATCTCACCAAACAAGATGGCATTAAATTGGCCAGTGTGAAATTAGAACAAACAGAATGTGAAGTTATGCATCAATATCTCACCAAACAAGATTGCTTCAATTTGGCCAGTGTAAGATTAGATCAAACAGAATGTGAAGTTGAGCATCAAGATCTCACCAAACAAGATGATTACAACTTAGCCAGTTTGCGATTAGAGCAAACAGACTGTGACGTTAGGCATCAAGATCTCACCAAACAAGATGGCCTTAAATTGGCCAGTGTGAAAGTAGAACATACAGAATGTGAAGTTATGCATCAATATCTCACAAAACAAGATCGTTTCAACTTGGCTAGTGTAATATTAGAACAAACAGAATGCAAAGTTATGCATCAATATCTCACCAAACAAGATGGCTTCAACTTGGCCAGTGTGAAATTAGAACAAAGAGAATGTGAAATTATACATCAAGATCTCACCAAACAGGATGGCTTCAACCTGAACAATGTGAAATTAGAACAAAGAGAATGTGAAGGTATGCATCAAGATCTCACCAAACAAGATGGCTTAACATTGGCCAGTTTGAAATTAGAACGAACAGAATTTGAAGTTATGCATCAAAATCTCGACAAACAAGATCGCTTCAACTTGGCCAGTGTAAGATTAGAACAAACAGAATGTAAAGTTATGCATCAAGATCTCACCAAACAAGATTGCTTACAATTGGCCAGTGTGGAAATAGAACAAACAGAATGTGAAGTTACGCATCAAGATCTCATCAAACAAGATGGCTTCAACATGGCCAATGTTAAATTAGAACAAAAGCTCACTAGTGCAATACAAAAGACAAACTTAGAAAAAACTGAGGAAAGGAACTGCAAGTGTGAAGTGTGTGATTATGAATGTAAAGATCGTTCTGGTTTGGACATACACATGAGGATACATAAGGGTATAAGACTGTACAGGTGTGAGGTATGTGGTTATGAATGTAACTATTTTGGTCACTTAAAGAGTCACATGATGATACATACAGGAGAAAGACCGTTCAAGTGTGAGGTGTGTGGTTATGGATTTATCTGGAAAGGTGGCTTGAAGAGACACATGAGGAATCATATAGGAGAAAGACTGTTTAAGTGTGAGTTATGTGGTTATGAATGTAACCGCCCTGGTACTTTGAAGACACACATGAAGATACATACAGGAGAAAGAGTGTACAAGTGTGAGGTATGTGGTTATGAATGTAACCGTCCTGGTACTATGAAGACACACATGCTGATACATACAGGAGAAAGACTGTACAAGTGTGAAGTGTGTGGTTATGAATGTAACAAGCCTGGTAACTTGAAGACACACATGAGGATACATACAGGAGAGAAACAATACAAGTGTGAGGTATGTGGTTATGCATATAAACTGAGAGGTAATTTAAAGAGACATATGAAGATGCATACTGTAAGGAGAGAACCGTTCAATTGTGTGATGTGTGGCTATTCATGTAAACAAAGTAGTCACTTGAAAACACACATGAAGATACATGTAGGAGAGAGAGAGAGTACAAGTGTGAGGTGTGTGGTTATGGATCAAGATCTCACCAAACAAGATGGCTTCAACTTGGCAAATGTTAAATTAGAACAAACAGAATTTGAAGTTATGCATCAAAATTTCACCAAACAAGATCGCTTCAACATGGCCAGTGTAAGATTAGAACAAACAGAATGTAAAGTTATGCATCAAGATCTCACCAAACAAGATTGCTTACAATTGGCCAATGTGGAAATAGAACAAACAGAATGTGAAGTTATGCATCAAAATCTCATCAAACAAGATGGCTTCAACATGGCAAATGTTAAATTAGAACAAAAGGTCACTATTGCAATACAAAAGACCAACTTGCCAAAACCTGAGGAAAGGAACTGCAAATGTGAAGTGTGTGATTATGAATGTAAAGATCTTTCTGGCTTGGACATACACATGAGGATACATACGGGTATAAGACTGTACAGATGTGAGGTATGTGGTTATGAATGTAACTATTTTGGTACCTTTAAGAGACACATGATGATACATACAGGAGAAAGACCGTTCAAGTGTGAGGTGTGTGGTTATGGATGTATCCATAAAGGTGGCTTGAAGAGACACATGAGGATACATAAAGTGGAAGGACCGTTCAAGTGTGAGGTGTGTGGTTTTGGATGTACCGTGAAAGGTATCTTGACCAGACACATGATGATACATATAGGAAAAAGACTGTTAAAGTGTGAGGTATGTGGTTATGAATGTAAACGTCTTGGTACTATGAACACACACATGAAGATACATACAGAAGAAAGACTGTACAAGTGTGATGTTTGTGGTTTTGCGAGTAAGCGGAGAAGTTATTTAAAGAAACACATGAAGATACATACTATCGAGAGAGAAACCGTTCAATTGTGTGATGTAAGTGGATTGAAGGTTCCGAAAAGAACACCAAATATTTTGCGAAAAACCGGGAAAAAAACGAGCAGAAGCTGAAACTATACAACGACTAAAACAATTAATAATAATACCGTTATACGTGATCAAGAAGACATGCTAAATCAAACTGCACACTTTTATATAATCTTTATAAAAAAGACACCAATATAGATGTAAACAATTCTGAACGTTTCTATACTAACAATTGCAATAAAATAAGTCCAGAACAAACCAGGCCTGGAACAAACGCAAAATGAACAAAAGTATTTATCATAGCATGGATGCGCAAAAGCATTGCTAGACATGAAAAACAATTAAAGTCCAGGATCAGATGCACGGTGTAGATGCATATCGATGACCTCTCTGTCAAAATGCTGCCTCTGAGTCAGCAACACAGACCTCACTTGATGTAGTACTTTCTGTAGCTTTGCTCACTTGCACTGCCTTAGAACATTTTTTTAAGATGAGTTTTTAGTCTTTCAACTTCGGCACTGACTTTACATGAACATGCTACACACTTTTGTTTTAGCCTTATTTCCTTCTGTGATTTTATATAAAAAAATCCCCAAATAGGATCTCAAGGTTTCATGTTTGTGCAGATTACAAAAGAATTGCAATAACAGTCATTAAACTTTAAAGTCAGAATTGATAATGAGGGATCATTGAAGAAATACTTTTTTATATTGAAACACAATTAACAGGAATCTGTCTGTTACTGTAGCAATCAAAGCATGTTTTCACAGTTTATGAGAGGGCCCTAATTTGCACTAGTCTGTGTATCTTTTATGGCCCCTAATAAACAGTTAGAGGGCCTTTGTCTGGCCCTAATAGGGCCCTTATGTGGCCCAATTTCCCCCAAATAGGTCCAATGTTTATCTAAGTGGCCCAGTGTTATTGTTAGTTGTACAAACCGTGTGAGTGTCAAAAATGATGACACAAAACTGTGTCAATAATTTAAAACACTAAATTGGGGCATGAGTCTTAATGCAACATTAGATCAACTAAATTATTTGAATTATTTGAATGATAACAAACAGATATATTAGATGTATAATTCATCATGTCTCTACCCATTTCCCTTTTCCTTCATAAATACCATTCTGTTACATATCATATCATATTTTTAGAAAAATAATGTTATTATCATTATGCAAGTTGTGCTGTTGTATAATTGTGTAATATCTTCGATACCCAAGTAATGCCCATCCAAACAGACAAAGAAAAAGAATTTCCATTTTCATGAAAATGAGAAGGAATTATGAATATGTTTTCACATGAATTAGAAGTTGAAAATGTAACTAATAGTTAAAAATTGGTTATAGATATGTTCTTTAAATATGTACAAACTCATTATTATCCTATAAGTTGTACACTTCAATATCTTTATTACCCAGTATTGCCCACTATTTCCCAGTAAAACCCGGGTTTTCCCAGTATTACCCGCCCGTACCGGTCAATACTATAAAACCCGGGTTTTATGCCAACCCTGATCTTCACCAAATTTGGTCAGATGTTGTATCTAGATGATGTCTAGATCAAGTTCGAATATGTGTCATTCCGGGTCAAAAATGAGGTCACGGGGTCACTAAGTACGTTTTAAACATTGAGTATAAAGTGTCCGCTCTCTAATTCAAGTTGTTTCCATCTGATCTTCACCAAACTTGGTCAGATGTTGTATCTAGACGATGTCTAGGTTATGTTTGAATATGGGCCATGCCGGCTTGCCGGGTCAAAAATGAGGTCACGGGGACACTTAGTGCGTTTTAAACATTGAGCATGGTGTCCGCTCTCTAGTTCAAGTAGTTTTCATCAGAGCTTCACCAAACTTGGTCAGAAGTTGTATCTAGATGATATGTAGGTCAAGTTCGAACATGGGAAAACTAGGTCACGCGGTCACTTAGTGCGTTTTTAACATTAAGCATGGTGTCCGTTGTTTTTTGTGAAGACAACATGCAAAATATTCTGTGTCAATGCGGAATTTGTGGGTATTCGTCACGTCTGTGACAAACTCTAGTTGAATTATTGGATGAAACTAACGAAACCAGTCTCATATTTTTATACGCCCGTATAAAATACGGGACGTATTATGTGAAACCCCTTGGCGGGCGGGCGGGCGGCGGGCGGAAGGCATCACTTTGTCCGGACTCTAATTCAAATTGTATTCATCCGATCTTCACCAAACTTGGTCAGCAGTTGCATCTAGTTGATATCTAGGCGAAGTTCGAATATGGGTCATGCCGGGTCAAAAACTAGGTCATAGGGTCAATAAGTGCATTTTCAAAGGGGCCACTTTGTCCGGACTCTATTTCAAATTGTATTCATCCGATCTTCACCAAACTTGGTCAGCAGTTGCATCTAGTTGATATATAGGCCAAGTTCGAATATGGGTCATGCCGGGTCAAAAACTAGGTCATAGGGTCAATTAGTGCATTTTCAACGGCGCCACTTTGTCCGGACTCTAATTCAAATTGTATTCATCCGATCTTCACCAAACTTGGTCAGTAGTTGCATCTAGTTGATATCTAGGTCAAGTCCGAATATGGGTCATGCTGGGTCAAAAACTAGGTCAAAGGGTCAATTAGTGCATTTTACTTTGTCCGGACTCTAATTCAAATTGTATAAATCTTATCTTCACCAAACTTGGTCAGTAGTTGCATCTAGTTGATATCTAGGCCAAGTTCGAATATGGGTCATGCCAGGTAAAAAACTAGGTCATAGGGTCAATTAGTCCATTTTCAACAGCGCCACTTTGTCCGGACTCTTATTCAAATTGTATTCATCCGATCTTTACCAAACTTGGTCAGTAGTTGCATCTAGTTGATATCTAGGTCAAGTTCGAATATGGGTCATGTCGGGTCAAGAACTAGGTCATAGGGTCAATTAGTGCATTTTCAACGGCGCCACTTTGTCCGGACTCTAATTCAAATTGTATTCATCCGAAACTTTTAAACAACTTTTTATCCTGCGTCAAAGTGGTATGGGGGTATAAGTCACATTCAGTGACAAAGCTCTAGTTCAAGTTGATATCAATGCATATATATGAATATATCAGTTATATAAGTTGTTGTTGTTTTTTTTGCTTATTTCCAAAACAAATACATCAATCATCAGTGTATCATCTCCAATGGCACACGAATCGGGCGTATATTGCTCCGTCATGCGGCGCTCTTGTTTGTGATTTTAATAAAGCCTTCGACAGCCTTGACCATGAAATTATGTTTAAATGCCTCCGCCATTTTGGTTCGAATGAATTTATCTTTAAATGCAAAACAGGAAAAATGACACCACAAATAGATGCTTTTGTGTCATATTTAAATAAAATAATTAAACTCGAAAAACTAATCGCGACTCCACAAAATAAATTGCATATTTTTTATTCTCGCTGGACGCCTTTTATGCACAATTAGTACGCCTACCCCATAAAAGACACTTTATATATACCTTGTAACATAGGTACACCTACCTTAAAGCATCTAACACTTTTCCCCATTTTTTTCATGTTTTTTAACCATATCTTTATGTACTTTTGTAATGATACATCATATTAGTTAACCTGTAAATCATGTTTGAAATTGACACTGTTTTAAACATATTTTATTCTCATCAACCATAGACTTCATATCGAAAACATATAGGTTACTAGGTCAAATTAAAGAAAAAACTTTTTTACACTCTAAAAATAACATATATTGTCCGATCTTGATGAAACTTGGTCAGAACAGTTGTTCGAATGATATCTCGGCTGAGTTCGGAAATGGTTGTGGTCTGTTGAAATCATGGCCACCAGGGGGGCGGGGCAGTTTTCCTAATATGGCTACAGTGAAACCTTTTAATAAGAAGTCTCATTTAAGTCCAATCTTTATGAAACTTAGTTAGGATTGTGTTAGAATGATGTCTCAGCGGAGTTCAAAAACGGTTTCGGTTCGTTGAAAAACATGGCAACCAGGAGGCGGGCAGTTTTAGTTATATAGCTTTAGTGAAACCTTGTAAACACTTTAGAATTAACACTTTTAGTTGTATCTTCTTGAAACTTGGTTATATAGAGCGAATATTAACACGAAATAAACGCTAGTAACTTTCTTGCTGAAATGCCTTGAAAGTGAGCGACAGTACAAAATTATAATATAAGTAATAAGATGTATAAAACGGCGAAATATACCTGTCTCGGCATGGACAACGCCATCTTTACTATGGCGTGATTACCCCCTCTTTTATAACTTAGTAAGTAAAAATATTAATACCAGTGTAAGGCTTTGTGATTTATTTTTTGTTGTTGAAAACGATCCTCACTAAGTCCACCTACAATTATATACGAAAAGAAGAAGTCCACTTGCAAACAAACTTAAAGCACAATACTTCATTCCAAACTAAAGTTATCATTCGGAAACTTTTGCTATTTTTAGAAACTGTGACCTTGATCCCAGTGGCCAGGTGTAATCTCGCTTGATCCGTCTGTAACCTTCCTAAGCACACACTTTTAGCACAATGTCTCTATCCTAACTGAAGACGTGCTATCTATTTTAATCAAAATTGACCTTAGCCCAAATTTCCCTTAATACAAACCCATGCAGATAAGCATGTCAGCAATAGATTGGAGTTGTTGGACGACAATGTTTAGTTAAATTTCCTAAACACAGATCGAATTGTGGCCTTAATCTTTTACCTCGTATAATAATCACAAAAGCGTGAGTGAAGTTTCAACTGAATATCCGTAGTAATTACAGAGATATGTACTTGTTGCACGCAAACTTTACCTGGAATAAAAACTCGCACGCATACCTTTACCTGACAAACGGGGGCATAATTATGGTATAAGGTTAGTCAGTTATAAGTCCTGGTCAGTCAATGTTTATGAAGAACCTGAACACATGTGTAACCTTTTATTTAAATGTCTGTAGTAAATATAGAGATATGGAGTAGTTTCACGAAAACAAAAGTACAGAAAAATCGATTTTAATATTATAAATATATAAATATATATAATATTATAAAAGGTGCTACCAAATTTACGGTTAAAAACTTATTTATGTTTGTTCAAGACAACATGGGTAATATCCTAGAAAACATTTCATATCGGTCCGATATCTATTCCAATATCGGCCCGACATCGGTATTCATATCGGCCCGAGATCGGATGTGTAACACGGCTCGATGTCGGCCCGATATCGGAGATATCGTTATTGAGCCAGCATGGTGCCGACATACTTTTAACCATTCACCAGTCCCTGTTTAGCCGTAATTATTTGTAAAAGTTGTTGGTAGTGTTAAGGGCCTACCATTAAACCAGTTCCTTAAATAAATGAAAGAAAACTTTCTTCAAACTAAATTCATTTTTACATTCTATTCAACCAAACTCGAACAAAATATTTGTTAATAATAGTTATACTACTGACTTAACGGAAAATGTAAAATAATGTACTCATGTAATACTGATTCCAACATTTTTATTCTAACGGTGTTAAACGTATTAATATATACAATTACTAACAACAAATGTAAAACAAATTATTTAAACAGTCTGTACAGCTATTAAGGTAATACAGGCTATGCATATTCAACGAACAGTTGTGTAAAATCATTAATTACAAGTTTAAAGAAACCTTAACATAATAAATGATTCCTTAATTCACAGTTTAAACACACAAGTTATAATAAATTGCGTCGCTTCAACACGTTTCTTGACCGCCCTTGCTTTTCTGCCACCGTCACGATCACAGGGTATTTGAAACCACTGTCTGCACTCAATTTCTACTTCTGCATATGTTCATTTCAAGGAACACATGACAGCTTCTGAAAATGGTTAATCAACATAGGCTCATTTTATTAGGATATTTATCCTATGTTCAAACAGGGTTGCAACAATTAACGATACTGGACAGTTTAACAAATAGCATTTCTTTTTACATCACAATGAAGCCTATTTCTGAAAAAGGGATATAAGTCGGATGTAATTTTGTATATATAAATATTATGAACTGTAACCTAGTCTATTTGCATACACTGTGACAATTTACTCTGCACAGCAACAGACAATCGAAGTTTTCCAAAAGCTGCCTTTCGTTTCTTTTCATGCCAGTAATACTGCTTGGCGACCTTATTTGACATGCAATGAAAGTAAACAAACTTTAGAGAGTCGCGAAAACATTTCAAATCGAATGACAGATAATATTTCAGAAAAACGGCATTAACAGAAATGGGCAAATGTGGTGGATAAACAATTAAAATTGATTCCTAACCTAAATAGCTAAAAGGTTCAGGGAATAGTGTTTTACCTTGATAATTTCGATATAATTTAATGCACTTTTTTCCCGCATATTTTTATGTACATACAGGACTGAATATGTTTTAAAGTAAAATATTTCAAATTTAAAGAAATAACAATATAACAAGAGCTGTCACCATATGATGGCATATGCCCCCTGTAAAAAAACGCTTCGATATTAGTTATGAGCATTTTTCGAAACCTAAACGGAGATTTCGAAACTTAAACGCGGACCCTCAGTTCAAGGTCAAGGTCACAGGGGTCAAAATTTGTGTGCGTATGGAAAGGCCTTGTCTCTATACACATGCATACCAAATATGAAAGTTACATCTGAAGCGACAAAGAAGTTATGAGCATTTTTCGAAACCTAAACGCAAAGTGTGACGGACAGACAGACAGTGCGATCACTATATGCCCTCCTTATTGGGGGGCATACAAATATATTTAATAAATGAAAGGTATTTTAAAATATTATGTTATATAAATTAAGATGGTTTACATACATTATTTTGGGTAATTTCAACGTTTACTGGTCCCCCGTTGAATATAACCGTTGACTCCGTTGACTATAATATACAACAGGTACAGTCTAATGTATTGGCGATTTGAATTGGATAACGCGAAGACCAATCGGTAGCGCTATTCGTGTTGTGACGTTAAATGTTATGGTTCGCGCGCGGCGTTTCTCAGATTGTTTTTTTAATCTCTCTATCATTCCGTTGATAACTAGATCAAATACAAAGATTCACATGCTCACAAATCAGGAATTTCCGCTTTTAAATAACGCGAGGATATTATGTATCATGTAGTATTCAAGTTGCATATGTATTATTCTAACACGGCACGCGACTTGTTTTCTAAAGACAAAGAAGGAAATCAAGTGTGGTTATTCTGCAATAACTTATGGGCGGAGCTTAATGTTTCGAATAAATGAATAAAATATTGCCGAAAAAAGCACGTGCTAAACCCCGCTCTAAAAGAAATGTAATAAATGTAGCATGTATATAAATGTAATGAAACAACACATTGTATATTTGGTGATAAGTGGCATAACCACGCCTACAAAGAATGTTATTTGTTAGGACACGTAATTCAAAAAACATTTATAGCATGTCAGCCTTTCAGTAGCATCAATAAACGTGACGTCATTTAGGTAACGTTTTCAATGAAAGTGACGTCATTTGCAAAATATTTATGAATGAAAATGACGTCATATGTTTGTTCAATTCAATGACGTCAATAAATAGTGAACTGTGTACTAAGAAGGGCGGAGTATTGAAAAATATAGTTCACGTCCTAAAGCTTGAACTTAATCAGAATCGTGTAAGAATCGAAATAATATTTTTCTATGATGGTTTGTTGTCGAATAACCCACAGTAAGTTGTATAGATGCGTGCTATCAAATCACTCGTGCTTCGCACTCGTGATTTAATTTCTACGCATCTATACTCCTTACTGTGGGTTATTCGACAACAAACCATAATAAAAAAGTATTATTTCTTAATGAATCTTATTTGACTAGAACGAGCGGAGGAACGAGCTTTTATTCTTACCAGTCAGCTGTAAAAAAAAATCGGGAAAATAAACCGGAAATGGTACACGGATTACTTCTCCTGAACCTCGAATAATCTCGCGATATGTTTATAAAAATAACCGGTCCAATTTTGTACCGGTATAGTTAGCTCGTACCGATCCCTTTTTAGCGAGTATGCGATATATAAGGGGAGGTAACCAATCTACTTTCAACGCCGGGACAGGTTCACTGCACAAATGCAAAGGAAACAACAATAGTGGGGTCATATGGTGAAATGATTGTTCACTTTTTGATAAAAGCAACAAACTTGGCACATTTGTAGATTTAAGTATTTTATTCAATTTTAGCTATGGACCCATCTCCAATTTTCAAGATGGCCGCCATTTTCAAGATGGCCGCCAAGATGGCCGCCAAACTTTAGGAAATTTCATGTTACTGCCATATTTGATTAAAAGATTCTGTTTTTGGCATTAAAATTAGCTGTTTTATGTCATTAATTAATTAAAATATGTTTCTACATGAAAAAAAAAATGATTTAAATATTGCATATAAGTCAAAATGGCTTCCAAAATGGCCGCCTAAAGTACCAAAAATAGGATTTTGCACCTCAAATCTATAATTTCATAACTCATTGAATGTAAGTTATGTAAGCAAGTGTTTTTCTTTTTTTTTGTATTTACGGATACCTTCATTTGTATAATATTCTCAACATATTTGTTTCAGTTTTAAAATAAAGAAATAACTGCATTCAACGAGTTCACTCTTCCAGACCTTAAAGCTGCCTTAAAATCTAACCGCGGTCACATCCTCCACCACATATGGTGCTTGAACTCAGTGGAATTGTTCACTTTTTGATAAAAGCAACACACTTTGATCATTGGTAGTTTAAAGTATTTAAGACAAATAGGCTATGGACCCAATTCATATTTTTCAAAATGGCCGCCATTTTCAAAATGGCCGCCAACCTATCAAAAAAGGAGAAAATATCGAGGTGCTGATTTTGTGTTGCGATCTTTTACAAATCAAATGAAATATTACAATACTTTATTACTAATTATGCTGATAATCAAAAATCTTTGCAAGAAACACATTTATTATAAGTATTTTGTTAATTTTGTACCTTTTGTAAGGTGAAAAGGTCATTTTTTTTGGGGGGGGGGAAATTATGCTTTTTACTATTTAGAAAATTATTTCAGTTAAGTAAAAATTCGAGGAACTATATATGCGAGCAATATTTGATTATTATAATGATCACATGTCTTCTAAATCTAATTAAATCAAATGATTCCAGAAATCAACAGTTGTGTGTATGATTTATTCATTTCCACCCAAAATCACTAATAGATGTTGATAAAAAAAGTCGTTGTTGGAACGAAACAAGGAGACCATATGTGTGTTTATAAAACACTGATAAGACAAATATGTTGGAAATTGTTAACTTGGTAAAAGATTTCGCAGAATTTAAATTTGAAAAATGGTCAAATTTTCAAAAATAAAATGCAAAATTTGGTGGTTTTTCCCTTAAAAAAATTACATGGAAAATTATTTGTTTTACTGAATTATCAGAAAGGTTTCTGATACCTATTTAATACCCCAAAACTGAAACCCTGGGTAAATTCCCATGACTGAAAATGTCTATTTATTTAATTGTTCCAGAAATCAGAGGAACAAACTTTAGATTTTGAGTGATTTTACCCAAAAAAATCATTGATATGCACGGCTGTGACACTTAAGAAATGGGTTTTCTGGAAGGATATAAAATTCTCTTTTCAAATTGACACAAAAATTCTTGGCCTCAAAACTTGCAATAAACACCTGCGCTCTCAGACCATGATAATCTGCTTTATGGATGTATTTATTATTAAAGTAAATGAATATTTGCCTAAAAAGCATAATTCCCCCCCCCCAAAAAAAAGACCTTTTCACATTACAAAAAGTACAAAATACTTATAATAAATGTGTTTCTTGCAAAGATTTTTGATTATCAGCATAATTAGTAATAAAGTATTGTAATATTTCATTTGATTTGTAAAAGATCGCAACACAAAATCAGCACCTCGATATTTTCTCCTTTTTTGATAGGTTGGCGGCCATTTTGAAAATGGCGGCCATTTTGAAAAATATGAATTGGGTCCATAGCCTATTTTGTCTTAAATACTTTAAACTACCAATGAGCAAAGTGTGTTGCTTTTATCAAAAAGTGAACAATTCCGTGAATACAAGCACCATATGTGGTGGAGGATGTGACCGCGGTTAGATTTTAAGGCAGCTTTAAGGTCTGGAAGAGTGAACTCTTGAATGCAGTTATTTCTTTATTTAAGGACTGACACAATATGTTGAGCATATTATACAAATGAAGATATCTGCAAATACAAAAAAGGAAAACACTTGCTTATATGACATACGTTCGTTGAATATTGAAATTATAGATTGGAGTAGGAAAATCCTATTTTTGGTACTTAAGGCGGCCATTTTGGAAGCCATTTTGACTTATATGCAATATTTAAATCTTTTTTTTTTTCATGTAGAAACATATTTTAATTAATTAATGACATAAAACAGCTAATTTCAATGCCAAAAACAGAATATTTTAATCAAATATGGCAGTAACATGTAATTTCCTAAATTTTGGCGGCCATCTTGGCGGCCATCTTGAAAATGGCGGCCATCTTGAAAATTGGAGATGGGTCCATAGCTAAATATGAATAAAATACTTTAATCTACAAATGTGCCAAGTTTGTTGCTTTTATCAAAAAGTGAACAATTCCACTGAATTCAAGCACCATATGATCCCGCTACAAGGGTAATTCATATTGACAACTATTACTCCTCCTGGACACACCATTATACTTTTATTTTATACTAAGTATCATTCACGGTTTTTTAAAAGAGACATAGACAATAAAATTTAATCAAACGAGTAATTAAAAAGAAAATACATGTTATCAATGTTACCTTTTCTAATGGGCCGATATCGTACTTTAAACTGTTGAGTTATAAGTATTTTTATAACAACGGGCCGACATTGTCCTATACATATCGAGTTTTATAATATGCTACATATTCAAATCAAACGTTATTAAACCAGACGGATTCACTTAAATAGAACATTCAAAAATGGTCTTATCTCTAAACAAAATATTTTTTGTTTTACATAAATGTCGGTCCGATGAGGGCCCAACATCGGCAAACCTCTGCCGATATGCCGTCATTTAGCCAATATCGGGCCGATGTGGGCATGTTGTTGGGTTAACATCTACATTTTGATGAAGACATAAATCATTAAGACACATTGGGTTATTTAGACTAGCAAGGAGAATGGTTATAATTTAGATTAATTGGTTTTATAATCTTAACACAATCAAAGTAAAGGAAGTAAAAGGGCATAAGAATAGCTTAAACGATTATTGATTTTACAATATAAAAAGTATTATGATTAAATGTTTGATCCACAAGTGGGTTGCGCTCATGGATATTCATGCGATCCATAATGTTTTTATAATTAATGTTATGTTTTTATGGTGTAACAAACCACCTTAAATGACATTACAATAAATTTAGAATTATTTCGCGTTCCATCATTTCCACGTGCACAACAATCCTACCCCACGTGCTCAAGCGTCCGATCGTCGCGAATGAAATATTTTATAGTGAGCTTGCATTGAATGTAGTCAAATGATCACATGCATTTTTTTAATCAAAATAATTACTCACGGCTGAGATGTTCATGTTTGAAAAGTGTTGCGTTATGAAAGTCCCCAAGTGTATTGACCTCACCTTAAGCTTAAGGTATTAATTGTCGAACCGCATAAATCTAAATTCTTTTCTTGGAAGACCATCAAAGACTTCTACTTTCATTGAAACGAAAACAACATGAAGACTCATAAGGGGTTGTTCAGGAAACAGCCTTTATTTATGGTCGGATGCCTGTATTAAATATCGATCAACATCGGACAAAAAAGATATTGTTACAATAGAACATAACATATCAAAGAGATTAGTCTTGTTCTTAAACCCAACCATATAATGCAAATTAATTAATACGATTAGTAATACATGAGTAGCCACTTTATAGTTTGTATCAAGAAAGGTCATCGCCTTTCATAGTCTCTTTTTTAAATGTTTTAAGTTAAAAATGCACAAAAGGCGTGAGCTACCAGTGTATATAAAAGACTAACAACAAAAAACTTTACCCACTAGCATATAAACCTATGTTTTAGAAGAACACAGAGTTCCTATCTAGGACATAGAAGTCACACTGTTTGTATTATATTAAGATTGTATCAGATGATGGCTGATTTGAAAGTCATATTTCTGTTTTTGCTATGGAAGGTTCAACTTTCTCTTGCTGATCACCGCGAGGCGTTGCTAAAAAAGCATCACACAACTGGATCTCAAAATGTGCCCGACTTCTGCGTAAGGCGATGTTCTCCAAGTGCAGTTGACCTGCAGGTGGCCGTCGTTAGAGTGTCTGGAAACCCATGCAAGTGTAAAGCATTTGGCATTGACCGGCTCCTAGATGGCATTCCGGACGATGGTCACGTGTACCTGACGAAACAGAAGAACATTCATAAATTTATTCCTGATGTAAGTACTTACTTGCAATACAAGCATTTGCCAAATACACGTATTTATAAACTTTAATATTATTAGTATTTATAAACTATTATTATTATTAGTTATTATTAGTATTTATAAACTATAAGTTAATATTTATAAACTTTATTAAAGTCTGCACACCCGACTAATAAACATTTGTTTGGTATACTTAATTGATATATTTATTTGACAGATAAATTCAGATACTTCTTGTTTGTACTTTTGTTTATTTTAACGCATTAGATTTGTAATTTGTTCACGTGCTGAACGGTGCCCTAATTTATTTTCAATATGCATTATTTTGATTATTGATATAATCATTCGTTATTGTCAATTTGGAATTTGTGACAGCATGCTTTGAAGTGTTCTTCGTTTAAATTTAACACGAAGCCGTATCAAATATATCCCATGGAATGTTTTATAAACATTTTAGGCACAGTAACTGTACACTTGGTTCAAGATGGACACTATACATTAATATCATTAGTATGTAAATTTCTAAGATAATGCGATTAACAAAGACCTTTTCACAGATTTTGGCATGTATTGACGTTTTTCATGAATTGCTTTATATTGATAAATGTAAAAATTGGATCTAAAAAGCTCAAATTAAACAAAAACTAAACAAAGACAAAAAGTGACCCTCAACTGGGCTGGAACCACTGACCCCTGGAGTAAAAGTCTAACGCTAAGTCATCCGTGCTCATACAATCAGTGATGTATTTTATACTTTATATAAGCAATCCTCATAGTGTCACAAAATAAATCGACAGCAACATAACTCTCTAAATTATTCAGTCTATTCGCGTAGCAACGCTTTATAATGTTTATGTTTTTAAATCGTCAAAAGAAGCATATAATGGCTATTTTAGAGCATGGTAAATGTTTAGTATTACGGTTACCTCACAAATATAATAACTACAACGAAAATTTGCGAATCTAAAACATTTTTTTTATGTTGTCGATTTTCCAAAACGTGGAAAGGCCCCTGTGAACGAATAGATGGTTAGTTAAATTGGATTTCAGACAACAAATTTGGCGTTCACTACCTCAATTCCGATGACGATGTCCCAGACGCAAGTTACTCTTACTGTCACCGGGCCTGAAGAGCTGATATGGTAAAGCATGCACATTATTTCCCCATAAACATATTATTATTTTTATTATTTAGAATGTACAGTTGGGGTATGAGTATGGGGGAGTAGATTGAAACCTGTGTTTTGCAACTGCTTTTACAGACGCATTTTTTTGTCTCGATTCTTCGAACAATCAATTTATGAATGCTATCATTCGATAGTTGACAAACAGCCAGCCAAATTCGTCAAATAATTTGAATAGCAAAATGCCTATTTTCAATATACACATGTATGGGAATGAACCAATTTAATTGGTCTCAAAGGCTACCGCCTTATTAAACTCAGACATCCTGACTATTAAATGCATGTGTGCATTTATATATTATTTAAGCGATATATGTGTTGAAGCATAGTTTAACTAAGCGAACAGATATTTTCCCATTTGAAACGCATAATAGATTTGTCGATTTAAAATGTGGATAACTCATGAAGAAAAAAACAATTTTGGTACGACTCTAAGTCATTAAGCATGATGTTTCTCCCTGGTCATTTAGTTTTACGTTCTGAACTAAAGACTTTTAGCCATTTTAAAAATCCGCAAACATGTCACTTAAACGTAATCGTTTTTTGGGGTCAATATTTAAAAAAAAATCTTTTGGAATGTGCAGTTATTTATATATGTTTTTGGCAAATAACCAACTTGCAGCATTAAGATTCCTGTTTAATATTTTTGCATGAAAAAAGATACTAATTTTTTGCAATTAAAGGTTATAATACAGTGTGACGGTAAATTCAATAATGAAAATCGAAAGCTTTTACTTATCAACTGTAAATCAATAATAATGCTATCAAGTGTTCACAGGATGATGGTTCAGTTTGACAACAATAACGATAGTGTCCCATTGAGTGCTGCTTTAATGTTTGACGAAAACATGGTATACCTTCACGTCATGGATAATGGACACTGGGGTCAGTTCAGGGAGGCGATACCTTTTAATGGAAGCATTCCAAAATACAGCAGAATTAGCACAAACGTCGATCAAACTGGGTTATTTATGGCGAGTATATAACCGCTATATAGCGGTCATATAGATGTTGTTGTTTTTTTTCAATAAGTTGCCACTATATGTATATAATAACGTGTAGCCTCAACATTAATAAGAATTGGAATTGAGTCAAAAAAATTGACATACATAGGCCATGTCGTGATTATGTTTGATGTTATTGAAAGTTCATATAGAATGACCAAAGTCCTGCATAAGTTTGTTGTTTCGTGTTCTTCTAAAATGTAAGAACAAACTAACAGTTTGTTCGTGTACGGTTTCGTCCAATCAATACTGGATGTAATGTCTAATTAATAAGATGAATACATGTTAATTAATTAATGGATAAGATGTCCAAATAATGCAACATATTCATTTTATTGATTACTTGCATTGATATTCAATCAATGTGTTGCATAAATGTTATTTAATACGGAATTTGATGTCAAATAGATGCGATGAATTGATTTCTTTATTACTGGATATGATGTTCAATCAATGCGATGTGTTAATATTCTGTATTACAGGATAAGATGTAAACTACGCATACGACTTTAAGACTAAACATTTTAAATGCATTCAAAGACAGAGTTCGGCGTGGTTATATTCAACTTTTGTTTTCCAGCTTTCAATCGGCGATGTGGCTGTCAAGGAGGGGATTAAACATCCAAATGTGTCGATTCTCATGGCAACAAAATTATGGATACTTTGCCACCCATCTTGCAATTTGAAAGAAATAAAATTTTCCAAACAGTAACTTTAAACGATTATGAAAGGCAGCATAATTCCAGTGACGAAAAGGTTCATTTGAGGAATCCTGAAACAAAGCGTTAAAGCCTCTATAACGCTCAAAATCAACGAAAATTTCGTTAAGTTTTTCGTACAATAAAGTTAACACCTGAACAATCAGTGTTCTTTATAGCAATAGCCACAATTTCAACGCTAGATGTAGAATGATTACATAGATTTTTGTAGATACAAAATGCTCGTTTTTATTTATTTGTGACACAATTAATTCCATTTGAATTTCCCGCGAATATATCTATTCATACCACACAAGAACACCATGTTAGTGTTCATGTGTCGTATGAATAGATATCGTTGCGGGAAATTCAAATGGAATTTAATATGCAAAACAATAACAAAAAAACGAGCATTTTGTATCTACAAACATCTATTTTAGCAGAACACATCTGGCGTTGAAATTTAGGCAATTGCCATAAGGAACGCTGAATTTTAATTTGTTAAGTTTATTTTACGAAAAAATATACGAAATTTTCGTTGCTTTTGAGTAGTAATGTTGCTTTAAATTGCAAGTGTAAGACATTGTTTTATTCTATTCTTTATCGGACTGGTGCACTTTCAGAAGCCTGCGCGAGTACTGCATCAACGGTTTCGAAATCTTGGTTAGGGGGGGGATTATTTTATGTTTGTTTGTGTGTTTACTATATTTCTTTAATTTGTTAATGAGGAACTACTTAAATAAGCAGTTGAAATATATTGTGTATAAAATTATCATATTAAATTTACACATACCTGGTTAAGAAACATGCAACAGAAAACACTAAGCTCGACACTATAAAATTATAGTGTAAAGGAAACATGTTCGCAAAATGCGGAATAATGAATATTTTGCAGTCTCAAGATTTTAAGAATTGCACCTGGCTATGTCACAGTATTTAAACAAACTTTCCGATCTGGTAAATAACGAGTGGCACCCAGGTATAAATAATTGCAGTAAATGCAGTTTTAAATATTGTATAAAGATACATTTGGGCCCGAATCTTATATTGTTAAAACTCCAGATAAATTTCTAAAATATTATATGATACAACTTCGTACAAGAAATAACATGTTATCTGTCGAAACTGGACGTTTGCATTTAATAGAACCATTTTGGCGATGATATCCATTATTTACTTGAATGTAATGCCATGTAAGCTCTACGAAGTCTGTTTAATGATAAAATATATTATACGATACCAAATATTATAAATTTTTAATCGTTACTGCCCATCGATTCTCATAATAACAGTACTTACAGGAAACTATTTGTGGTTTGAAAGAAATATTAAAACTGTTTAATGTACAATATGTTGTTCGTTGTTGTTTCTCTATAAATTTAAATATTTTCCTTTTTGTCAATTGTTCAACTAGTGTTCACATGTGTTGTAAGTAATATATTCCTTTAAATGAAAAACCTGTGTAATATATATCCTTTCAAATATGTGTGTACCTATTTATTTTGTGGTGTTTTGTCTCATACTGTCATGTTATGAAAGATCCTAGCTTTAAATAAATAATATTTAAACTTCAAAATACACTCGATACTTTTTTTCATCTTAGTTGAGATTTATGAGGCCACCGACCCATCAGTAATAATAATATTTTTAAATAATAATAGACATAATAAAGATGATTATACCAGTCCGTGCGCCATGTAAGGTTTTATTGATTTTGAGAGGCACCACTTTTGTCGCGCACCATATCATCCTCTTTTATTTTAATATTTTATCAAGTACATGTCGGCCATCAAACTAATCTGGGGGTTAAAACAAAGCTGACCCATTTTAAATCCGATCCAAGTTATGCTCAAATTATAGCGATACGACATCAACAGCCATTGTTTTAACGCAATTTCTGTTGGTGCATACAATACGTACTATTTGTTTGTAACCTCAGTTATATAATATATTTTTGGTTAAATGTCGCAAAAGAAACACGAGTTAGTTGGTTTAGGTTCTGAATTCTATATATTTTTAGTACTCGGAGTTCAAGAATTCAATACTGTGGTAACACACTATCACCAGAACTTATGGGTCTCAGGTTCGATATCCAGCTCAAACTATATATATATAGAAATCAAAACCTAAACTAACTAACACTTAATTGTTTCTTATGCGACATTTAACCATGGTGCAGTGTAATATGTGATATACACCGGGCACTTGGAAGTCTGGAACGGAAACTCTCGTGGTAACTCGCATTATTGTCTCTAACCGAACACATAACTTTCCTCTGGCGATAGCCTCCGATGAGAACTTGGCGATACAATCTCATACACATCCTATATTCAAATATGATTTCGCCATATAACGTTGTTTTTCGTAAATTCTGATCGCTCATATAACTATTATAGAATCAATCCCCAGCTTCATAATTTAATCATTCATGTCTAACTTGTCCGCACTGGTATAAATGTATCATCTGTTGTAAGTAACTTACATAAAATTGGTGATCGAATGATATGATAGTAAAACACATGATGTTCTTCCTACCGATACATGAATTTGAAATTTTTAAAAGTACATTATATATCACTTTCTGATTCCAATACAAAGGAATTAATTTCCATGTTCACTATTGCGTATAGTGGTTGTTTGTCTGAAATTATTAACCATCATATCGAATCCAGTTTTGAATGCAACTTTGACATTTTTGAGAATTTTAACAACTACCAGTTTTTCATTGTACCAAACAGAACATCCGCACAGGCTAATCAGGGACGACTCTTTCCGCATTTACTGATTTTTTTTAAGAAGAGACTTCCTTTAATCGAAAAATTGCATTTAAGCGGAAAGTGTCCAACCTCATTAGCCTTGCATGTACATGCATTATGACCCGTTTTTCCAGACTGCGGCTCATATATATTTCACTTCATTATCAAGTAACGTTTGTACAATTTGTATCAGACGATTTTGAAGTAGAACCTTATTTGCAAGCAATCCATGTTGTTCATATCACGGGTGTATCAAGGGTGTAAACCCAATCCACAGCTTCATAGCCCAACCATTAGTTTCACTTTGATTTACATTTGCATACGGCTACTATTGATGTCGATATTTAACAGAAACCGATGGATCTGATGATATGGTTGTAACATGTGTTCGCATAATGAAGTTAAATTTTTCTACTGTGCATGTGTCAATCTACATAAAATATCAATTTTTAAATTCATAGCTCTTTGTACTCTGTACGTTTTCTGATGCGCACATTAAGTTACTTTTGCAGTTCTTGAAATCATATCGTCCCGTTGGTGCATAAAGGTACCATGCGTCTTCTAATTTCAATCTAACATGGTACCTTTTTGCGCCAAGGGGGCGATATGGAGTCGTGTTCTGCTCAAGAAATAAAAACAGAGGAACTAAAAACGTGTCATTTTTTACTGGACGAAAAACATGTACTGTTTTCATTGTTCTCTATCATTACTTGAAGTGTCGGTTGGATCCCGTCAATACTACTCGGACAAAAGTCGGGATAAGACAGTTCAAACGAAGATGAACACGGGTAATACTGATACTTATTTTTCCTTTTGTTAATACTTTTTCGTATTTCGAATATCATATATGTGTATGTTAATAAATTTTATGGCAGCTTAAAAAAAATACGGAGGTCCGTGAACAAGTCAAGTAAAAATATGCCTTCATGAATTGCCTTTAGACCTTTATCTTGGATTATCAATACTAGGGATACACTTGAATCAAATATTTTTTTAATCTATTTGACTTTTTAAATGTCAGGTGTAATATGGCGTACCGGTAATTCATATATAATACATGATATAACTTTGCTTAGTTAGGTGTCACAATATAACGCTTTGTGCCAGTCGGGTCTGCTAGCATGGGTAAAATCAAAGTACTGACAGTACTGGTGTGACGATGCTTTTGAAGAGGATGGATATAAAACATCAATTTAAGTCTATCTATATCACCACAATTGTGTATGTTGATACGAACATTTGGGTACGATAAAAAATTTGGGTACGAAAATTTTGGGTACGAAAAAAATTTGGTACGAAAAAAATTTGCGTACGAAACATTTTTGGTACGAAAAAAAGTTCAGGGGTACGGGGAAGTAGTACCCGTGGGTAACTTGACCCATTGAGCGAAACTGGGAGGCGGGTCGCATTCTTGTTCATTAAGTATGGCAATACCTTCATGATGATTCTCGAAAGTAGGTATGAGCACATAGCCGGACCATGTGAGCTCAATCGTATGAGCACTTGACTATCCGAGTTCGCCCACGAACATATGGATAAGTTAACTAATAGCGAAATGACCTTATACATGTATATGCTGAAATCTAACAATCGAACGAAATATCAAACATGCTATGTACACTTCGGTGGTTGTGTTATTTCTGTTACAATATCGTATTCAATATGTAAATTTTAAATGATTGTGCCCGCACTTGAGTTTGTTGCCTTGTTTGAGTCTATACGCGCCTAGGCTGCACCCAGTCTGTGTATTTGTGTTTTTCCAAGGTAATTAGTTACCACCGCGCTGAGGCTGCATAATGTTGGGACCCGGAGTGTGTCCAGCACTCCTACCTAATAAGATTAGATTGACGACAGTTGGGACGAATTTTGAATGATAGCTGCAATTTCCAGCTATTTGTTTTGTACTGAGATACTTTTTAATTTTTTATATGGTCAAATGCTGCGGGGGGGGATGAGATTATCCGGAAAAAAACACCTGTCCGGAATGGTGACCACAAAACAGACAAAATTTAACATTGCGCCGGGAGCGGGAATCGAACCGGTGTCGTAAAGGTGAAAAAGCGAACGTCCTTACCACTGCGCTAGCGGGACGGACAATTACGCAAAAAATGTTGTTATATCTATATATATTATAGCAGTGCAGCGTTTACAATTTGCAGGTTCAAAATTGTTTGCATTCTTTAGTTTTGTAATCACGTAAAAAGTTAATATTACATGTTTTTATTCGCAATTTATTTACTAAATCGAGAACAAATATCAAACAAAATAGAGAAAATATATAGTTGTTTCATTGGTCCATAAAAATAAAATGGATGTAAAATTACTAATTTTAAATTAACGTTCTGATACACTTATTGAATCTGTTTCCCCATGATATGCTGTTCTATTAATATTTACCTTTATCAACACGAACAACAACTCGCTAGGAGAATGTTATCAATGAAAATCAACGAGCAATCTCCTACGCAGTGGCGAATGCCAAGGGAAGTAACTGAAAAATCGAGTTATCTCAATCGGACTGGCTCGGTTTTTTACATAGGTCCCCATTGTGAAGAATTTTTTTACATGTTATCAAACCTTAGACGACGCTGTTCCAGCATCGTCAAAAAGCTGCCATACACACACATGAAATATTGCGAGATCATGTGCATCATACTGGAGCAACTGTCATAAATTGGACCATCCATTTTTCCATGGACTCTAGATGAGACAATATATGCTCTGTGATCTTTCTTGACAACCTTCAATTTTCAACTGATTGTACACACCTGAAGAATACCGTTACGGTACAGATGAGGTCATTGTGTATGCCATTATACTAATAAGCATGCTATTCATATCATCGCAACATCCGGGCACTTGCGTCAGTTAGAGTTACGCGCCCCTTGACGACGGTGAAAACAATATTTAGCGCTGCGCTATTTTATTTGCATTGAGAAATAGAGCGTGGTCGTTATTTATATATTTAAACGATTAAATTAAGATTTTTTTCAACATGCAAACAAGTTGTTCTACTTTACTGAAACAAATTAGATTAAAAACAAACAATAAATATATCAATTTCAAATATACAACATATATATACATTAACCATATAGGTATTTAACTGGGAAAACAAACACGTTGACACCTTAAATTTAATTAAATTAAATGCAATATTTTTGATTTGATTGTTTGCATCAATCTTAAAATTGTGTAAGCCTTTGTATTCCGGTGTTAAATTGCCCCTTTGTTCTGCATAAACCGATTATCTCGTCTTGATCAGATATTATCCAGACTAAACTAACAGCATGGTGTCATAAACCACACTGGGTGGTAGATGACAGCGCCATTAAACACGATTGATGATGCCAACATGTCTTCTTCTCTTTCTGTGTGTATTAAGCAGTAATTTTGTTGAATAATTAACGCCGACATACTTATATTAACAGTTGCTTAAATTAGATATATTACATATTGTACAAATTAAAAGTCATGTCCAATTAAGATTATCAGAAATTGTACACCGTAAAGATACTAGCCCGATTAATTTATAAAAAAAATAAAGCATTTAATAATTATAAAATTTACGTAAAACTCAAATAACGTATCTAGCGTGAATCGGTTTATTCAAACGACGTCATTCCGAATCCCGGACAATCGCTCCTACGGACCGTATTAAAATTAAATATTACGGCAACAAACGAACGACATCATAAAAACAAGAAATTACATTTGACAGCAACAGGGGTAAATAATTAAAAAAAAATGTACATAGATGTGTGTTTTAAAAATCTTATATATTTGTCACTCATGCTCATAACAATCAACTGGTTTATACAACACATGTCAGGGACGAGAAGTGATATATAACAGGATTGAGTATTGCAGTTTTAGTATTGACTTCCTATATACTTACAGCTCTTATGCATTTGCCATTCGAGAAAGTGCTAACTTACAGGTTAGATCTATTTATTTGTTTTAATTTGATTTAATCAAAAATGTAAAAGCGATAGACAATAATAAGTAAGTCACGTTTATTTAACCAATCTTGGGTCGTAATGAATGGCATGTAAATCACAATGTAAACGGATAAGGCGTAACAAAAATAATTGTTTGTTTCCGGTGGCCCGACCCTACCTAATTTTTGCCGCCGGTCCTAATCTTTTTTTAGCCCAAAATTCAAAAATAATCGGACCGCGTATTTTTCGGCGACGCTCAATAAACTTGTCTACGTTATCCGCATATTATTTGTATTGTTATTGGAGCGCACGTGGTAGCTGGCCAATCAGCATTGAGTTTGCTCACACATAATATTGGGTTATTCATGCGCAGACACTGTACACTTGGAATACACAGTCAGTTGATCTTGTCGTCTGCTAACAATATAGCGGCCGATGGCAAACGTCGTATTTAAAGATTGACAAATCAAAAGAAGCGTACCAATAACCAATACTGATTACTTAACACCTTTCTCCTGACTATCGATCTGAATTAAAGGATGATAATTAAATAATTAGTTCTATTTCGACGATGTAACACCTTTCTGCCGATTATTGTTTGAAATTAAAAGGTGATTCAATTATGTAATTAAGTTGTTTTTTACCCACAAAAATGCTATTGTAAAGTAATTTTGTCAACCGAATTGTATATTTGCTAGGTTTTGCAATGTCTGCAGTCAAACGATATGCACATTTTATTTAATGTGGAAAACGCGTACAACTTTTCGGACTGTCGTTTTCGGATACATTATTTTTCGTCGATTATAATTTATTTTCGAAGTTCTTTATAGAAGAAATAGAACGACAAATGAACATGCGGTGATACGGACGGTGTGGTTTATAATAGTTTAAATTGTATTCACCTGAAAATACAATTGGAAAGACTATAAAAAAGAAAAATTAGTAAGGGCTCTGGATGGGGTGGGGGATCTGCCTTTCGTCCTGTTTGGTTCATGCGGTTGCGGTTCCAAGACCCCGGCCTAATTTTCAGGATTTCACATTTGGAACAATCGACACCCCTATTAAATGTACATCTATAAAATAACTTATGTTTGTAATTTGACAAGTACCATACTAATTATTTCTATATTAAAAAATGTATGTTACATTATGATATGTGATATGCCCTTGTTGTCATTAAAAGAAATATAAACAAGTTGATAGTAAATGTATATATAATTATTTCAAAACCAGTTTTCGCTCATCGAAAAACAAAAACCTGGTTGGCTTAAAGAAATTTTGGGACAGCGCTAGCCCTGGTAGATAGACCCCACGACACCAGTACATAATATAATCTGAAAATGTGGTCCTTTGGAAGCATAAACTGCATCCAAGAAATATAATAGCACACCCAGTTTGATTGGGTCTGTTCATGGTGATAATGCTACATGCAACACCACTCGCGTTCCCCTAGCATGGCTTTTGGGCTATTTAATATATTATAAATAATATAGTAATATAGTATATACTCCATGATCCCAAAGGAACAGAAAGTATAACAGCACTGAATCCCTATAGACACTGAGGGTCAAGCTTACTGCGACTTTAGTTATGCCTTTTATTGGTCATAAAATGGACTATTAAAGCCGTTGCCAGAAGTCAACATTAAACTCGGAAATAAGGAAAGCAACAAATGCAAAATTAATGAACAGCAAGTTTTTATTTCATAAAAGCATTTAAATAAAGCCATATAGCATTACACACATCATCAAATTTATTGTACATACAGTTGTACACTCAAAAATGAGAAGAAGATGCGCCATGTACGACATTTTCTAAAAAAAAAATATTTTTAAAAATAAAATTATTTTCCTACCTACCTACCCTATTTTTTTAGGCCATGTCAGTGGAAACAAACATATTTTTTTTTTAGGCCTAATGCACCAAAATAAAAGAAATACTATAAATCAGATCAGTATAAAGTAAATAAAGCTTGATTTTGATAACACAACTTAGGCTTGCAGTAGGTGTACCAGAATTTCGTACTAATTTTCCAGCTTCACGTTATTATTATGAATTGACATAGTAGAAATATACAATGTACGAATATGAATGAACTCTAAAAGAACGACAATATTAATTACATCAACATCTACAATGATACTCCCATTATAAGAGAATAAACTTATTTACCTAGTGACTCAATGAGAAAGAAATGAATGTCGCCGTACTCGAACATTGGCCATTTGGTCGGGTCATTTTTCCAACATCCCGTATGTAATTTCTACGGATATTTTATTTAGTCAAAATATTTTAATTTTCTGGTCGTATTGTGCTTTCGAAGCGCAATCTAACCATTTATAACAGTCAAAAGACATTTCAATTACCAATTACAGCACATTTAATTACTTATCGACTTTCAAATAGGAATGCAATTTGCGAAATGCCAGCAGAGATAGCTCAATCAGCGTTGTTAATCGACCGTATCTAGGGCATTGTTTTCACCGTCGCTAAGGTACTGCCCCATGTGTGACGTCAGCGCGATAACAAGAATAATAACGGGATAAAACAAATTTATCCCACTTTTACAGCGAAATCGGTTGATTAAAGCCCCGTTGATTAAATTTCATCTATAATCAACGGCAGGGCTATAATCAATGGCACGAAATGACGTCATCAACTGCCGAACCGGGACTACTTTTTCCCACGCACCTCGTCACCTGTATTTGCCAAGTGCATCAATAATAAAAACAATCTCAAATGTTTGTCAATCTTAATGACCTTAAAACAAAGGAAAGTAGCAAAAAACGAGTTTTTTGTCATTTATTGTCATTAAAACCTAGTATTAGGTAAATTTAACACTATGCAAATAGGTTCTGTTGTTGTTGCTCCCCTTTGAAGAAGTCAGTTCGAGTTGCTCCCCTTTGACCGTAGAAAACAATCGTCTGGACCAAGAAATCCTGTGTTCATTTACAAGATGTTCTCGGATATGCGTCCATCTGATTTTTCTTTAAAGCATCTTTTCTACCTGGCAATACGCACAAATGACACTGCATCCCGGTGATTCTTGCGTCAACAATTGGGTGTCAACAAGTTAGGTCAGATGCTGAAGGCCATGGCAAAAGACGCCGGCTTTCTCAAGCACAAGAGAATAACGAACCACTCAGTTCGCAAATTCCTGGTCCAAAAACTTCGAAATGCAAACATTCCACCCACTGAAACCATGGCCATAACAGGGCACAAACATGTCCAGTCCATAACCAATTATTCCAACATATCTGTTGAACAGCAGCAAAAGTGTTCATTCTTGCTCAGTCCAGTAAATGTAACAATCCAACAGATTCCTCTTGTTCACCTTCACGCACTGAAACTATGGCCGAAATGCAGCCTAGACAACCGATGTCTACCGTCGAACAAGTTGATCTTGATGTTCGCCCCACCCAGTCACTTCACTTGCAAATGTCTTTCTCTAGTTCGAACAACTTTGCCTCACAATTCTTTGGTGCCACTTTCAACATTCAAAATGTTAATGTATATAATTAGCTTAAATCCAAGTAATCTTTGTTATTTTGTCACGAAATAACCACATATTATAACAAAGAAGGAAATATTGTGCACCTCGTGATCGACTCGATAGTTTGATATCGAAAGTGAATTGTGTGTGGTGTTAGGCTACGTTGTAAACAAATGTAGTTCCTTGTATATAACAACTTAATGCCATATTGATATCATAAAACTTAAAGATTTGCAATTCAATATGATTAAAATTGTAATAAATAACGCTCGACACTTTGTTACAGAACGATATTCTGATTAAAAAAAATGATTATTTGATCAGCGGTTATTTTTGGAACGCGGAGTAATACACTGACCTTGGTTACACTACAGTCATTATCAAAGTACGACAAACACTCATGAAAACTTATTTTGTTTAAATAAAAATAGTTTACTGAATAAAAAGTGGGATAAATAGAATAATAGGTTAGTGTTGATTATAGATCAGGTTTATCATGCTCGGCACGAAAACGAAAAAGCACTCGCCAAGGCTCGTGCTTTTTGTTTTCTAAGCCTCGCATGATAAACCTGATCTATAATCAACACTAACCTATTATTCTCTATATATGTTACTTCGTTTATAGAGATCTTAATAAAACTCTTGCGCTTAACAAGTTTTAGATACGTATTTAACAATTTACGCGTTCATTCTAAAATAAAACAGTTACGACCAATAGTCGTATAGTTTGTAAAAACGTCATTGCAGCCAATCGTGTACGTTGTTACATATGCATTATCATATTCAAGAACCCGGATATTGAATATCGAAGTGTAATGGTGTAACTCCATGTAAATATTGTCAAATGGGTAAGATTTGTGGCGTTTTTGTTCGAGAAATGTTATTCGATGTTCATGGTTTTGGACAAAAAAAAAAGCAGTTAACCTATTTATGTAGATTATTAAGATAATTTCTACAAAACTGATTGGTTAGGTAATATTTTGCGTTGTAATCTGAATCATAAGAATAACAGGCTAGATTGAACTTTACCGGTACGCAATTGTTTACCACTATCGACAAAGCAGGGGTTTGTGGGCGGTTGCCACCGATATTAAGGAAATATATAGGATAAAAAGGATTATTAGGTGTTGCATTAGTTGTTATGGGTAAGGGTTAGGGTACGCCGTTTGATGTTAAGTGTTGCGTACCGGTAAAGTTCAATCGTCCCAGTATCGCACAGTTCCCTCATATCGAACGTCTCCTTGTATCGATCAGAGCTCCAGATAAGGGCCATACAGCCGTATATACGGCTTTTCCATGAAGGTTTACGCATTTTTTTTTATAAACTGGACGTTCAATTACGACTTAAATATCCCTTTTACGCATCTACGAAAAAAATCTGGCCGTACCAATTCGTCCGCGTCAGCCCAGCGTGATTTGTTGGTCTCTAACCTAACGGCACTTAGCATTAATTTATAATTACCAAAAATTGTAGACTGGGTTCAGGTATTATTGTCTATTCTGTCGGGTGATTTCCGGTAACTTGTTAACCCGTCAAAAACAATAAGTATGCGCGCAAGGAAGGCCGGTAAACCAAAAGCGGTTTAAAAAACACACTTTGTTGTCATATAATGGCTACATACGGTCGTCTAACCATCCTGACATTCAATCTGTAACCCAAAAAAATACATTGTCGCCCTGATATTAAACGAGTTGATTGCATCGGTGGCTAAAAACATTAGAAAACACGATGGTAAACAGATGAGACAGTGACATTTCTGATTATTTACTTATTTAGTCATGAGTTTTAATGTGTAGTTGTATTTGCATCATACTTAAGAATGGAAAACCGAATAAAGTAACTATTCAAGAAGCTAAATATATTTATTATAATTGCTGCAAATTTTCTGTTATACACCTTTCAACATCCAAGAACACGGGTCATACAGTACTACCTGTATATTGGGATGTGGTAGTACATGTACTAATTGATTTTCAGCGTTACTCCTTTTCTTTCTGTCAGTGGCAGTACTGTTCCTAATTTCACAAATCCTTATCTGGAGCTCTGATCGATCATTCAGTTCACATTAAGATCGAGTGTCACGTGATGACGTCAAACGCATGGGCTGAGAACGCATGGGCTGAGAGTAATTGCATAGAAACTGAGTTTCTAAATAATACAAAATACTGATTCATCCTGGGTCCGACATCTACAAGCGAATGTAAACAAAAACATTTTGTATCCTCCAATTACCTTGAGTTGAGCATGACCCAAAGTCGATCACTTTGTTTACATTGAAAACACAGCTCTAGTGATGACGTCACACGCATGCGCTCTGAGTATTTTGTTTGACTAACATAGCTACGCTTGAAAATAATTATAGACACAACTAAAATAAGGAAAAAAACAGTTTAATTGCATTTATAAATCTTACTTCAACTGAAATAATCAAAATTTATGCCTATTGCGTGCATTTTGTTCGGTACTCTTCATTAAAGATGCACATAAATTGCAGACCACTGCGCAAGAGTCAACTCATAATTTCATGTATTTGATTTATTTTAAAGAAAATTCTTTTACCCTTTCACGATTCCCAGAAAATGTTGCATGAAACAATCTGTGCGTGCTCATCGCGAAAATAGGTGACATGCCGATATTTACATGTTCAGTGGGTTTACCTTGTCCTGATTGGATGATAACTCTTTTAATAGTAACATGTATGCCGAAGTTTTATTTATTTTTTCGTGTCAATGTTGCTCAAAAGAAGATCGACCGATAAAACGGAAACTTGTTAAATGGTAAATAGAAGTAATAAAAAAAAGTTAAATAAATCTTTCAATCACTCTTAATTTGTTCAGTGAATCGAATATTCGAAGTTTTGGTGACCTCATGCCTATTGCAAACGAGTACTCTCGCTTTTTGGATGTGACCTCTTTGACTCAAGGTTAACAAAGCGCGTAGCCGTAGTGTATGTCAGTGCGGGTGTGTATGGAACTATTGGCTTTGTGTGGTTGAACACGCTGTAAATAAACACTTGACATGGATCTTACGGGAATGAAATAAATCTTTTTAGGTACATCGTTTATTGTGGGATTGTTTGAATTAATTCAGAAATTATTTTAGCTGTTTCCTTATCGGCTCGACTCAAGGTAATTGGAGGATATGTATGTGCATGTATGAAGGCTGTATATGGGGTCTTTAAATATTGAAAGATTTGCTGGGCGTCTAGGGGGCTGATATGGCCCCGTTGGTTGCAGGGTCCAGGGGGGAAGCCCGCGGAAGCTCCATGATGTTAGTGAATTTGAAGGCTTTGACAACCACTTCTCGAGCATGTCACGCCTTATGTACTTTCATCAATGTACCTTTTTATAATGCACAAAATTGCGTAGTTTATACGTAACACAGATGGATATAGTCGGAAGAAATGCTATAAATAAGAACATACTAACAGTTATCAGGCTAGTGGTGAATACAGCAGGGAGAGGGAGAGCATGAAAACAATTTTTGTATTTACAGCAAGATAATGACAAAAAAAAGACAAGATTTTATTTAACTGATTTGTTAAAGATCTATCACTCAATTGCACAGAGTATAAAACATAGCCCGAAACTCTCTAACAGTCTCACAGTCAGCTAAAACTTGCTTTGATTTCATTTCAATCTCACTTAACTGTCCCAACCGTGGGTTTAGCAACAGCACCCTACTAGGGTGTATTTTCGCATATATGTAAATAACCTCATTGATATCTATGTCAATATTCTTATGTAGGATACATTAAGCGATTGTCTGTGATTAGTGGGAAATTTTGTGTACCGGTACGAAAAAAAAGAAAAATGAGTTTAAATAGGTGTTAAAGATCTAGTTAAGTGTGAAACATCAAATGAATTGACTTTTCGTTGGCGATTTAATATTGTCAATCATTTAAAACATTTCTTATAGACCAGGGCTTCCCCTGGCCCAAAAATTTATGTTTTAGCCAAATGGAATTTTTTGTAGCCAAATTTTATAAACCGTAGCCAAAGTTTTAGCAAAGCATTCGGAACTGCCTGTTGTAAGTCTGCACTAAGGGGTGTAAAAGAAGAAACTACAAAACAAAGCTTTAATATGTTTATTACTATAATCATCATGTGTGCATAACAAAAAAACAGATAACAACAAACCATTTATAGATGTACATACATCATAACTCAAGCACATGTTTATAAAATAAGCACATGATAAATATATATTACTTGAGCACACATTATGATAAATATCCTGAACATACATTTTAGCAGAAGGCCATCATCTGCATCACGTGTGCATAACAAAAAACAACAAATAAATAAATAGAATCAATAAAATGTTTGTTCTGGTCTAAGACAAGAACAAATATTTAATTGATTCTATTTATTAACCAGGTTTTCCGAAGGAAAAAACTGGTTTTTAGTTTGGCGAATCCTGGCGGGCTGGCTGGCTGGCTGGCTGGCGGGCGGGCTGGCGGAATAAGCTTGTCCGGGCCATAACTATGTCGTTCATTGTCAGATTTTAAAATCATTTGGCACATTTGTTCACCATCATTGGACGGTGTGTCGCGCGAAATAATTACGTCGATATCTCCAAGGTCAAGGTCACACTTTGAGTTCAAAGGTCAAAAATGGCCATAAATGAGCTTGTCCGAGCCATAACTATGTTGTTCATCGTCAGATTTTAAAATCATTTGGCACATTTGTTCACCATCATTGGACGGTGTGTCGCGCGAAATAATTACGTCGATATCTCCAAGGTCAAGGTCACACTTTGAGTTCAAAGGTCAAAAATGGCCATAAATGAGCTTGTCCTGGCCATAACTATGTCATTCATTGTGAGATTTTAAAATCATTTGGCACATTTGTTCACCATCATGGGACGGTGTGTCCCACGAAAGAATCACGTCAATATCTCCAATGTCAAGGTCGCCACGACTAAAAATAGATTAAAAAAAAAAAAAAAACTTACAAAGGGGGTTAATTTTTTTTGTTCATTTCAAAAGTTCAGTCTGAGTTTTCTCCCTTTATCAGATTTTTTTTCACAATGAAAACCTGGTTTTGTGACAATTTTGTCCCTTGTTAATTTTATTCTAATAATGAGATACAATTACAAATGAGAAATGATTTCTAATACTTTATGCTATTTATCAATTTTCACACATTCAAATACTGACAATTGATGCATTTGGTCTGTAAATAACACTGCACTTGACTTTCCGATTAGTCTACATGTATTTCCATGTAACTCTCCCCCTCTTGTCGATTCAGTGACTTCTAACATGTATAATCTGCAAGGTTTAATAATCATTATTAGGTGGTAAAACACATCTTTGATGTGTCACCGGATTTAAGGAAATTGCTTGATTATCTGATAAAATAAGTATCAGATAATTAAGAATCATAAGTTAAAAGGAATCATCTAATGTCTGACCTGGATAATTGGAGTCACAAAAAATAATTTTAATTTCATTACCAGAAACCCAGCCTATGTGTTGTCATCTCTCTCAAGCATCGAATGATACAGCATCATGATGCTGTCTCCATCCAACTGTCTTTCCACAATGTATACACTTTTGCCATGGCAGAAACACAAAAGAGACACACTTTCAACATAAAAATTTATTGTATCCCAGTCATTGAAATTTAGATGTAAATCTACAAGCAAGTGGGGCTAGTAATATGGGAATTTGAACTAGCCGAGTCAGATTTTACTAGCCCAAACAGTTTTGTTAAAAATGCAGATAAACATAACATAAAACATCCAAAGAAGCATTCATTTATTCAATCCTTAGAACACAATACAACTCTCTTATTAATTTCATCCTCATCCAAGTCAGCTTCCTCTTCATCTGAGCCAGCCTCTTTCGGATCCTGAAATAAGAAGAAATTAATTTCACACACGGATTTCAATTTAATCACAATTATAAATATATACATTAAGTTTAGGTAAAAAATTAGCAGAAATGTAACCCATATATCCATGTGAAAGAGAGAGCAAACCTGAACCACCAGAAAATATATAAGCAATTTAGTGCCAGGTTATTCTACAAAAAGCCAGTTGACAAATGCGTCAATCACACTTACCTCAGATTCGCATTCCTCAACGACGTACTTCAATGACAACTGTTCGGCCATTACTCTCTGTGTCCCGAACGAAACGCAAAAGATTTATTTTACATAATAATAATCCGGGAACCACAAAACCATGCGCTTTATGCGCAGTAATCCAATTATCGGCTGATTGCCCGGCACGTGCGCGCAGTGTGTTAAAACATAAGCAGCTGTTGATTTAAGCGGCTCAAAACTTTGTTTACAAATATTGAAAATGAAATTCGAACTTGTTTTGTTAAATGAATTGTACAAGCACGTCTGGCTTGTAATATTGGATTTCCTACAAGCCCGAATTTAAAAAAACTAGTTTTTTGCTGTCGGACTAGTGCGAGTTTCGACGACTGGTATCCGACATAAAAAACGCACTAAGATTGGAACTATTTATTTAAATCAAATGTGATATTTATACGCTTCTCTGCCATAGCAGATGCACGAGAAAACCACTAAACTAGCAATTATCATATTTCAAGTCACAAATAGTAATATCAGACACAACATACAGGTATATGTAGAAAGCCCACAAGATAACTTTGCAAACATAAATGTTGTCTGATTAAGCTCGTTTAACTTACAGTTATTCTTGCATTAAACCCAACTGTCATAGGGTATGCCGTATTTATAAAACTGAAGACAGACAATGAAAGCATGTAAGAATTGTTAATATTTGACATTTCACAATTTGACAATTTGAATTTGACAATTCACAAGTTTTTTCAAAATCTTTGTTTTTGTTTTACAAACATATTACACATCCGTGTATTCCTTTTCTTTTCTAAAAACATTATATTAAAAGTTATCCTATTTGGATTTTGACATTTAAAACACTGATCACAAAGTTTCAAGACTCCAACAAGCCGTTGCAGTAAATACTGAACAATGGGTCTAGTAATGATGATACCACATATAATAATAAATAGTATGTGTTTTCACCATCAATACTTATAAAAATTGGGCTATTCCTCTTCTCTCTCTTTTCAACACAAACAAAATACACATAATAATAATAATAATAATAATGCATGTAATAACAATAATATTAATATAACATCTTCATAGTGGTTTAATGACATATACCAATCATATTAAATTCAAATATATTCAAGCATTAATGGATGTAATTATTCCTTCTTGTTTCATACATTTCCTAATGAAATTCTGCTTTGTTTACATTTTAAAAGTGCAAAAAAGCAGACGCCATACAATATGATTGGTTGTCTCTTTTACGTCCATGCAGGAGTGGACGCCATTTCAAGGTCGTTCTTTGTGTGAATTCTACATCTCAAAATGGATTTACCTACTTGCGTTTGCGCGGACGTAAAAGAGATAGCCAATCAGAGCCAGGCTTTTGAATACTGTCAACCAATGAAAACGCCGCTTTCTAACATCTTTAGGCAAGACATTGTCCATTAAGTTTATCGAATAGGGCGTTTTTTTTTAAAGCTTTTTGAATAGAAAAGTACAGATATGTTTAAACCAATAGATTTTTATTGAAGCACCGCATTAAGTTTAACACTGCAATGTATTGTTGTATTATAAATGGGACAGCCCGGTAAAATCGGGCTGACCATATTATAGCCGGCTTCTTAAACGTAGAGTTTTATGTTAAGCAGTGTGCTCGGTCAATGGTTTTTAACCGAAGTCCCGAGGGTAAATAACCCCATAATGATGCATTCTTTTATCCTTTAATCGCACCAAACTATCATACAATGTGTCTCTGTAATAAATCTGTAAACAGACAATAAAAGCTTGCAGGCAAAATGAACCTTTAACAATTTGCATATTTTCAAACAAGATGGTAAAAGGCGCTCATTTGAAGAAAAAAAATCAATTATATTAACGCTAGTTACAATTTATTATTTAAAGCAATCAGGTATGTAAACAATTAACTCATTACAAACATTTTCTATATGAAATGAAAATACACAGTATAAAACTACATTTTTTACAACAATCACAAATATCATACATCAAACTTAACAAATATTTCATTTACAAAATTAAAGTATCTACAAATTGTAACACTACATTTCAGGCGACCTGTATAATATACATGTACAATGTACATGTAGAATACATGTAGATTTAATAAAAATACTGATCAAGTACACATGTATTCATTTATAATAATACATACACGCCTTGATAACTTTACAAAAATATTCAGGTACAATAATTTTAATTATGCAAGGATAAAATATATAAAAAATATATTTGAGCGAGTTGTCTTTATGTTGGGCCGACTTTTCCAATAGATTAAGGGTAAGTTGACTATTTTTGAGGGCCAGTTGTCCGCGGTCAAGTTGGCTTTGGGGTGAGTTGCCCCACACATGGAGGTAATTTTCCACTGTACAGAAGTATTGTCCTGACATTAATTTACGTCGAGTAATTTTGAAAAAAAAAGAGTTGAAATGGAACTTTTCTCAACGTGAATGTTACAATTATGTAGATACATTAATTGATGGTTCAATATCTTGTCTTTTGTGTGTGTAAATAGAGGTTTGATTTGTATCCAATATCAGTGAAACAAAGATCTATAAATAAACATGTTAATTTTAAGATCTTAGATTATCAATACAATTAAGCAGTCTGCACTGGCTAATAAGGGGCGACACTTTCCGTTTGTATGAAATTTTTCGTTTAAAGAAAGTCTCTTCTTAGCAAAAGTTTAGTTTAGGCAGACAGTGTTGTCCCTGATTAGCCTGTGCAACTGCATTAAAACACCTTTTTCACAGAGCACAGCACAATTGTTTGTAAACCTTTTCAGGTCAGAAGATGGATGATTTAACACGGATACCCGTGAGTCACTGTCCCAAGGTGTTCATTCAGCGAGACTACTCCAATGGGACGCAACTCTCCTTCCTGAACAAATATCCCCATGAGCTCGAAGGAAAGGTTTGTTTATAGAATTGTATTCATTATTCAAGAGTAACAATTCTTTAGCATCAGTTGATAGGATATCATTGATTCTTCTAGAAGTAGGTATAATTTTGATTTGCAAACTAACTTTGAATCTGATTCTTACCAGTATTTTTTATGCCCCCGAACATCTGTCCGTCACACTTTGCGTTTAGGTTTCGAAAAATTCTCATAACTTCTATAGCAATTTCATATTTGGCATGCATGTGTATATGGACAAGGCCTTTCCAAACGCACACATATCTTGACCCCTGTGACCTTGACCTTGAACTTAGGGTGCACGTTTAGGTTTCGAAATCTGTGTTTAGGTTTTGAAAAAAGCTCATAACTTCTATGTCCCAGGGCTTTCCTTAGACCTCAAATCTCAAGAGTCAAGGACTCTTGGGACCATATTTTCAAGAGTCAAAATCAAACTTCTGAGAGTCCTAATAATAACGCAGGAGAGTCAATGATTTTTTGCAATTTAAGCAAATTACTGAGATATAATAAATAAAAAGCAACAAATTATAAGATACATGTATGTAAACATTTATTTCTTACATTTTACTGTCACTACAACACTATGCATTTAAACACAATATTTCAATGATTAATAAATACAAAACATGTATTCTAATACAACATTAACTTCATGTATACAGCAGAGTAATATGTCATATGTTCTTCTTTCGCATGTTTGGGGGTGTTATGAGCACTGTCATTTAGATCTAAAGTACGCTTTGTCGTTGGCGTCTTACACACACTTTCAGAGTTACTACCGATTCCGAATTCGAAAAGGTTTCTCTGCGACATTTTCCGAATGCACAAGCACAATTACACTTTATCCAATAACTTTGTTTGACCGTTTCGCGTTGCTATTAAATTAAGAATGAAATACAAAATGTGAAAAAAAACCATTTCCGCTGACTATCACAAAAAAACAACAACATACGGGTGGTACCTAAACACAATAGTCTATATAAATCGGTAAACTATAAAAGGAAATTATTTCTACTCGCCGATAAAGGTGCCTCCGTATTTAATCCCATCAAAAATTCCGACGCCCTTTAATTATTTCATGTGCCATCTTCACTGAAGACGTGCGACAAACACGCCGTTTTCTATGCCTTCTCAAACGGTCAATTATTACGCCTACATGTATTTTGTAATCAATTAGCTCATGCAAAAATTGTCACTTTGCCACAAGGTCAGTTATATCGGTTCTATAGTTATTTTTAGCAACTTTGATACCAAGCGTGTAATTTGACGTTGTAGACAGTACATATGCCAGCATAACTTTCGCGCGTCTTTGAACTGAGCAATCATGAAGTAAAACAGTGATGGGTGCATTCAGCTTTGGAAATACATTCTGCCATACTCTGGAAATATCTCAAAATATGCTTTACGGTGTTCTGTGGATATGGATGTTATTATTTTATATTGAATATTATTAAAACGGACGCGGATGAGTCCATTCTGTTTTGGTGGGTTTATAGTTCTTCTTATATGCTCTGAGCTTTGATGAGTACATACGTACAGCTCAGAGGGTCAATAGCTGGGAGTTGGATTATTGCAACTAGGTGGTTTTTTTGCTACACGTCTTTTCCGCAAACAGCTGATAACAAACGCTATGATAAATAATGGAAAGTTAATACACGCGTCATCGAACCAGCAGTATTTTAATTGTTCAATACTAGATTTCTTAATTAACCAAACTCCGCCTACTGGGTGGACTTGTGCTTCGATGATTGGAAACGGGCGTTAACGATTAGCGTGTACTAAATGAGATACTCCGCCCCGAGCCAATTATCGCTTAGTCTTAACAACTTTTGATCTCGTTGACGAAAGTCGGTATATTCCCCCGGGTCAAATGTGACGCATGACATAATTTTCTCAAGAGTCAAAAAGGGGTCTTCTGTAATTTTCAAGCGTCAAAACCCGGGAGCTCGGGTCAAAGGAAAGCCCTGTGTCCCTTGAGCTATAACCTTCATATTTGGTATGCATGTGTATATGGACAAGGCTTTTCCAAACCCACAAAAATTGCATGTGTATATGGACAAGGCCTTTCCATAAGCACACAAATTTTGACCCCTGTGACCTTGACCTTGAACTTAGGGTCCGCGTTAAGGTTTCAAAATCTGTGTTAAGGTTTCGAAAAATGCTCATAACTTCTTTGTCCCTTGAGATATAACCTTCATATTTGGTATGCATGTGTAAATGGACAAGGCCTTTCCATGCACACACAAAATGTGACCCCTGTGACCTTGACCTTGAACTTAGGGTCTGCGTTTAGGTTTCAAACTCTGCGTTTAGGTTTCAAAAATGCTCATAACTTCTTTGTCCCTTGAGATATAACCTTCATATTTGGAATGCATGTGTATATGGACAAGGCCTTTCCATACGCACACATTTTTTTACCCCTGTTACCTTGACCTTGAACTTAGGGTCCGCGTTTAGGTTTTGAAATCTGCGTTTAGGTTTTCAAAAAATGCTCATAACTTTCGTGTCGCTTCAGATGTATACTTCATATTTGGCATGCATGTGTATATGGACAAGGCCTCTCCATATGCACACAAATGTTGACCCCTGTTACCTTTACCCTTGGGCCTGTGTTTAGGTTTTGAAATCTGCTTTTATGTAGTGTCAAAGTTACATTTGGGGGAATCCTTGTCGTGTGGACACATTTCTTGTTTTAACCTATTTATTATGCCCCCCTTCGAAGAAGAGGGGGTATATTGCTTTGCTCATGTCGGTCTGTCGGTCGGTCGGTCTGTCGGTCCGTCCACCAGGTGGTTGTCAGACGATAACTCAAGAACGCTTGGGCCTAGGATCATGAAACTTCATAGGTACATTGATCATGACTCGCAGATGACCCCTATTGATTTTGAGGTCACTAGGTCAAAGGTCAAGGTCACGGTGACCTGAAATAGTAAAATGGTTTTTGAATGATTACTCAAGAACGCATACGCCTAGGATCATGAAACTTCATGGGTAGATTGATCATGACTTGCAGATGACCCCTATTGATTTTGAGGTCACTAGATCAAAGGTCAAGGTCACGGTGACCCGAAATAGTAAAATGGTTTCCGGATGATAACTCAGAACGCATACGCTTAGGATCATGAAACTTCATGGGTAGATTGATCATGACTCGCAGATGACCCCTATTGATTTTGAGGTCACTAGGTCAAAGGTCAAGGTCACGGTGACCCGAAATAGTAAAATGGTTTTTGGATGATAACTCAAGAACGCATACGCCTAGGATCATGAAACTTCATAGGTAGATTGATCATGACTTGCAGATGACCCCTATTGATTTTGAGATCACAAGGTCAAAGGTCAAGGTCACGGTGACCCAAAATAGTAAAATGATTTTCGGATGATAACTCAAGAACGCTTTTGCCTAGGATCATGACACTTCATAGGTACATTGATCGTGACCCGCAGATGACCCCTATTGATTTTCAGGTCACTAGGTCAAAGGTCAAGGTCACAGTGACAAAAATCGTATTCACACAATGGCTGCCACTACAACGGACAGCCCATATGGGGGGGCATGCATGTTTTACAAACAGCCTTTGTTTAAGTTTGATTGCATCAAAAGCCTAAGGCTTATTTGAAATGCTCTTGAGTCTGTTTCCCGGGACTAGAACCAGTAATTGGTGTCTTTGTGGGAGATTGAACCAGTGACCTCCCAATGGCTACACCATGGCGACTTCTTTCTTTGACCTTAGGTTGCAGTTACAGTAGTGCACTTAGTGGTGTTAATTAGAGCTGCAACGATTCACCAACAGCTCGATTCGATTTCGATTTCAGACACTCCGATACCGATTTTTTCGATTCGATTCATCTTCAAACCTAGTTGTATCATATATTCACTCTTCTGCCTCAAAATAAACATTTCTTTTCATAAGTGTCACATACCTAGATAACGTGGGCATTAGTCAAATTGTGTGTTTGTTTGATATAGTTTGGTTGGTTCAACAGTGTTTTAAAAACTGTTGAAAGTGTGTTAAATTAACATTTGTAAGAAATATTTTGCAAGAAACTGCCAATTGTCTTACAAACTATGTCAATATTTCAATAAAACACATTAAAAAAGAAAAGCAAATTAGGACTCAATTTTAATATAAAAAACTTTTGACTAGAAGATGGTGTTGATTACACAAAAAATAATCAAATAAATAATAACATCTGGAATCAGTGGAGTGATAGTATTATCACTATCATACTTGTATCCAAAACCGCTACAAGCACATCTACCATGGAGCCGTGACAGCATCATCTGTTACCTGTAGGACAAAGCACATTCTCTAATAAACTCAACAAATTCCCAACAGAAACATAACTACTTTTCTGGCTGGCCATATGAGTAGTTGCATTTGTGCTACCTCTTAGTCTTGCTAAATCAACGTTATGTTTGCATCCGTGAAGCACAGTTTACACTTTGCTTTATCGGGAGGGCTACCATCTCGAAACCCAAAATACTGCCACCTTTTTGATTTTAGCTTCTTAGGCGCATCTGATAATTTCAATTTGTCGGTCACACTTGTTTTGACGCTTTTTCAGAAAGTAGACCGTAACGCGCTTATTGATTGAATGACTAAAGTAATAAGCAGCCAATCACGCGCGTCATAATTACAGGTAAAAATAAAACCTTCACCTGCCCGTATCAAATAGTCAGAAAACAGCAAGCTTTATGTATCTATGTATATATATGTCTATATGTTAAATAATTGAATCGAATTTGGTAGGTTTGGTATCGTAATCGAATCGACGCATTGCATTTTCGTTGCAGCTCTAGTGTTAATGACTAATGTTTAATTCATGTCAACTCGCAGTTTGCTTAGGTTTTATGCTGTTTGCTGCTCATCATTCTGCTCATCAGTATCTAAGGTTTGGAAATGAAGCATCTAAAACTTGAATCTGGTGAGAAAGGACTTAAATTGAATGAAACTTTCTAAAGGACTACAAAGTCTTCAAAAGGCTTATCTACATGTAATTGGTAAAGGGTACATTATTATGCTAGTGGCAAATTGCTAAGCCAGAGTTGGTTAAATGACCATCATGATCATATGAAAACTTTTGAAAACAATGAAACAATACAAATAGATATAAAAACCAGTGTTTTTTATCATTCAAATTTGGGGCCGGTCATTGGCCCCATTCCTAATGAAAAAAGGGATTTATTTTTCCCAAATGGGAGCTAACATTCCTAACGGAAGGTTTAAAAAAAATAAAAAAATTTTATATAAATCTCGATATTTTGTTTATCTCTCATCCATATAAGTTCAACCTTAGTAAATATAATACTGAAAACGCTTATATCCTCAATTTTTAAGCATTTTTAGCTCATCTATTTTTTGAAAAAAAATTATGAGCTATTGTCATCACCTTGGCGTCGGCGTTGGCGTTGGCGTTGGCGTTGGCGTTGGCGTCGGCGTCCGGTTAAGTTTTGCGTTTAGGTCCACTTTTCTCAGAAAGTATCAATGCTATTGCATTCAAACTTGGTACACTTACTTACTATCATGAGGGGACTAGGCAGGCAAAGTTAGATAACTCTGGCGTGCATTTTGACAGAATTATGTGCCCTTTTTGTACTTAAAAAATTGCAAATTTTGGTTAAGTTTTGCGTTTAGTTCCACTTTTCTCAGTAAGTATCAATGCTATTGCATTCAAACTTGGTACACTTACTTACTATCATGAGGGGACTGGGCAGGCAAAGTTAGATAACTCTGGCATGCATTTTGACAGAATTATGTGCCCTTTTTATACTTAGAAAATTGACAATTTTGGTTAAGTTTTGTGTTTAGGTCCATTTTATTAGCTCATCTATTTTTTGAAAAAAAATTATGAGCTATTGTCATCACCTTGGCGTCGGCGTTGGCGTTGGCGTTGGCGTTGGCGTTGGCGTTGGCGTCGGCGTCCGGTTAAGTTTTGCGTTTAGGTCCACTTTTCTCAGAAAGTATCAATGCTATTGCATTCAAACTTGGTACACTTACTTACTATCATGAGGGGACTAGGCAGGCAAAGTTAGATAACTCTGGCGTGCATTTTGACAGAATTATGTGCCCTTTTTATACTTAAAAAATTGCAAATTTTGGTTAAGTTTTGCGTTTAGTTCCACTTTTCTCAGTAAGTATCAATGCTATTGCATTCAAACTTGGTACACTTACTTACTATCATGAAGGGACTGGGCAGGCAAAGTTAGATAACTCTGGCATGCATTTTGACAGAATTATGTGCCCTTTTTATACTTAGAAAATTGACAATTTTGGTTAAGTTTTGTGTTTAGGTCCATTTTATTCCTTAAGCATCAAAGCTATTGCTTTCATACTTGCAACACTTACTAACTATCATAAGGGGACTGTGCAGGCAAAGTAATGTAACTCTGACTGGCATTTTGACAGAATTATGTGCCCTTTTTATACTTAGAAAATTGAAAATTTGATTAAGTTTTGTGTTTAGGTCCACTTTATTCCTACAGTATCAAAGCTATTGCTTTCATACTTGCAAGATTTATGAACTATCATAAGGGGACGGTGCAGGCAAAGTTATGTAACTCTGACTGGCATTTGGACGGAATTATGGGCCCTTTATACTTAGAAAATTGAAAATTTGGTTAAGATTTATGTTTTGGTCACTTTACCCCTAAAGTATCATAGATATTGCTTTCATACTTGGAACACTCACAAACTATCATAAGGGTACAGTAAAAGGACAAGTTGCATAACTCTGGTTGTCATTGTTACGGAATTATGGCCCTTTTTTGACTTAGTAACTTTTAATATATGGTTAAATTTTGTGTTTCGATCCACTCGAAGTATCAAGGCTATTGCTTTCAAACTTCAAATACTTACATGCTATCATGAGGTTACTGTACCTGGCAACTTGAATTTTACTTTGACCTTTGAATGACCTTGACTCTCAAGGTCAAATTATTAAATTTTGCTAAAATTGCCATAACTTCTTTATTTATGATTAGATTTGATTGATACTTTGATGAAACTACTCTTACCTGACATACCACAATAGACTTCACCCAAACCATCCCCCGTGCCCTCCCCCCCCTCCCCCCCCTCCCCCCCCCCCCTAATTTTTTTTTTTTTTTTTTTTTTTTTTATAAGATCATCTCACAAATGACCACCACACCCTCACACTATACCCCCCACCCCACCCCCCCACCCCCCCCCCCCAAATTTTTTTTTGATTTTTTTTTTTTTTTTTTTTTTTTTAAGATCATCTCACAAATTATCACCACACCCTCACACTATACCCCCCCCCCGATTTTTTTATTTTTTTATTTTTTTTTCGCTTTTTTGGAAGATAATGTAATAAATGTCCACAACCCCACACTATACACCCCTCTTCACTCCACTCCTCCCTCCTTTGTGATTGAAAATGAGAGTCCCTTCACCTTTAAAAAGAAAATAGATGAGCGGTCTGCACCCGCAAGGCGGTGCTCTTGTTCCTTAAGCATCAAAGCTATTGCTTTCATACTTGCAACACTTACTAACTATCATAAGGGGACTGTGCAGGCAAAGTAATGTAACTCTGACTGGCATTTTGACAGAATTATGTGCCCTTTTTATACTTAGAAAATTGAAAATTTGATTAAGTTTTGTGTTTAGGTCCACTTTATTCCTACAGTATCAAAGCTATTGCTTTCATACTTGCAAGATTTATGAACTATCATAAGGGGACGGTGCAGGCAAAGTTATGTAACTCTGACTGGCATTTGGACGGAATTATGGGCCCTTTATACTTAGAAAATTGAAAATTTGGTTAAGATTTATGTTTTGGTCACTTTACCCCTAAAGTATCATAGATATTGCTTTCATACTTGGAACACTCACAAACTATCATAAGGGTACAGTAAAAGGACAAGTTGCATAACTCTGGTTGTCATTGTTACGGAATTATGGCCCTTTTTTGACTTAGTAACTTTTAATATATGGTTAAATTTTGTGTTTCGATCCACTCGAAGTATCAAGGCTATTGCTTTCAAACTTCAAATACTTACATGCTATCATGAGGTTACTGTACCTGGCAACTTGAATTTTACTTTGACCTTTGAATGACCTTGACTCTCAAGGTCAAATTATTAAATTTTGCTAAAATTGCCATAACTTCTTTATTTATGATTAGATTTGATTGATACTTTGATGAAACTACTCTTACCTGACATACCACAATAGACTTCACCCAAACCATCCCCCGTGCCCTCCCCCCCCTCCCCCCCTCCCCCCCCCCCCCTAATTTTTTTTTTTTTTTTTTTTTTTTATAAGATCATCTCACAAATGACCACCACACCCTCACACTATACCCCCACCCCACCCCCCCACCCCCCCCCCCAAATTTTTTTTTTGATTTTTTTTTTTTTTTTTTTTTTTTTTTAAGATCATCTCACAAATTATCACCACACCCTCACACTATACCCCCCCCCCCCCCCCCCCCCGATTTTTTTTTTTTTTTTTTTTTTTTTTTTCGCTTTTTGGAAGATAATGTAATAAATGTCCACAACCCCACACTATACACCCCTCTTCACTCCACTCCTCCCTCCTTTGTGATTGAAAATGAGAGTCCCTTCACCTTTAAAAAGAAAATAGATGAGCGGTCTGCACCCGCAAGGCGGTGCTCTTGTTTAGCTAAACAATAACAACACAAATTTCCCAATTTTACATTAAACACCGTAAATTTTCCCAATCCAAAGGGACCCGGCCCCATTCCCAAAATGGTAAAAAACAACACTGAGTGAAAACACACACAACTGAACTCTATGCAGAATATGTCATTTCCTTCAGGTTGATGCCCAGACATTCCAGACAACGGTGTCAAAGTTGAACTCCATGTATGAGGAGGCTGAGACACTGAGTGGGATGACGTACTGCGAGAGTTGTCTGGCCTGCCTCACTGCGTACCTCTCCTACATCTGCATGAAAACACACTACGAAAAGGTATGTACCAAAATGCATTCATGTCTTACATCTGCATGAATACACACTACGATAAGGTATGTATGAAACTGTATTTATATCTTGCATCTGCATGAAAACACACTGCGAAAAGGTAGGACAAAACTGCATTAATATATTTCATTTGCATGAAAAAACACTACGAAAAGGTACATTCAAAACTGCATTCATCTCTTTCATCTGCATGAAAACACACTACGAAAAGGTACATACCAAACTGAAGTCATATCTTACATCTGTAGAAAACACACTACGAAAAGGTACGTACCAAACAGCAGTTATGTCTTACACCTGCATGAAAACACACTACGAAAAGGTATGTACCAAACTGCATTCATATCTTACATCTTCATGAAAACACACTACGATAAGGTACATACAAAACTTGATTCATTTCTTACATCTGCATGGAAACCTACAAAAAGGTACGTACGAAACTGCATTCATTTCTTACATCTGCATGGAAACCTTCTACAAAAAGGTACGTACGAAACTGCATTTATGTCTTTCTTTTGCATGAAATCTGGCTACAAAAATGTACTTGCAGAACTGTGTTCATATCCTACAACTGCATGAAAAAAACACACTACAAAAAGGTACTTAACAATTTCCTTGCTGCTCAAAGGTAAGTGAAATGACTAAATGCAGGGCTGCCCTTGACTCAAACGTTTTTTAGCCATATTTTAGTAAAAACATGTTTGAACTTATTAAAATAGATTTTAATTTAATTAGATGTTTTACTCACGGGCAAATTGGTCAAATTGCATATCTGATTTGTAAGGATTAAAGAACTGTATTCATATCCTACATTGTCAAGGTTAGAAGTAGAATAGAACATTTTCACCACATTTGCTTATTTGTCCTCATACAACTTTTGATAACATTGACATAAGAATTCTATCAAAACATTAATGAGCCAAGGGCTAATTTACTCCTAGTGGACTGAAGTTTTATGATTTTACTGCCAATTAACAATAATTTTACAGTGTTAGTGTAGCACATAATAAAATAGACATGCCCATTTTCAAATGTCATTTACTGTACATAAGCTTTGATAGATAGCATTCTATAACCAAACAGTCTTGTTTGCAACTGTTTTACTTCATCGGACATCTCTTAAGCTTCGATTTTGTTAGTGTTAACGCAAACTGCAACTGTCCAGATAAGATCTTTGGTGGTTTGCAAGTTCGGCTTGTTTATCTAGTTCTGTTCATTTCTCAAATTCCTTCTGTGTTTTCAGATGCTACAGAAAGTTAGTGTATACATCAATGAACAGAACCAGAATGTGTACATCCCACGGGGACTGATGCTGATAGACCCAGTAGAAAGGGGACTTCGTGTAGTATCCTTTACCGTGATCTTAACTCTTTCACACTTGGGAAGCAAAGTGAAAATGGCAAACAGCATTAAGCAGAAAAGCCCGAGAGTAACTCACAGTGTTTTCAGGTTTTATGCTGTTTGCTGCAAATCGGTACCTAAGGGATGCAAATGAAACCTTTGAAGTTTGAATCTAATAAGAAAGTCTTTAATTAAGTTTAATTTTCTTAGTGGTTAAGTTTTAAAGGGAGGAATTTCATTTTCCTTTTTATCTTAATGGGTCAGTATCACAATGTTTGGGATTTTTAAGGGCTATTTTACACTGTGGGTCATCTAAGCATGCAGTTTCACTGATTTTTATGCCCCGAAGGTGGACATATAGTGATCGCATTTCCATCCGTCTGTCCGTCCGCCTATCTGTCTGTCTGTCCGTCACACTTTGCGTTAAGGTTTTGAAAAATGCTCATAATTTCTATGTCACTTCAGATATAACTTTCATATTTGGTATGCATGTGTTTATGGACAAGGCCTTTCCATACGCACACAAACTTTGACCCCTTTGACCTTGAACTTAGGGTCCACATTTAGGTTTCGAAATCTGCATTTAGGTTTCAAAAAAGCTTTTTTATGGGGGCATATGTCATCCTATAGTGACAGCTCTTGTTCTAACAAAGGTAGCAGTTTAGCATCTTATTTTATTGAAAGCCCTGCTGCTTTTAGCTAACACTAAGCATGCTGCCATGATGATTATTCTTTCGTGGGGCATATCCATATTCATCATGGTACTGTCGTTATTTGTCTTAAGTTTGGACCTTTAAAATACATGTGAGCTGTGCTCTGTGAAAAGGGGGGTTTAATGTATGCGCGTAAAGTGTCATCCCAGATAAGCCTGTGCAGTCCACACAGGCTTATCAGAGATGACACTTTCTGCTTCTATGATTTATCATTTCTTGAAATTTTCTTCTTAGCAAAAATCAAGTTTTTAAAATTTAGGTGGTGATTGTTGTTGATTTAATTATTGGTTATTTGATGTAAAACCAGTTGAAGACAATACATTGTAAAGACATTCTAAGTAGACCATGAAAGATTCGAATTTTCCTTGACCTTGAACTCAGCTGGAGATATGTGTGCTATCTGACTCTAGTGCCGGGAGATGAACAAAATGTTCTCTGTTGGTTTTTAAACTTTGTTTATCGGATGGTCACCTGTCATCATGTCCTTTGTTAATATTGCTGTCATCTGCAAGAACAACCTCGAGAGATTTCTTCATATCTTCCTGGCAACATTCAGAAGCAATTGTTCTATCTGCATGAGACAATGTTATTGATAGGGATTTCATTTTTTTTTATCATAACTCTCAGAGTCTTTTTAACCTTCTTGGAATATTGGTTTCTTTATTATGTGGAAAAAAATATTTAGGGCATTTTGGGAGAAACAATTTATAACTAAGGAATGAAGAATAAAATAGAAAAATCTTCTTCATATTGGTTTTAACATCTTTGGGAGAGGTGGCAGCACCCCTGTATATGGAGATTTTCATATGAAAGGGGATTTGTTTTTCAGCTAAGCATGCTTATTTGTATTTATTGATTTTATTCTACTTTGATATTAAATATCAATCAAATGCATTGTTACAAAAGAAATTAAGATCAGTTAGATCACTCTTGGTATGATAAAAATGTTTGAATTACGTGTATTTAAAATGTCTCTAGATTTGTCTTTTGTTTTTAAATAAAGCTAAAATGAAAGGCAATTATAGCGGGAAATATTATTTATATGGGCGGACATCTTTAAGTACCTCCTTTACAGAATGAAAAAAAAGTCCCTGACTTTAATGAATAATTCGGATCATTAAACAATGTTATGTTGTATGGCATACTTTCAGATATACATGAATTAGTATTCTCTTTAAATCTGCATATAGTAAATCGGCTAGATTGCACTTTACTGGTACGCAGTTGTTTAACTTTATCGACAAAGCAGGGGTTTGGGGGCGGTAGCCCATGATACTAAGAATATATATAGGATAAAAAGGATTATTATGTGTTAGGTGTGTTGCGTTAGGTGGTAGGTGTTGTGTTAGGTGTTGTTAGGTGTAAGGTTTTATGTACCGGTAAAGTGCAATTGCCCCATTAAATCTGCAGTTTGGGGAAAAATAATTGCAACTTTTCCGTATCATTAACACATGACCCTCTCAATGCCACTTATTATAAATTTTTGAATAAATAATGCCTTTTCCAGCATGTTTAATTATACATTGTATCTAAAATCTAAATTGGTAGATTATACCTGGTCATCAATTAAGACAATATTTTATCACAACCATATTGTCCCACATATATAGATTGTCATAGTCATTGAAATGAATGAGTATTTATTCTGCAATCATGTTTCTTCATTTTTCTGTCATTTTTATGAAAGTGTGTCAAACCCACTCTTATTTTTGCACATTTTTTTAACAATAATACATCATCATATGTTATAACAAAATGTTTGTAAGAAAAGCACATTTATTGGGCATTGTGATTTGTTCTTGTAAAATGCGGTAATGACACAATTTGGCTATTTCTGTCATAATACATGGATTAATATAATGTTTTAAGATTAGACCAGTAATATTTTTTTTAATTAAATATTTATTAAATCGTCAAGAACAACTTTTAAGTTTAATGTGTTATTATTGTAAAGGATATTTTACAGAACAGGAGTATATGTTTAGCATACATGTATGCATTGTATATGAGGTTTTGATTGTACATGTATGTTGCCTATTTGAAGACATTCTTATTGTTCAGTGAAATCTGCGATGTGTGTTTTCATCACGTTTTTGATAACATTATCATTGCTTATGTGAGTTGTTTGCTAAATCATCCTTAACATGGAAACCATCATCATCAAGCATCTGGCCCCTCCACTGGGGTATTGTTATAATAGATACTTCATGTTTATTTATTTTGTGTAGCTTTTCCTTTCCACAATAGCAAACTATATTGTTGAGGTATTTTATTACAGACTTGCAGATTCACTCTATGAGAGCATGCGATTACTACACATTTCTTTATAAATATTTTAATAATTTGTTAGATTAATGTGTTTTCCTTTTCTGAAAATGATGAAAAAATGAAAACGTAATGCTATCCGCATTTCCAAATTTGTCCTTTCTATAAATTGTATTCATAATTGTTCTCAATATTATATCTTTATGTATTTTTGTATTGATTGGTTAAACGCTTAAAGTTGGGTTAAGTTGGTTTAAAACTTTAATGGATGTGTTGACAAATTATCGAAATAACAGCTTTCCAACTTTTTGTCACAGACTAAGAAATAGAATACCGCATAAAACACCGGAAGTGAAAAAACACATATGCTGTAAATTTATACTGAAAATACATTTCCGTAAATGAAAAATCATAATTTAAATTTTATAAAATTATTGAGATTTACACATTCAAAAATATTGAATCCATTGGTATGTTTTTAACCAGGTTTTCCGAAGGAAAAAACTGGTTATTAGATTGGCGAATGCGGGCTGGCTGGCTGGCTGGCGGGCTGGCGGAACAAGCTTGTCCGGGCCATAACTATGTCGTTCATTGTCAGATTTTAAAATCATTTGGCACATTTGTTCACCATCATTGGATGGTGTGTCGCGCGAAATAATTACGTCGATATCTCCAAGGTCAAGGTCACACTTTGAGTTCAAAGGTAAAAAATGGCCATAAATGAGCTTGTTCTGGCCATAACTATGTCATTCATTGTGAGATTTTAAAATCATTAGGCACATTTGTTCACCATCATGGGACGGTGTGTCGCACGAAAGAATCACGTCAATATCTCCAATGTCAAGGTCGCCACGACTAAAAATAGATTTTTTTTAAAACAAACTTACAAAGGGGGTTAATTTTGTTTGTTCATTTCAAAAGTTCAGTTTGAGTTTTCTCCCTTTATCAGATTTTTTTTTCACAATGAAAACCTGGTTTTGAGACAATTTTGTCCCTTGTGTATTTTTTGTTACAAAACGTGAATCAGCATTTAAAGTATAAAATACTTTCAAGAGAAAATGAGACTGGATAGTAGAGTGGGTAAGTTGATTGACTTTAAATGCAAAGATCAAGGGTTTGAGTCCTAAAGGGGATACACGTTTTTATTTTTATTTAAATACATGCTTGTTAATAAAGTAGAACTCTACAGTTTTGATGTTCAATTCTAGCAATTAAAGGCATTTACTGACACACTTAAAAACAAAACAAATCTGTGACTGTATAGTATTGTTTGCATGTTTGTGATTCTCAACGATTTAATTTCTGTACATTTTCGCACGTTACATCGTTCCTATTAAACAAGTTTTCCTTTGATTGTACATTTGTTTCCAACATTTGTGTTATCTTGTGTACATTTTGAAGCTTCTGTGATTAAATATTCTGTATCCCTAGAATTTGTCATTGACCTTTTCGACATTATTTTAAGGGAGACAACTCCGAGTGGATTAAGTGAGGTCGGGGTTAACTCGATCATCTACTGCAGTGCTTAACTGGTCCCCCGTTGAATATAACCGTTGACTCCGTTGACTATAATATACAACAGGTACAGGCTAATGTATCGGCGATTTTAATTGGATAACGCGAAGACCAATCGATAGCGCTGTTCTTGACGTGACGTTACTATGTTATGGTTTGCGCGAGGGGTTTCCCAGATTATTTTTTTAATATCTCTATCATTCCGTTGATAACTAGATCAATACAAAGATGCACATGCTCACAAATCAAGAATTTCCACTTTTACGTTACGCGAGGATATTATGTATCATGTAGTATTCAAGCTGCATATGTATTATGAATCTTATTTGACAAGAACGAGCTTTTATTCTTACATGTCAGCTGTCAAAAAGTTCGGGGAAATAAACCGGAAATGGTAGACGAATTACTTCCCCTGATATATTTCTAAAAATAACCGGTCCAATTTTGGACCGGTAAAATTAGCTTGTACCGATCCCTATATAGAGAGTAGCGATAGATAAGGGGAGGTAACCAATCTACTGCAGTGCGTCTGCATAGAGGTCTGTGTTGATGCAATTATAATTTCCCAATAATTTGCAGATATAACTTATATGGTATGATTTTTTTGTAATTTGTTATTAGCTTAGTATCTTTGATTTAATTGTAGTTCATGTTTATGCTTTATTTCGATTTTATTATGTTTCAAGTAGGTAAAAACGAAATATGCCAAAAGCGGGTGGGGTATGGAAAAATATGTTATTTGTTAAGTTTGGGCAAATTAGAAGTTTGATTACCTTTGGTAAAATACTTTTCTTTGAAAAGAACAATTATTTTAAAACAGATAACTATGCTGTCTTTAAATGTTATTGAATGGTTTATTGTTATAACTTATAGAAACCTTTTTTTCAGGAACATCACAGTGTCAACAGAAGTCAGAAACTGGAATACTGTATCTCATTCTGCATGAAGCTCCAGTAAAAAATCAAGAAAAAAAATAAAAAAAAGGAAAAGAACATTGCCCGGTGCAGGTTTCGAACCAGTGACCCATGGAGTCCTGCCAGAGTCCTGAAGTAAAAACGCTTTAGCCTACTGAGCTATTTCGCCGAGTACACATTCCTGTCGTATTTTATACCTTATATAAGCAATCTTCGTAGTTTCACCAAATTTAACGACAAAAACAGAACTCTCCAAATTATTCAATCGTTTCGCGTTGCAACGCTTTATAATTTTTAGGTTTTAAAATCGTCAAAAGATGCATATAATGGCTATATTAGAGCATGGTTAATGTTCAGTATTACTGTTTCCTCACAAATATCATAACTAAAACGAAAACTTACGAATCTGAAACAACTTTTTTCAATTTTGTCAATTTACCAAAGCGTGAAAAGATCCCTTTAAGGCAAGTGACCGATTGCCCAAACAGTACAAAATAGCACAATACAGCACAATACAAACCAACATAAACACAAAATATGAATAAAGCTGGGGTCACCGCCTTGGAACGGTCAATGCAAAGCATTGGGGGTTTAAACCTGGTTATAGAGCGCTCAACCTCACACTTGGCCCAGCAATATTCATAATACATTTAAGTGTAAATAAAATTTAACGTCATAGCATTGTAACTCAAATTAAACAGTAATAAAAGGGAATTAAAACGCATTCAATTTAATTACTATTTAATTACTCAATTGCATTGAAGATACAAGAGTAACAGAATTACAACTTTTTGACGAAAGATCAAATAAAACTATTAACAATTGTCAACTACATTCCTTCTTTATAGAAAAGATTTGAGAATGTAGAATCATAGAGTTAATATCTCAGATAATCATCGCGCAAATACAGGAAGAAGCAGCAATAATGGGTGTAAAAATTCCATATAACATAGCTTGGTTGTTTATGTGACTGCTAAACAAATTAAAAATAATTAAATCAAACAAGAAACGCCTATCAGAGAGAAAATATAAATAAAATGGAACGTTATACAAAACTTATAATACATATATTAATTTGATTATAACTATAAACGGTGTGGATATTGTTATTGCTCATCAGCGACCGAAAGTGTATTATAAGAGGCGCATTTAATCAATTATAAAACAAAGCCATAAAAAACGGAATACATTAACAATCGTTAAATGTTGTGGTAATTTTCTTTTCCATAGAATGAATTTTCGTTTCGTTTCCATTGAATTACAATATTAATAAATTTTAATATACAAATGAAAATAAAACCTGCATCTTGTGCAAATTAAACTGTCTTTGCATGTATATTGAAATCTCTTAACAAGTAATAAGGAGTGATACATTTAACAATCTAGCATTTTATGATAAATATATATATTAATTTTATTTATTTTACGCAAAAATTGTTTATCTATTGTGATTGCTTGGTTTCATGATGGTGTTACGTGCAATGCAAGAACGTATAATCTTTACACTAAATTGACGAGTGCCGGTACCCGCGGTAAATACATCAATTGTGTAGCAGTAATATTGAACAATATTTTAAATTTAAAGTTATAAAGCACTGTATTATTATGATTAAACTGGCTAACATATAAATACACATGTTCCTGTTAATCCGTTTCGGACAAATATCTTCTTTTTTTTTATATGTTAAATTATTTATTAAAGCAAATGTTACGTATTTTGGCTTTAATATTTGGCTTGCTCAATATGACTGCTCAATATGTCAAGAGATGACATGGAGGTATCATAAAGTCTGCCACATGTGGTCTATGCAGGGACCCAATTAAAGTATAGGTCCCTATGTTTATGACACCGGCATGTTTTCTGTGTAATTGGCTGGGCAGTCTCCGATCATAACGAGATAATATGCTTGTGACGAACAACGGTGCAATTAAACACCAGGTTAGAAATGCTGAAACAAGTGTCGAAATTGGTGTGCACAATTAAATAAAACAATTAGATTTATGAATTTATTTGTTGTGTAACAAGGTAAGTTTGAACAGATATATTAAGATTAAAATCAGTTACTATATGTTGCGAACAAAAAGCGATCTATTTGTTGTTTGTTTCCATCCTTATTTGTGTTCTTTCATTAAATTAAATTTATTCTAAAAGAATTTCCATTTATGAAATTTTGTATCTAAAATGGACGTGAAAATGCGGTTAGTAGAGATTTTTGTGGTAACCACATACCGAGCGCGTAGATAGTGTACGTTCCACTCCAGAGCTCGTTTTTAGTAAAAACAAATAATAAAAACAATATAATCGTTCCAAAAATGAATTTCCACGCATGCTTATGTTTTATTCAGACATAAATAGTAAAATTATATTTGATGCAGTTCATGATTATCAATAAAAACGATGATAATGTCAACCTTCTCTATATGCGCTTATATGAATTCCACCTCTTTTTGCCAACCAGTGGGCGGAGGCTTAACTTTGCAGGTGCGTGTGACGTCACGCGTTAACTCGTCTATTCTACACCTGGAGTGTTATTAACTCTTGCAATTAATATTATACATCACCACAGTTACATAACTATCTTCTTTGAAAAAAATAAAATAAAGATACTTCAGATGTGTGTCTACTTCATACCCTTACATTAAAAAATATCCTACATATTCAGAAATATAATAAAATGGATGGTGGTTTAAGTTGCTACACATCCAATGTTGTCATGTAGTCATTTAACATAACATGTGATGTGTTGACATGACTATTAACACTGCTAAGAAAACATTTACTTCGAATTAAATAAAGTGTCCCTGGTCAAATGTCCATTGGCTAAATATCCATATTGGTGAAACTTTCAGCAGTATCACAGTCATCCTTAACTGGTTGTTTGTTGGGCTATCCCCATTAACTACCCGTCATGGCAGATTTGTTCAAAACAAGACAAGTATCAATGTTTGAAGAATTGTTATTGCTTTTACAGTCTTGACGCTAACCCCTAGCCCAACAGCCCGGGGCTAGTGAAATGTATTAAATTTGGGCTATTAAAATTTCCTGATTCATATAGTCGGGCTAGTGGGTATTTTAATCTGTTCTATTAATGCATAAAGATTCAGGCTAGTTGTTCAAAAATGCTAAAGTGAAGACTGCTTGTATATCCTGGTTAATCTGAGACATTCCAACAAGCAATAACTGTGACAGTCCAAATACTTGCTCATTAAAGTGTGTATAAAATTTACAGGAGCTTGTGTGTGTGTGTGTGTTTGGTACAAGCTCATCTCAAAAACTGATTCACTAGTAGGTTTTTAACCTAATAGAAGTAAAACCTGACTGTAAAATGAATACTATCATTATAAAGATTTTGTTGTTGGGATGAAATATTATAAATTGTAATCCCTATGATTAACACAGAAAACATGAACCCAACGCTAATTCCTGTTGATGTAGCAGAGCCAAAAGACCTGGAAGTATAGACGGTTAATGGATGATGTTCCTTATGAAAGTACTAGTAGGTACTAGTTGGTTTGTCTGTTTGATACATCTAATAGTATATTAAATTTTTTTCATTAATAATATGGGGTTAACTTAGTTATCCTGCTCAGTGGTAGAATCTTCAGGAAATGTTAACATAAGCACATACATTGTATTTGATACATGTATGTCGGTGACCCTCGACTGCAATTTGGGTTACAGGCAGGGTAGCCTAAGGTGTAATTATTTCTAAGAGATGAACCCGAGTTGAGGCTTAAACTTACCAACCCATGAGCGAGTCAGAGATCAGCACTCTACTGGTTTAGCTGGCCGGGGTAAGCTGTCGATCAAAAGCTATTCATAGCTTAAGTTATAATGTTTGTATACCATACAGACAATAAATAAATATTGATTTGATTTGATTTGGGGGACTTACTTTTGCTTAATAATGATCTTAAATAATATTATAGTTGTCAACAATATGATTTTTATGTATTTTAAAAACACAACAAGTTAGGCTTGCAACAGAACTAATAAAAATATATGGATTATTATAAAATTTACAAATCAAACATATTTAACTTAAATTAGGCTTGCAACAGAACTAATAAAAATATATAGATTATTAATTTATTATGCAATTTACAAATCAAACATATTTAACAATAAAGTAGTCTTAGGTTTACTGAAATGTGCAAATACAAATTGGTTTTTATTTCTGAAAATTTAGAAAAATGAGCTAATATAAAAAATGTTTAATTTTAATAAGTGGGTGTGTTTAAATTAACTTGCACTCAAAAATTATAAGAGTCTGGAGTTGTTTTAATTTCTGACTGGTTTCTGCACACCGTACAGTAAGGTATGATCATGTTATTTTTGTCAGTAGTTAATTACGGCGCCGTTAATTACAATGGTACTAAACTATTATCGAGCAGATGGTCGTTGAACGTTATAATAAAAATAAAGATTGCTTTTATTAGTTACAAATCGGCAATTTATCGCTTTTATTTTATTTATAAAGTCAATATAGCGGATAGGTAAGGTGTGTATACTGTAGAGCGAATACTTGCAGACCCCCCCCCCCCACCCCCGAACCCTTAATCTCGCGTTATCTCGGCAGTCTCGTTACGCGTGATTTAACAATGTCGAAATCGTGAATTGTTCACCCCAGGAGAAATTACAAAACGTAATCAAAACGATATATCCAACAACTTTTGTGTTATATAATTTTGAAGAAAAATGTCATCATACGACAATAAATAGTATGCTAGTTTGAAAGAAAAATGAGGTCGTTGTGGCGTTGTGGATATTGTGTCCGCATGGCGACCAGTAGGTCATGAGTTCGATCCCCACCGTAGCAGCGTTCTTAAGGCTTCCTTACAGGCTCCAAGAACTGGTTCTACCCAGAAATCAGACTAGAGCGTTTCATTCAGTCTTAGGCTTTCGATTCAATCAAGCTTAAATAAATGGGTTAATTAAAAAAAAGCACTGGAATGGAATCATATAGTTTCCACACTTTATATCGATAATTCGGTCCGTACGTTTGGGTTTCTGTTATATAACTCAACAAGTTTTCATCCGTTCGTTACCAAGTGTCATACATGTTTTGATTGATTTTTGATTGATTTTATTTGGTAAACATATGAACATTACATAGTTACTACATAATGCAGACAATATAAAATATATTATCACAGCAATATACATAGCAAACCATGGAATGCACACACAATACCAAGGATAACACAAAAAAGAGAAGAAAAAAAATGAAATGCATGAAATGGAGGCCAATTTATTACCACCAAAATCTCATCAGGATTTTTGGAGTTATGGCCCTTGAATTTTTCAAAATATGGCTCTTTGAAGATTTCTGCTCTCCGAGTCAACAAGATCAATTCGATTGTAACCCAACTACCATAACACAGTGTCTAGTGTAACGGCCGTCTCCCCACCTTAAAGACCTTATTTAGCGGTCAAATTTGGCAGTAACACAGCTCGACATCATGCTATTTTTACATGACTTACCAGGTATGACCACCCTTAGTCGTGTTTATTGTATGTGCATAGTATGCTTGTCTGAAATGTAACTAAGCCAATCACCACGAATTGCATAATGAGTTATCACACTTAACTCTTTCAGTGCTGGAACCGAATTTTGAAGGCCTTTGCAAACAGTTTGGATCCAGATGAGACGCCACAGAACGTGTCTTCTCATCAGGATCCAAACTGTTTGCTATTTTTATAGTATTCTTTGAAAACAAAAATCGAAGAGAATGCTAATTTTAGAAATTCAGCAGACAACATTTTAGCGGACGACACATTTCTCAGCATGCAAAGGGTTAAGAAGACGTAGTGACGCTTGCATCACCCATCCGATAACCTCAAAAGTCAAGGTCAATGTCACACTTAGAGTTTAGTAATCGGCAACAAACAGATTGTGTTTACATAAGTTGACTTTAAGATGGACGTTGAATGTCGTGTTACATTTTAGGAACAACTCCATTCGTTTAAGGTTTCTAAAAAACGTATACTTGATAATCCGGCATATTATCTTAGTCCAAAATAAGCACACACACATTTGCTTATTTGGAAGATTAAGAGCTGCGGTTCGATTAAAAAAAAGCGATTACAATAATACCATTAAGCCTTGCGGAACTTAATAGCGGACGGTGTAGCTTCTAACAGGTCTGCAGCTACGCTGGTCTCATGTGTCATAAATCCCATTGTCGTATGGCGCGGGTCAATTGTACATGTAGCTAGATTACTTTGACATGAAAATCGTGAACGCCTTATCATAAATTTTGCGTTAATATCGCTTGTTTATTTGCATTCGAGATTGTCCCTGCACGTTTTGCGCGAGTTTGTAATCGAATGAAATCGCTTCAAATACGGAAATATATTCATCGTTACGGTATTTTAAATATTCATTCATAGGTCAGTGTACGGTAAATGTTGGCGACATATATAAGTGGTAAGTGCACACGTTGACTAGAAAAATAGATCTAAACATGGTCGATGCAGGAAAAATACCCTGGCAAAAGGTAAAACGTGTTTACGATATGTACAATGAAATGAACTAAATAAATAAAACACACTTCCAGATTTTGCGAAAGGTGTGTAAGTATATGGAAAGCGTTTTTGTAAATGTTTGTAAAAAACTGTGTGCAATCACCACTAAAAGGCACATATCCAGTATTTAAAAGTGTCGGAGAAAAACTTATTCACTCCGTGGTAACAATAATGTAAGGAATACAAACGCGACGTTTAGCTTGTTAAGGCTGATTTATTTTTGGCCAAAAACAAGTTGCAGTGTTACATGATACATAAACATATCTAAACTGATGTCTTCGAAGAAGTAAGGGGCAGTCCATATCCAATCAAATCCTTAACCCATGTAGGACTTCTGAAAATACAACACAAAATGAAGATTTTAATGCAACAATACATGATATATGTGTTTTGTTCTGATAAAACCGGGCATAATGCATGTGCGTAAAGTGTCGTCCCAGATTAGCATGTGCAGTCCGCACAGGCTAATCAGGGACGACAATTTCCACTTAAACTAGATTTTCCGTAAAAATGGACTTCATTTAAACGAAAAATACCATTAAAGCGGAAAGTGTCGCCCCTTATTATGCATTTTGCTCAGTTTTCACAGAACACGACTCGTTTATAGCCGTGTTATACACCTACCGTTTAAACCAAGGCAATAGGTGCATACATAAAATTTGGCCATCCGTCAAATTAAGCATGAGAAAATACAATGAAGATTTAAACCTTGCTCTAGTGAAATAGGGTTTAATGCATGCGCAAAGTCCGCACAGGTTAATCAGGGTCGACCCTTTCCTCCTAAACTAGATTTTCTCTTCGCAGAGACTTCATTTAAAGGAAAAATTCCATTAAAATGGGAAAGTTTCGTCCCTGATTAGCCTACGCAGTCTTTTGAGGCTAATCTGGGACGACACTTTACGCACATGCATTAAACCCGCTTTTCCCAAAGCGAGCCTCATTTAAATTGTTATATATATCTATCAGAAAAGCAACCACTCGCATACTTCCGGTTTGTGGATGATGTGTGGGGCTTATGGACGCATGGTATCGAGGCACTTAAAACTTTCCACACACAAGGAAATGGAATCAACCCTAGCATTAAACTCGAGCTCCGCTATTCTTCAGAAAAACTAGAGTTCCTGGACACGGGACATCAATACGGAACGGGCGCCTTCAAACCGACCTATATACTAAGCCTACCGATAAACACCTGTACCTACACAGGGATTCTTCGCACCCGGAGTCTACAAAAAAGCAATACCATATGGTCTGGGTGTGCGTGCGAAAAGAATCTGTTCAGAGGAGGTTGCCTACCGGAAGCACAGACAGGCGGTGAAAACACAGCTCGTGAACCGTGGATATGACGGGGCGTTTGTAGAGACCGAATTGATAAAGGTCGACAATAAAAAGAGAGAGGACCTTTTGCGCGAAAAGACAGACTCGGAGCATAATACAAGGATTCCGCTGATGATAACGTTTCCGCGCGCACTACCCAACATCGGCCGTATCATCCGTAGACACCTACACACGTCTGATAGAATGAAGGAAGTGTTCTCTGAGCCCCCATTAGTAGCCTTCAGACGGGATTGCAACCTGCAAGACATCCTAGTGTACAAAAACAAAATAGGATGTTCTTCCGAAAACCCAATATGAGCGGGCCCTGTGGGGCGCAGAGATGCGCCATTTGCCCGTACATGATGAAGGCGTAATATTTCACAGATCCCAGCGGCAGGAAGTACAGCGTCAGAAACAATGTTGATTGCAAATCGTCTAATGTTGTGTACGCGGTCAACTGTCGTCGCTGTCGCAGGTTCGTGTATGTGGGAGAGACCGGCGGAACTCTGTACCAGCGATATCTATTGAATCTGTCGCGTATTCGCACACAGCACAGTGACCCGGTAGCTGAACATTTCTACACCGACGGACATTCCATGGATGATTTCCAAATAATGGGACTCGAAAAACTCAGCGGGTCGGACGAGTACCCAAAAACCATGGAGCAATTGTGGAAGTCAAAACTAGGGACATACCGACCATATGGCATTAACGTGCAAGAATAAACGTTAATAAAAGGGCGCGTAAACAACATTGACGCCGGAAATGCACGACGTCATTTCCGTTCATAATAAAACATCTGAAAATAAAAATATGGCCGCTGATGAAGACCGTGAGGTCGAAAGCTTCGGCAAAAAATAAATACAGCGTTTTTGTTTAAATACAACAAGGCTAATAGAGACTTTGTTATATATATATTATACTTTCAATTGGCTACACAACTTACCTTAGGTTTGTAGTTGGGTCTGGGTCTGATTCCACCTATCCCACCGCCGCCAATTATACCTCCGCCGCCAATTATACCTCCACCGCCATGATGGCCGTTCCCATGGTTGTGGAATCCGCCTCCCCCGATGATCCCGCCGCCGCCGCCGCCGATAAAACCACCTCCCCTGTTTAAACTTCTACCGCCGATAAAACCACCTCCCCCGTTTAAACTTCTACCGCCGTTTAAACCACCTCCATTGAACCCAATGCTGTTGACACCACCTCCGTTTAATCCACGATTGAAAACATTGCCGTTGTTGAATCCACCTCCCCCGTTGAATCCAGGGCCAATGCCAATGCTATTTATTCCACCGCCCCCGTTAAAACCATTTCCTACATTGTACATTGGATAGCCTCCGATGCCCCCGCCGTTGAAATCTTCGAACAAACAAAACATGAAAAATTGACTGGAATGTATTGTTTAGCCTAAAAATCAAACACTGTCTGAAGAAAATATTTTGTCGAAACAACACTAGTAAGCCAACTTCCATGTGACCCGTCATTCAAAATATTTGTATCGATTGTTTTCGTTCTTTCTAAATAGACTAAAGAAACCAATAACTGAAAGCAAAGCAATTTTATATAAGGCGTTTATGTTCAAAGTGTATGAGGCCCATCTGCTTCGGAGGCTGCAATATGTGAGGACCTAAAGTGTGTCCCAGCACTCTAACCTAATTAACTCTTTGACTCACGAAAGTTGGAGCTAATTTGGAATTATAGCTGCGATTGTCAGCCTTGTTTTTTTAATAAGATATTTTTTTTATAATTACTGTGTGGTCTTGTCATGTGTGGGGCGGAGGAAAACCGGAGTACACGGAGAAAAATCTGCCTGCCCGGTATGGTGACCAGCTACCAAACTCCGGGAACGGGGATTGAACCCGTGTCGCCTAGGTGAAAAGCGCGTGTACCACCCAAAGCGCTAAATGGAAAGTTTTTTATTTTAAGTCATCTACTTACCTCCATTCATGCCACCACCATAGCCTCTCTTCCAGTTCGCACCTGAAGCGAGTGCCACCATGGAAACGAGAACTACCGCCGCAACCTTCATCTAGGCAAACAGAAAGAGTACACGTATATATGGTTATTTAAACGAACAAACGGTCATTTGTGTATTTTATTAAAATTATTAATGTTGTTGTTGTTTTAAATGAGCGCTTTTCATTATAAATGGTATAACTACATTAAAATGTAAACAAAAACTTGTCGGTAAAGGGGGATAGTTTGAAAAATGGAGCAAAATGCATTTTAAGAGATAACTGTATCCCATACATGCAATTCCATACGGGAACCATGCAATTCAAAGATCAGTCCAAGAGGCAGAGACCTAAGCATAACGTCAACGCGTGTACTTATATATTTTGATTTTTCTCTTTTATTTTACAACCACTGCTCTGTCGCGATATGCAAAAAAACACACGCTAACCACATCTAGAAAATAACAGCTATCGTAAATGTTTATATTGTGGTTTAAATATGAAATCGCGTGCCAATTCGTTCAAGAACTTTTCGTAAATACACGATACCAACGTGATTAAAGACAACAATTTACATAAACTTCATATAAATAAAAACTCCACCGTTTTCAGAACTTACCTTTGTCCTTCCTGCGGCGATACAAACTAGCCAGGGCTTTATATAGGGCAAGCCGAGGGTTCAGTAGGACATATGGTCATCGGATTTTATAGCCATGTCGAGCAAGCATTTCCGTGTTTCCTTAATGGACAGGTATCTGATGTCCGGAAAGAAAAACAAGTATCGGTGGGTTACAAACATCGGTCAATTATTGGACATGTGATTTACAACATCGCTCCCTTTTGTCCTCCAGTTCTGAACATTCATTTATATTGTAAAATCTTAATAACCAAATGACTCTGCGAATCACTCGCCGCACGATTGATCTTAATTGTTGTTTCTTGTTCTTCGGGACCATACGTTTTTGTTACGGATAAGTTCATGGCGCATTATTCGATATATTGTGATCCATTCCTATAAAAAAATGCGTCATGTGTTTGAATATATCAATGTGAAGTCCGCACAGACTAATCAGGGACGACACTTTCAGCCTGAACTGGATTTTTGCTAAGAAGATACCTTCTTTAAACAGTAAATACCATAATAGCACAGGCTAATCTGGGACGACACTTAACGCACGTTCTTTTAACCCCCTTTTCACAGTACACGACTCATATATAAGAAACCGTAATTGCGTAACCTTTGACCTCTTAATGAACGGATAGAATAAACACAGGTACTGTCTTTGTTTTGTTAATATGTGTGTTAACATTAGTATCGCACTAGATGCTTTTTTCTCTAAGAATTTGAACTAGTGCTAAATAGACAAGTGGAAGTGTGAAACACTAGTGCTTAATAGACAAGTCGAAGTGTGGAACACACAAGAATTTCTTTATTGTGTTCTTGGCAAAATATTCGATGTGTACAGCATTCATTGCATGATTGGTAAACACGGTTATGCTGCACGCAACGTGAAATTTTGTCATCGATTTTACATTTTCAGACGCGTTCAATCATTTATTCTTAAATCTATAGATATCGGCTCAAACTGCAATAACAATAACATCTGTCTTATATGCACTAAAGATTTTTGAAAATGTTTTTCAATGACTTGAGCTAGTTGCAAAACGACAGTTCTTGACGTTGTTTTAAACTTTTGTTCAGCCCGTGGGTAAATCTCTGTGAACCCCGTTGATCCTGCACCGCGATATAGCATTCGTGATGTGCTGAGTGTAATAATAAACTGGTAAAAACTGGCTTTTTTAAAATAATAATATAATTGCCAAACTGTGAACTGGTCTGCTGAGCATCCAAAATTAAAAATGCGAAATATCATCAATGTTCATACAAGATATTTAGGAAGCAACTTTCCGCTCTTAAAACCCAACTTATACCTACAGGCTACTCGTTTAAGTTATTATGATAATGAACTATGAAACACAAATCCACGTAGTACAGTGTTACTAGTATTTAAATTCTATATAACTAAGGCTATTATACGTTAATTGACGACTGTGGACTGTGTTTTGAGATTGGCGTTATATATCTTGAATAGAAAGGCCTTAAACATTGCTAATTTTAGCCTTTCATCTAAGCATTTTCATGAAAAATATGCGATTTTCATAACTATGTATTATGCATTCTATAACATATTTCTAGTAAAACTTTTGAACAATAAGTTAACCGATCATAGTTTTACTTCACAACACGATCGTCCGTCTTTGAAATCATGACTGCAAGACAAACAATTTTAGACAGACTGACATTTCATATCATATCATAAATCAAACTATTCGCTTTCTAACATTATTCATACGTATGTCAAGTTATATTGTCCGTACAACAAAAAGGAGTGTTGACATCTAAAGGTTAAGCGCATTATAGTGTTCGAACGATCGGACGGGAGCGCCAGTGATGTTTTCACCGACATTTTAGTTGATACTGTTATGTACATTCTCAGTAGTGACTAAAATGGTCATGTCTAATTAGAGACTTCGTTTGATTCAATAAGTCACAGAACCTTAATTCAAATATTTTGTTATTTCAAGACGAATACTATGCATAGAATTATAAAACAGTGTTGTTGTTTTTAACCCATTTATGCCTAGCGTCTAGAAAAAAAAAGGCATTGGCAAACAGCGTACACCCAGATGAGACGCCGCATCATGCGGCTTCTCATCAGGGTCTGCGCTGTTTGCTTAAAGGAATTTCTGTAAAAAATATTCTGAATGTAGAATTAACTATACCAGACATTCCTAATTTAAGAATGCATCAATCCAATTTAGAAGGATGGGAGAGTCCACTAGGCATAAATGGCTTAAATTTATGTTGTTATTTTTATTTTTAGGATCATGGCTATTATCTTGAAAGTCCTTTATCTACATTTCTAATTTATTGAGACATTCACATCTACATTTTTCCAACTGTCTGCTCGTCATTTTACGTCTATAATTATAACATTAACACATAAACTTTATTATATAACTTTTTATTTACGATTGAAAAAAACATAATGAAAATCTATAACAATAACATAACAGCATTTATATATGATATAAATTACACCAATTAGTGCCTCAACGCGGGTATTTGTGGAAAAATTAAATACAAAATGCCGTTAGAAAATGATGTTTTAACAGTACATGCAATTTATACTCCTTGTATGAACACTTTATTAAGATCAACTATATTTCGCAGCTCAGACAAAAGGTTGTGAAGACTTTTCACAATTCACTTTCTTGATCTTCTTGAAGTACACTTTCCTGTTACGCAGTTTCTTCCCCCATTGCGTGAATCCCTTCTAACGTATAGGTCACTGTTAAGACAATAAGTTATAAAGACTTTTCACATTTCACTTTCTTGGACTTCTTAAAGTGCACTTCTCTGTGTCGCAACATGTTTCCCGATTGCGTGAATCCTTTCTGACACACGTCGCATGTGTAAGGACGCTCCCCTGTGTGAATCCGCACGTGCTTCCGGAAAGTGCTGTAATCGCCGAAAGCCCGCGTACATTGTTCACATGCGTAGGGCTTCTCGCCGGTGTGCACGCGTATATGTGTCCTCAGCGTGGATTTCTGGGTAAACGACTTGTCGCAATATGGGCACCAGTGGGGTCTATTTCCTCGGTGAGACGCCATGTGCATCTTCAGCGCGGATCTCGTCTGGAAGGACTTGTCGCAGAGGACGCACCAAGGTACGCTGTTCTTGACGTTTGCTGTCATCGTGGCAACGGGCGAATCGGTGATCAGTACCTGGCTGCTGAAGAACGCACAGGAGGATATCGGTAGAATCTCGTTGACGTAACCTGGGTATTGGCAGTGAGGAATTTCTTTGAAGTGGGATGCCGTGTAGTTTGGGCGGTTCACCTGATTGGGTTCCTGCTTCACAGAAACATCGGAGATCGTCACCGCCGGTTTCGCGATTGACTCGGTCCCCAACGCGCATTCAAACGTTTCATCAAAAGACGACGTTATGTCTTCAAAGAGGTCGTCTGAGTTCCCAGAGCAGTTCGTGATATCTGGAACTTCCGGAAACAATGCTATGTCGGAGAAACTCGAATAGCCCAGGTCGCATTCCTCGGACATTACGTTGGCCGCCATGTGGGTGGTCTTGATAGAGGGCAGACGGAGCTGACACTGTTGGTTAAGAGTCTTGGGCGGGCACGTGGTTGCGAGCGGGAGCGTTTCACCTTTTTCGCCATGGAAACCGTGCTGTTCCGGAACGCTGTGCAACGCGGCGTGGATAGCAGAAGACAGCAAATCATGGTTGCCTTCAAACGCCCCCAGTACCTTTTCGATATCCAATTGCTCTATGGAACCCGTTTTCCTAATATAGGGTGGTGCGTTTGAGCACTCTAGAGGCGCAGGGGCACTCAGGTATGCATGACTCGGGTAACCGGATGTGACGTCACAATGGGAAGGATGAAACTGGTGCACATGCGCCCTGCCATCCCGGTTGACTGGGGAAAACGGATACCACTGCATATTCCCGTATGTGAACATTATGAAAGTCTGCAATAAATAAGCTTCGTTAGTTACAGTCAAAGAAAATATTTTTAACATTGAGTCGTATTCTGAGAATACTGGGCATAATGCATGTGCGTAAAGTGTCGTCCCAGATTAGCCTGTGCAGTCCGCACAGGCTAATCAGGGACGACACTTTCCGCCTAAATTGGATTTTTGCTCAGAAGATAATTCATTTAAACGAAAAATGTCATATAAGCGGAAAGTGTCGTCCCTGATAAGCCTGTGTAGACTGCACAGGCTAATCTGGGACGACACTTTACGCACATGCATTAAGCCCAGTTTTCTTAGAACACGACTCATATTATACATTTAGTCTGTATTTTAATCCTCTTTATCAATAATAGAGAGTCTTCGCAATCACTGTTGATTGTCTGGGTGGTATTCAAGAAACATCTTAATTCATTTCTTAAATAATTTCACTTAAGTTCAAATATTACAATGTTTTGTGTTTCTTTACTAGATAAGGAATCACGTGTTTCTTTTGGTGGTCCTTAAATAGCATTGACATAATAATGTTATTTTGATGCTATTCTTTATTCCAAACTATTGCAATAGGAAATGAAACACTTAGGAAAATTTCCCAATTTAAGAATAAGAATAAAATTTAACTTAAGATGCTTCTGTTCCGTTTGTCCGGATACCGCAATCATCATTCTTCTAAGTAGTAATTATAATGTATTGTCGATCAATAGTATTTATTTACGCAATTCGATATATAAAGGATTGTGTACAAAAACTACTAATACATTATAAATGGTTGTCGATGAACAAAATGTCATTTTCGAATAGAAATCGCAAAAAAATATAAAAGTTAAAAGAACAAAAAATGTTATCATTGTAAATTATGTTTTATTTTGATTAGAAGTAAAGCTATATATACTTACACTTTCAATCAAAGCCCAACCACGAATCCGTATAGTTTGTAGATTATCACACCCTAAACACGTATGACTTCTAAAAATGGAATATTACTAATATAATAATAATAATATTTAAATATCTTGAGAGTTATATTCAAATTTTGACGCATGACAGTTATCGAGGCTGACCAATGAAAATCGTTCGTTTCAGGTTGGCTTCATCCCACATTGAGCAGAGAACGGTCGTTCTTGTTGTTTTAGCACCTTCTACGAGATGTGAAAAATGCAAAAGATAAGAGTTTATCGGCCTTATTGATTTGTAAACAAAACAAAAGTTGAGTAGAATATTTTTGATTAATATTTATCAGTCGACAATGTCGGCTCGTTAGATATATCTATTACGGGTGCAAACTGTTGTGCAAACACATTTAGCTAATTTCAAAATGTGTGAAATAAGATTAAAAATAGCGGCTCCTTGCGCGCGTTCGGCACTCGAAGATTACACTAATCTTTGGTAAAATTAATTATATTCAACCTCAAAATTATTTTAACTAGTATGACCTCAATGGAACATTTTAAAACAAAAATATATTTACCACAACATTTGTTGCTGCCATATTAAAATAAAAAATCGTATTTGCAAGAAGGGACCTATACAAACATATAGGTCCCTTTTTCAGTAAAAATAATATTGTTAATAATATGAGACATAAGTTCAAAACACTTTAAACTCTTTGTGTACATTGTAGCATCTAGATTTACTTTCACGCACGTTAAATTAACTATTAAATAAGTTGGGGATTTTACGGAATATATGTTGATTTAGGACTTATTTTTTTTTACAAAATCAAGAATGTATTACGACGATAAATTAGTGCATGTGGTTATTCGTATATCTTTTTCTTCTTACTTCTTTTTGGAGAAATAATGTTTATACCACATGCATACTGGTTTCTGTTTCGTTAATCTCCAGTAGATTTATTTTCCTTAACAATATCAATTTGAGCTGTGTTCTGAGAAAGCTGGGCTTAATGCATGTGTGTAAAGTGTCGTCCCAGATTAGCATGTGTAGACCGTACAGGCTAATCAAGGACGACACTTTCCGCCTAAACTTTATTTTCGGTAAGGAGGAAATTACCTGAAACTAAAAATACCATAAAAGCGGAAAGTGTCCTCCCTGATTAGCCTGTGCGGACTGTACAGGCTAATCTGGAACGACACTTTACGCACATGCATTAATCCCAGTTTTCTCAGAACAATACACATTTGATTAAATTCCATGCCTATGAATAATAGTTCACACACATATGTTCTATATAAGATTACTATGTTTAAATTGTCAATCTTAACTGTATTGATCGCTGACGAAGTGTAAGAGCTATGTATACATATTATGCTTATGCTTTTTGCTAACTATTGTAAACTGTTGTCTGATTATTTGTTGTGTATACATCTTCGTTTTATTTCAAGGAGATAAAGTTCTTTATATTTATTTCAACGATACAAATTTTCAGACCGATCATATACCATATTCCATTAGATGTATGAGTGATTTCCGAGTCAAATACAATTGTATTTGAATAGGAAATCATCTTAAATTCACTAAAGTTTGCAGTATTGTGGTATACATTTTTTTATCGATTATTTTAAGCTGCTTAGGCCTAACTGTGTCGATTAATTAAACTGTTTAATGTATAAGACCTAGCGAACTTAAACTTAAAACTCGGTGACATGTCGCAATCAATAAACAATTTACAAAAAGAACATGAAATGCTGAGAAACGAAAATAAACAGTTGTGGGGTAAAATATCAAGTTTGAAAACAAAGGTGGATAATTTAGAAGGCCATTCAATACGAAACAATTTAAATTTTCATTTAGGAAAATTTAAATTCACCAGATTTACAACATGTTGACATTGAAAGAGCGCATAGTCTACGCCCATATATTCCTGATAAATGCACGATCATTGTAAAGTTTACTAAATATTTAGATCGTGAAGCCGTACTTAAGCGTGCAAAACGCTCCAGGGGTACTTCGTCGTTAGTGGTACAAGAAGACTTTTCCGAAAAGGTCAAAGTTCATAGACGTGAGCTAGGAAAGCGATTGGTCGAGGAACGTAAACACGGAAAATACGCTTCGATGAACTACACACGGCTTATAATAGAAAATACTGTATATGGGAACGCAATCTCTTGCACGACGGTCACATTACATTCACCTCTGTGTTGGGCTCAGAACGGACTATTGTTATGAAAGCGTCTCATTCATGTCATGATCATTCCAAGCGTTCATCAGTGAGGTTACAGTATACTAAACAATCTCTTGCACGACGGTTACATTGCATTAACTGCATTAAAGAAAACCATCTCATACCATGATATCTAATATCAGTCTTAATTAATTATTATAAAATTGATATGTTTTTTTTTATGTTAGAAACCGACATACATAAATACGTCGAAGCAATGCCTAACGTCACTCAATAAAAAATATGTACAATTGTTTTCATTTGTGAAGTGCGTGGAATGATTACATCTGTGTAAATGGGCAATAAAATAGTTCCAAAGAGTTGCATTAAAACTCACAAGTTTTTGCACGATTTATCGTACATTTAAAAGTCATATTTCTTAATTAAATGCATGCGATCTTAAACATCCACTCAAATATACATTGTATGCGTTTGTTCGGTTTAAGCTATTTGGTAGACAAAATGGCGTGCTGAGCCTTATGCAGAGTTGTATGTGAGAGCAAGGAGCGACAACTCTGCGTGGAGATTGATGGGAACGATGAAGAGAACCAGTCAATATACGTAGTAGGGCACGCACGTGGGCAGCCAGGAACTAGATTCCATGAGCGCAACTCAAGGACGCGCGGGCAGGAAAGGCGGGAAAACATAGGCGCGATGAATTTCATAGGCGACGAAAAGCAGAGAGGGCGCGCACAGAGCGATGATGACCAACAGTCGGCGGGAGGGGAGACGGACCACACCGTGCAATCTACTAATGCATCGTCTGCGGTTCATCCATCGGCTGCGGAAGTGTATACATGTCGGGTAAAAGCGGAGTGTAAGTATTTCCCTATTCTTTATATTTATGCCTCCCTTCGAAGAAGAGGGTGTATATTGCTTTGCACATGTCGGTCGGTCTGTCGGTATGTCGGTCTGTCGGCCTGTCGGTCGGTCGGTCCACCAGGTGGTTTCCGGATGATAACTTAAGAACGCTTGGGGCTAGGATCATGAAACTTCATAGGTACATTGATCATGAATCGCAGATGACCCCTATTGATTTTGAGGTCAGTAGGTCAAAGGTCAAGGTCACGGTGACCCGAAATAGTAAAATTGGTTTCCGGATGATAACTCAAGAACGCTTAGGCCTAGGGTCATGAAACTTGATAGGTAGATTGATCATGACTTGCAGTTGACCCCTATTGATTTTCAGGTCACTAGGTCAAAGGTTAAGGTAACAGTGACCCAAAATAGTAAAATGGTTTTCGGATGATAACTCAAGAACGCTAAATTATGCCAAGGATCATGAAACTTCGTAGGTAGATTAATTATGGCTGGCAGATGACCCCTATTGATTTTCAGGTCACTAGGTCAAAGGTCAAGGTCACGGTGACTCGAAATAGTAAAATGGTTTCCGGATGATAACTCAAGAACGCTTATGCCTAGGATCATGAAACTTCATATGTACATTGATCATGACTCGCAGATGACCCCTATTGATTTTCAGGTCACTAGGTCAAATGTCAAGGCCACGGTGGCCCGAAATAGTAAAATGATTTCCGGATGATAACTCAAGAACGCTTATGGCTAGGATCATGAAACTTCATAGGTACATTGATCATGACTGGCAGATGACCCCTATTGATTTTCAGGTCTTTAGATCAAAGGTCAAGGTCACAGTGACAAAAAACATATTCACACAATGGCTGTCACTACAACGGAGAGCCCATATGGGGGGCATGCATGTTTTACAAACAGCCCTTGTTTACGTATTGAATTGAGCAGATTTGCTTGTGTTCTTTCAGAGCCTGCGTAAGAATGACTTTGTGAACGTAATCCTTACCTTCCTAGCTGCTTACTTTTAAAGAAATCCGTTAGAATGTGGACAAAAATCAAACAAAATTCACCAATCTTTCCGTCAAACTCTAATTACACAGGATTTAGACCAAAGATTAATATGAAAAACATTTTATTGAAATATTTAATCATTTCTCTTCGGTTATTCCAAATTACAGCATCCAAAATGAACACACAACATTTTTATCAATGTTTAAATTCGAGAGGGGTTGGAAAAACGGCTCAAGACAACGGCCGCGGCTACTTATTAGATGGTCATGACATCGGCTGCGAAAATAAAATTATGCTAAAGCCATCGGCTGCGGCAATGAAAATTGACATGATGAGATGTGGACGTTACTCATTGATCATATTCGATAGAACTATCACGGTGTGCGGACGTCGACTAGGAATCTGGGCAAGGTCCAAACACACAGCCCGATATCGTGTATAAACATTTAGGCACTTTAACCTGGAATATAAGCGGACTATTGAAATATAAAAATGACGCTGAAGTCAAGCATTTTTTTAAAATAACTACGATATTTGCGGCTTAATAGAAACTTGGAGTAATCTTACTGGGGAATTTGATACGTTTCTAAACTCGTATGTCCACTTTGATTCTGTTCGATCTAAACCTGTAAATTCGAAATAGTGGTGATGTGAGTGTTTTTGTTAGAGAACATTTAATCCAGTCAAGTTTGGTGAGAAGAATTAATAGTAATACTGTTGATGGTATTGTTTTATATATTAAGTCGAGTATTTTTCATGCCATGAAAGATATTGTTTTATATATTGTATATGTTTCACCTGAAGGTTCTCCTATATATTTAAAAGAAAATGAAAGTTATGGTATTCTATTGCTTGAAAGCAATATTTCTGTTTTAAAATCTAGCTATCCTGAGTGTTACTTGTATTTTACGGGAGACTTTAATGCAAGAACAAAAGATTGTTTAGATTATATCCCTTTTGATACATTAGAACATATTTTTGATGTTGAGGTAGAGTATGACGAAGATTATTTTAACATGCCTAGGGAAAATAAGGATAATATGTATTATAAATTTTTTTGGAAAAACATTAGTTGAAGTATGTTGTACGCATAATATTCACATTTTAAATGGCAGGTTGCATTCGGATAAATTTGGAAATTTTACGTGCGTGGCAAATGGGGGCCACAGTGTAGTAGATTATCATATTGTATCTACAGAATTATTTCCATTTGTTTCTAACTTCAATGTAGAACCATATGATATTTCTGATCATTTTCCTGTATACTACCAATTACAGTTTACAGGCTCCCTAAATCACGAAAAGCATGATGCCGATTTTTCACCAAACGATACTCAAAACTATGACACTTATAAATGGAATGAAAAACAATGTTATTCATTAAAAAAATATTGACAGAAAACTTACAAAGATGCCATGATTATATATTAAATTGCATAAATGAAAATGTAAACGATGCTGTGCAAACGATTATCTCTTCTTACAAAACCGCTGCGGATGATATGCACACAAGAAGGTGCAATTTCAATAAATACCAAAATAATCCACTCTGGTGGGATAGCGCGTGTAGTAATGCCAAGCGAGAAAAATATTCGTTGCTCAGGCGTTTTCGTTGGATCATTGAACCGGTCGATTTTCATCTGTACAAAAATGCACGTCGGTCTTTCAAAAACGTATGTCATGCAAAAAAATTCTATACCAAAATAAAAAAATGTAAAGTTTTAATTGACTCCAGTAAATATCCGCAGTATTTTTGGTCGGTTATTAAAAAATAGGTTTTCAGCAACAACTCATGCACCTAACAATCCCAATGAGTGGGTTAAATACTTTAAATCTTTGCTATTTAAAGAATCAGAAAACCCACTACTAAATTTTGATGTACATGCAAATGCGTATAATAACGACCAGGGGTGGTATTCAAGAAACATCTTAAGTCATTTCTCTAATAATTTCACTTAAGTTCAAAATTATAATGTTTTTTTTTATTTCTTTACTAAATAAAGAGACACCAGTTTTTTTGCTATCCTAAAATAACATTGGCATAATGATGTTATTTAAATGTATATCTTGATGCCAATCGAGATCAATTTGAAATAAAAACACTTAAGAACATTTCCCAATTTAAGGATAAGAATAAAATTTCACTTAAGATGCTTCTGGAATACCACCCCAGGGGCCGTTTCCAGTAGCTTCTTATGTTTTCACTTAAATTAAGAAATTTCTTAAATACATTTCTTAAGTTAAATTTGAAATGTCAAAAACAAAACATGAGACGCTTAGTATTGCTCTTATAGAAATTCCTTTAAGAATTAAAGGAAGTTAACTTAATTTTAAGTATATGAGAACAAAAAAATACACAGAGTAAAGAAATTTATTAAGTTTATGAAGCTATCAGAATGTAACTTAAGTAAAATCTTACGTTTAAAGAAAAAATGGCGGAGATAAGAAAAAATATTGCGCAATATTTCAACTTAAGTTATTTTTTTTAACTTAAGAAGCTACTGGAATACAGCCCCAGGCCGATTATATATTAAATTCGCCAATTACAGACGACGAAATAAAAACAAGTATCAGTAAGCTTCAACGTGGAAAATCTCAAGGTAAAGACGGGATCGGGGCGGAATTTTACATAATTACTAAACACGTTATAACGCCTATTTTTAATGTACTTTTCAATAAGATTTTATCTTCCGGCAGCTTTCCTGATGTTTGAAGTGAAAGTATTATCGTACCTTTAGATAAATCGGGTTCGCGAAGTGATCCTTCAAATTACCGAGGTATATCTTTAGTTGACGTTATGTACAAGATATTTGCAGGCATCATTAATAATTTATTAACCAGGTTTGCAAATGAATAAGATTTAATTGATGAGGCGCAAGCTGGGTTTAGAGCAGGATATTCGGTTACCGATAATATGTTTATTTAACAGAGCTTGGTGCAAAAATATATTTCTAAGCCTGGGAATAGATTCTATGTATTATATGTGGATTTTTTTTAAAGGCGTTCGATTCCTTGGTGCATCATAAATTGTTCACATGCTTTATGCGTAAAGGAATCCAGGGCAACGTACTTAAAGTCTGGACCTCAATGTATTCTAACCTTAAAAGTTATGTACGCACGAGCCCCGGTGCTATTTCGAGCCCGTTTACTTGTAATATCGGCACCAGACAGGGCGACTTGTGCTCGCCGATTATTTTTATTTTATATATAAATGATCTTTGTTCATTTATTAGACAAAAGTGCGATACTGGAATATTTGTAACAAACGATTTCCCTGACATATTTTGTATACTTTTTGCTGGTGATATTGCAAACTGTGCAGATACTGCTGTAAATCTTCAGTTGCAGATAAATGCTATTGCAGAATTATGTACCTTAACAAGCATGAATTTAAATCTAAAAAAAAACTGAGGTTATGGTATTTAGAAATGGGGGTCCATTACGTCGCTATGAGAAATGGTATTTCAATAATTGTCCAATAAATATAACGTCCGTCTATAAATATATGGGCATCCTATATACCCCAAAGTTATGCTGGTCAGCTGCAAAAACTAAATTAGCCGCTCAGGGGCGAAAAGCATTATTTGCCATTAAAGAATACTAAATTCCGTTCGGATATTTCTGCTGTACAGAGTTCTTTAAATTATTTGATTCCATGGTAACACCCATACTCACATTCGGATCAGAAATTTAGGGATTCACATAAAGTGATTCAATAGAGCGTGCACAAATTGAAGCTTGCAAGTACTTTCTGGGCGTAAAAACTACGGTCAATAACTGTGTAGCTTTAGGAGAATGAGGTCGTTTACCAATGTACGTCATTTATCACTCAAAATGTATAAAATACTGGTGTAAACTTCTCCAGATGCCTGATAGAAGATATCCAAAAAACTGTTATACAATTTTAAAGTCATTAGATGATATTGGAAGGCGAAATTGGGCGACGGACGTAAAGGAGCTTCTTTTTAAATATGGGTTCGGCTTTATTTGGCTCTCACAGGATGTTGGTGATATTGATTTATTCATCCTCCGTTTTAAAAAAAACGCCTGACTGATTGTGCAACTCAAACCTGGCACGAAAATATAAATGGCTCTTCAAGATGCGATACTTACAGACAATTTTAAAGTTTATTAAATACGGAACGATATTAAGACATAACAATGCCATTTCATTGCAGACAAGCGTTAGCGAGATTTCACTGTTCAAGCCATAGGTTTCAAATAGAGTTAGGTAGACAATTAGGAATACCAAGAAATCTAAGAATATGTGCACATTGTCAATTAGAAAATGAATCTGTAAAAACAGTGGATGAATATCATGTATTTTTTGAATGCTCTAAATATGCTGACATTAGGCAAATCTATTTGTATAATTGGTATCATGGCAGGCAAACTGTTTCTAATTTCTTTGATCTGTTAAGAAATGAAAATGAGTTTGTTATTAAAACAATAGCCTTTTATGTTTACCATTTAAAACGTTTTTCATATGGAACGTAATACTTGTAGTGGAAGTATGTTTGTACGTATTTGTTTTTTTTGTTTTCTCCATTCAATGATATTGTATATATATAGGTAGGGACAAACTCTCTGTATTATCTGTATATATATATATATATATATATATATATATATATATATATATATATATATATATATATATATATATATATATATATATATATATATATATATATATACAGATAATACAGAGAGTTGTATATATATATATATATATATATATATATATATATATATATATATATATATATATATATATATATATATATATATATATATATATATATATATATATTGTAAACATGATGTATTATGGGCCGGAGGCCTTTGTTGACAATAAACTTACTTACTACTATTATATTTTTATGAAGGCATAAACATATATTCAGTGGCAAATATCTCCTTATGGGTATTTATAAGACGTATGAAAAAAAAACACATTCATTTTATTCTTTCACAAATTTTTTTATTTCGCGCCGCACTGAAAAGTGACGGCCTATATAGAATGATATATTTTTTTTATAACTTTTTTGAACCGGATAGGAGGGGTAAAAATGAGAAATATCTATGAAAGACATGTGCGATTTATATAATGTGTTCATTTATAGTTTTTTAATCATTTTATCATTTAATGAGCTTGTCTGTCTTTTGAAATTCTGTATCTTTTTGGAAGCGTATAAATAATCTCATCTCCAATCGATTGATTATGCCAGAAATAGAGGTCGCCTTTAGTGTTTCAATACGTTTAAAACCGTTTAAGGGACAGTTTAAAAATCCGGCTGGGCTAAAAACGCGGATCAATATTTTGCCGTAACAATTTATTTATTAAGAAATGAAAATATAAAGACAGTATGATTTGGCCGCAATGTTTAATGTATATTAGCCCGTTACAGTATTTAAAAATTAATCAAGAACTTAAAAATAATTCTTACTATTTTACAATAAAAACTATTTTCCCAAAATAGGTGGCTCCTGGCGCATTTGTTTGTTTCCCGGCCTTCGATTTAATGTGCTGGTATGTCTGCCGAGATGGTTAAACAACTTTCCATTAATTGTGCTGAAATTGTATTGAGGTGGATTGTTTGGAAAGTGCTTTAAGTGCTGCAAATTGTGAAATTATTTGCAACAAACGTACTTTTGTGCTCTATAAAATCCTAACTCATGACCTGAATATCATCCGGATGTCAGAATTTCGGATGACATATTTGAACCATCAACAACTTGTCGGTCTTTTCAGTTTTTAGGCTAATGATGGTATTGCGTTATCCGCACTTACGCATGTCCGTCAGACCGAACCTGATATTTCTGTTCTCAATATTATCAACATTGTGAGAATATGTTGTGTAAGTATTAACTTTCTTGACTGATAATACAGAGTGAAAAGAAAATGGTTTGAATTTAACGGTTGTCTTCAAATTTTCTCAGGGATATCAGTTATGATTTCATTCAGCAGGTTAAATTTTTATTCACACACTTTCTCTTTCCGCGGATTTTTTTTATAAACGAAGGCTCTTCTTAACGAATATCCAGTCTAGGCGGATATGTCGTTCCTGACTAGCCTGTGCGGTCTGCATGTTTATACTACATATATCACTTGTATATACAAACCTCAAGAAAAACTATACAACGGACGTCATTACTGTTTGGTACATGATACTGAATATTACGCGAAAAAATAGTTTTCTTCCGCCTTTTTTCCTGCTTATATTTCCCAGTCTTCAGTCGAGAATAATGCATAACGTCATAAATAAACTGGTTCATGTAACGATAAAATAACCCGTATAATGTGTAATTTCTTTATATATATATATATATATATATATATATATATATATATGTATATATATATATATATATATATATATATATATATATATATATATATATATATATATATATATATATATATATATCACGGCGATGTTATACACAGCTGGTTACGCAGCTGTGACCGCACTGGTCCACTTTTGCCAAAGTATGTAATATCCATAGCCGAATTACAATATACAATACTTGAATGAGAGCTTAATACAGAAGTCTAATGGCCAACTTTACGAAACATTTTGAATGTTATTTGTATTGAAAAATCTATTTGCTTAAACTACAATGTAACTAATACTAGCAATTTAAATCTACGTTACATAAAAGAACCGATGTTGAAAGCATGACATAAATGCCTATGTCGTGATTCGATTCCGGTTCTTTGAGGAGAAAAAATGTAATAAACGCTTACATTTCGTATTCCTTTCACGCATATTAAAACCATTAAACATTCTGATTTTTAATCTAAATATACAACGACTGCTGACTGACGGTGTCTGAATGTTTTTACGTAAACAAAGATATATTGCATAGAATCGTTGTAGTTTTTTTTTCCAAAACATACGCTCCATTTTGTTATGAGTTCATAGATAACAATCGTAAAAATGACTCGAAATGAAGAATTTTGTCTGGTGCAGTGGCATAGTTTGAACGGAAACTTGGTTTGAATTAAAAGAAAAAACACATGAAAGTTGATTCAAAACAACACAAGTTGGGATGCAAACTGTATATATTTATACAAAGGTAAATAACAGAGTTGATCACCGGTGATTTCTGTAAACAGTATCCGTTTCAATTGATGTTCCGTAGTTAGTAGTAGCCGCCCTTCTTTCCTGAAGTGGACAATTTCTGACAATTATTATAAAAATAACAGAGAAGACAGAAAGAAGTAGTAGAAAGTGCAGAACTAGCAGTAGCAGCTTTGGCGACAGCAATCTCAATACTTGTAGTAAAAGCAGTTTAATGGTAGCGGTAACTAGCTTAAGTAATTCAGTAAAACAAAGGTATGAATTACTTTTGTAGCATAAAGGAACAACAGTACACCTACCCCATTTGGGCCTGTATCTCCGTCCGTAAAATCCTCCACCAAATCCGCCATTACCGAATCCGTAATCATCATCATCATAGCCATACCCGCCCTGGAATCCTCCTCCGATGTATGGGAATCCTCCTCCTCCTCCGTAGTATGGGAATCCTCCTCCTCCTCCGTAGTATGGGAATCCTCCTCCGATGCCCGGGAATCCTCCTCCTCCTCCGTAGTATGGGAATCCTCCTCCTCCTCCGATGCCCGGGAATCCTCCTCCTCCTCCGTAGTATGGGAATCCTCCTCCTCCTCCGATGCCCGGGAATCCTCCTCCTCCTCCGTAGTATGGGAATCCTCCTCCTCCTCCGATGCCCGGGAATCCTCCTCCGTAGTATGGGAATCCTCCTCCTCCTCCACCGTACGCTTAAATGAACATGTACATGTAACATGGTCCGTGCACAGCTTTCACGTTAGTACAGACAACAAAACAGGTCATACCATTAAAACAGTTTTAGTCAGCATCGATTGAAAATCAAACATGGGTAACTATTGACCCGGAGAAGTGCTGCTGTTATTTTATTAAGTAAATGACAAAGACGGAAAATGCGAGAACAGACGATTTTCAACACTGCATGCCGATGGGTCGGCTCACAACTACGTATTAAGAATATGGCCAGAACATAACAGTTTATTCTGACTTACGCATGTAAAGCTCTTGCAAGCTTACATACATATAAAATAACAGTATGCGTGTGAAGTAAATGCAAAAAACATACATCACTACGAAAATAGATCCATTTGAATAAACAATAAAAACATGTTTTCGTGTTTCGTGAGAATGTTAATACATATTGAACACATACTGTCAGGTGTAGTTTAATAATTGCAATCATTATTACATAATTTCGTTATTATTTTCTTTAGAAAAAATATATTTATTACAAACTTCATAAGTGAGGTATTTTCTTCATATATACTAATAACTTAAAGTTGTTTTAATAGGAAAATACATTTATTTGGAGTCAGTTCGCATAAGTCATATATTATTGTTTTAGGTTATTTTCATTCGTAGTAAAATAATTTTATGACGAATGCATAGCCATGAAGCATACTTGAGCACCGATTCTTGTGTGTATCCTCTGATGTGTATGGTTGAAGCTGGCCTGAACATGATTTGACATTTAATTTTATGGTTACAGAACTTACTACATAATATTGTGAAAGCCATACAGTAATTTCAGGAATCGTTTTAAAGTTTTCATCAAAATAACGCAAGAAAATAAATGTTCTGCAATTCCACCTGACCGTCAAAATGGCGCGTATTCTTTTTTACCCTTTGCATGCTGCTTAATTTCTTGTCTGCTAAAATGTCGTCTGCTGAATTTTTAAAATTAACATTTTCTTCGATTTTTTTTTCAAAGAATACTATCAGAATAGCAAACAGTTTGGATCCTTATGAGACGCCACGTTCTGTGGCGTCTCATCTGGATTCAAAATGTTTGCAAAGGCCTTCAAAATTCGGTTCCAGCACTGAAAGAGTTAAAAATAGTCCTAATACGACTCTTCAAGCATTTTTGATGTTAAAGTTATTGATTTCCAAAACTAAATCTATCGCAATCCACTTTCCTGTCCACACTAAACCAATGATTGTGTACGGCTTTGTATGCATTCCTTTTGATTTCTTATAAAAAATCGCCTAAATTAACACACACAATTTCGTTCTGAAATTAATCAAGATGCCTTTTTATTTTGATTGGCAGTATATTGTTTCGATTCAATTTTTGTAAATAAATACCCTATTAAACTAAGGCATTGTATATTATAAACAATGTCAGTTGACGTCTATGTGAATACTGTTCACTTTTATGATGCAATTTAAAATAAACTATGGAAACGAGTGCATCTTTATACTTACGGGGAAGCGTGGCAGTCGCCAGTGCGACGCAGATGGAGCTTATCAGAAGCTTCATGGTTGCTAGGCGGCGAGACTAGGATAAAATATAACATATGAAACATATTTTCAGTACTTCAGGTGCTAGGAGTGACTAACGAGTGTCAATACTAAACATGAAGTTAAAAAAACAACAACGATTGTGAATTTAAGTACGTATTATTGTTGATTTATTATTTGGATTGATAGGAAGTTAAAGTTTGATCGACTTTTGAATGTATGTAATTAGTAGCATAAGAAAATCAAATAAAAAAACAACAACAACACACGTTGCATGGATACTTTCATATCTGATCTGTTGTTAGATACAATTTATGAAACGATCCAATTAAGCGTCAAATTGGAAATAGAATAGATCTAAAGTATAAAAAATTATTATTGCTACCAAAATAACTTAAAATAGCCTTACATATGAACACCGCTCTGTAAAAGCGGGGCCTTATGCATTTGCATGAGTGGCGTCCCACACATCTTAAGTCATTTCTTAAATATTTTCACTTAAGTTTAAAATAACAATATTTTGTATTTCTTTACTAAATAAAGACATGCATGTTTTTTTTTGGTATTCCTCAAGTACCATTGACATAATGATGTTATTTTGACGTAATTTTCGATGCCTAGCTATTGCAGTATGAAATGAAACACTTAAGAAAAATTCCCAATTTAAGGATAAAAATAAAATTTAACTTAAGATGCTTCTGGAATACCACCCCAGTTCGGCCACTGCAGTCCACACTGACTTATCCCGAAGGTCAGTTCCCTCCATTATGGGATTTTATACCACATAACACACATGTATTTCGTTTTTCATAGAGCGAGGCAAAAGTTGGCTCCTTTCTTGCAAAGTACAATTTGTTTTATTATGTTTATGGATTTTATTTCTATCTTTTAACCCACCACACTATAATTATAAAGTTATGGTCCAAACGAACCTCAATAATTCAAATGCAAAAAATGCAAGCATAGAGATAAGCAAAATAAGTTTAGAATATAATAATATATATTCAATTTGACGCTACACACAATCTTACCTTTACTGATTGGTGTCGAGAAAAGATCTGAACTTGCATATGAAACGGGTCGTATTTATAGTGATCATGAACGTGATGTAATTTACTAAATTAGACCGAATCAACTCTGTTAATTAAAATTATCAATCTTCAGTCCGTTTGTTGACATATGGGAAATCACGCACGTAAATTTTGAAAGATGACTTAATGGTGACATAAATTGCCAACCTTCTTGTTAACTCGGGCTTTAAGTTTATCCTCAAAAAGGACCGTTTAGATTTATGGTATAACATGTAAGTCAACCAAAAAAATAAAATTAAATCACATTTTGCTGCATGCATGCAATCTATAAGTATGATGTGAAAATATATTTGTTAAATAATCATGAACTTGTTACTGGAATCTCGTGATTGTTTGTTATTTATATATAAAACATTTATATAACAGAGCACCATTACGGACCAGAAGAACAACCATCATGACCTTAATATTGTATAGCTTTGTTTATTTAATAATTACTTTGGAATTTAAATTTTGAACGGCGTTACGAAATACCATGGAATTAATTACTCATATGTGACGGAACATGCATTGATTATGCCAAATTATCAAACTGTAAAAATATATACGTTACGGAATTTTCGGAGACAGTTGCCCACACATATTAGAATACAAAATATTATCAATATAGATGGTGTGGTATATATTAGCGAGCAAACGTGAATTATGTTCTGCATGAGTAGTTTTTATTAATGAAGTCGTAGAGATATGAACTGCCTCTTTTCTGCATGCTCTAACTGCTATGCTTAAGTGGTTTAGCAGTGTAAGTAAATGTGCATATGTTTTATTCTGTTCTTGCGTAGTATTTATTTTCAAGAAAATAAAGGATCGCATAATTTAAACGTTGTTCAACACAATGTTATGTTATGTGCCTTTAAACACCGTTTCGTAAGACCACAGAGGAAAACGTATAGTCATCAAAACAGCTATTTCATAGGGACCACTGTGGTTGTATACTAGACATTTTGTCTGAGTCGTTTATCATTTATCATATAAATGTCATGTCTGTTTGATACAAACTCTCTTTTTTCTGAGTTTTCTTATGTAAAGTCAAGAATGCACTTTTTTATATATCTTTTTAGCACCGCTAAATCTTTTTAAAATTGTTAATCTTTTAAAATTCCTGCTTTGAAAAGATAGGCATATACATTAATTTGCTTCACAGCGGGGTTTGCATTAAAGCATGCACTAACAATAAACTGATCTAGATTTATTAATGTTTTACATAACGTTTGGAAGTTCATACGCTTCAAACTTGCGTCGAGATGCGAATTGAAATTGTTAAAAAAGTATTTTTAACTATCACAAAGCAGACACCTATCTACAAAACCAAATGGTTTTCATTAAAATTACGCCCGAATAAAGCGGGCGCACGAGGAAATAGTCTACCAAAGATGCATTATCAATTTCGTAACACCATGTGTGTGGTAAGAAAAAGAGTACACGAAAACTGTTTTATTACATGCTCCATCAATTTAGTTTTGAAAATGAGACTCGAGTATATAAGGTGTCTCCATTTTTATCAAGGGAAAACGATACAGAATTGAATATAATTTCATCATCAAATTCATAGCTGACATTCGATTCGAATTACATAAAATAACCACACATAAATCATTATTAAAGTATATGATCATAATAAATTATTAAAGCGATAAAGCGAACGTTTTGTTAATTGATATTTAGTTAAGCAATAACAATTTAACCGCATTCAATCTTCATTAAGACATACGGCCTATGGTTTGGTACATTTGCACTATAGATTGGTTCTTGCGAACGAACCAAACATGACAACGTTCATTTCAGCATGCTTGTCAAATGATCTTTTTCACAGTTGTACGGCTGCACAGATGTTACACGCCTTTGTTGTTATTTATGTCGTCCACACGGGTTTCTTATGCGTTAGTCTTTTTTAATAAGACTTATAACTAATCAAAGCGCTGTAGGCGCTGAAGGCCTGGGGCTAGGTTGAGTGTGATGTAAAATGCATTTACGATGTTTTGTCCGAATTTCTCCCTTTGTCCGAATTTATACAGATTGGCCCTAGCGGTTGAGTGCAGAAGCTCAGAGACTGTAAGATATGACAATAGTTGTGTATATACTACAGTGTACATAGACGGTGGAGGGCAACACGATACTGGTTGTGGGAACGATAACATTTTGTTCAGCTCTACATATCTTGTAGAGGTTCGTCTACATAGGCGGTGAAGATATACAAAAACAACAACATGGCCGCAAAAAAACTATTATTGTTGGCGTCAAGTAAATCACTTTCAATAGCCTAAAATAGCTTTCTATAACATAATTAACAGATCAGGAAAACACTCATACTTCTTTTGTAATGTGTATACAAAAGAAAATCCACTTAAGCCAAAGTTTCACTTTTGCCGGTAGAGCCCCGGTCCATCCCGGTTTGCTAACGCCGGTCGACCGGCGAGGACCGGGATGATTCGTAGAAATTTTTTAACGCAGTCACATTATTTCCCGGTGCCGCCCCGGTTGAAGCCGGTCAACAGCCCGGCAGAGTCCCGGTCAACCCGGACTGGCTACGGTTTAACGCGATGAAGCCCCGATTGTCGCCGGTAGTGCCCCGGTGAAAGCCGGCAGCGTCCCGGCATAGCCCCGGTTGTCGCCAGTAGTGCCCCGGTAAAAGCCAAAAGAGTCCCGGTATACCGTAACACCGCCGGCACTCACCGTGTCTATACCGGCATCAGACCACGGCAGAGCTACGGCAACGCCCCGGTTTTACCCCGGTCGTCGCCGGTCATGCCCCGGCGGAGCCCCAGTGAATGCCGGTGGCGTTCCGGCAGAGCGCCTGTTTCTTATATACCGTAGCTATACCGGGACTCTTACGGCATTCACCGGGGCGTTGTCGTAGTTCTGCCGGGGTCTGTATGGGCCCCGATGGAGCTACGGTGCCGTCCAGGTTGTTCCCGTTGCCGCGCCGGTCGTTGCCGGTCCTTCCCGGTGAGTCCCGGTTCATCACTGAGGTATTAAACATTTTAATAATTTCCCGGTGGAGCCCCGGCTTTCCCCGGTTCATCCCGGTCGTCCCCGATGGAGCCCCGGTTCATCCCGGTAGAGCCCCGGTTCATCCCGGTAGATCCCGGATCACGCAAAGGGGCTCCGCCGGCATCATAGTGAGACTGGGTCTTTACCCTGATAAAGAACGGTGTACAGATTGTTTACGTTGTCTCACGTAGAACATTTCGCGCTCGATTTGCGCGCTCGATCTGCGCAGTGAAATATCATATCCGGTAACTACGTGTATTTCCGAGAATCATCATGAATATTTGTTGTTGTTTTTATCATTTTCTTTTTTTTTGAATGAGACGTAACCGCAAAATAAAATAACAATATCTTAAAATATGTTTATAAATACAAAATGTAATGACTTCAAAAAATGTACCAGAAAAAAATCTTCTTACTATCTCCGTATCTTTTCGGCCTAGACCGTCAAGTGAGGAACTTATTCTCGCATGAATATGCAAACAATAATAAAATAATGTCATAGCCAATGCTTAGCGATTTTGCTTCAATAATAGTTTTTACACGTTTTATGACACTGTCATGTTATATAGTGATGTTCTGTATTTACAAGGCGGGTTATTGAGATCTGCGAAGAACTTCTTTGAGTGGTAAATCGGACTTTTGGGAATTCATTACTTCGTGGGTTTTGGCAGCCAGCCTATTCTGACTGTCTCAGAATTTTTTATCATTGCTTTGGCCTTAGGGCTACGCCCCAGGCCAAAAACGAGTGAATGAGTCGTGAAAATGAGGAATCAACTCGTGGAAACGACAGATAAAAATCGTGCGACGTATTTTTCGAAACCAAAACGCAGAGTTCGAAACCTAAAAGCGGACCCTAAGTTCAAGGTCAAGGTAACAAGGGTAAAAAAATGTGTGCGTATGGAAAGGCATTGTCCATATACACATGCATACCAAATATGAAGGTTATATCTCAAGGAACATAGAAGTTATGAGCATTTTTCGAAACCTAAACGCAAAGTGTGACGGAAAGACAGACAGACGGACAGACAGACGGACAGTCCGATCACTATATGCCCCCTTTTCTTCGAAAGGGGGCATACAAATGCCAACAGGAGTAGTGTGTTGAAACTTTGTCATGTTGTTTAGTTGCTTTAAAAGGATAACCTCCGATGGTGTCATTCTCATTCAGGTAAATTTAATTTGTTTTTGAAGTTTATTCATCATTTTCCTGAATTTTTCACCAAAGACTTCTGATTAGGAATGCGCAATGATCAGCTGCAGATAACTGAGGTTGTCTTTATGAAGGGGTATATAATTATGGACTCCCAGAGCCATCATGGCACAAATTATCAAAGGCTCTGGGAGTCCGTTTATATTGTCTAGAGGTAGTACTAGTTGCAATCATCCAACTCACAGCTATTGACCCTGCGTGTCACTGGGAGTTGCAACTGGTAACAAGATTTTTCATAGAAACATGCCGCCCCGAATCCAGGCGGTATTTTAATCGGTAATATTAGCAACATAAACTATTTTATGGCATAAATAAACACAAACAATTTTCACATCATTTAAAAAGAGGTTCATGAACACAAAACATAGTATTTAACACTCAACTATAGTAATTAATGTATCACGTTTATAATGGGTGTAGAAAGTAAAATCCAGCATCCAAACTGGACAGCCCAAACAGTATACACCAATCAGGTGTGTATGAAGCGCTTTTTTGACATCACTATACATATCTACCAGAGGCTGGAGGAGTAATTAGGCATTGAATATCAAATAAGAAATGATCCACCTACCAAACACTGGTCCCACCCTTATTAAAATGAATGCAGTAAACTTGAGAGGCTTAGGAAATTCCAGGTATGGGTTCAGATACCGTTCTCAACATATTTTTAATTGTATATTCCTATGATAAAATGTTAAAGATAAATAAATGTTTCGAACAACACTCTACAGAAACCTCATTAGCTCAGTTGGTAGAGCACCGGTCTGTAGAAGCTTCACTGCTCAGTTGGTAGAGAACACACATTCACTTACAAGCACTGTCACACAGGCATGGTCAGAAAACAGAATATATAAATATTGGGTTCGCAGAAATATTCACTACGATTAAAATAAAATAAACAAAACACGTAACAATTCATTAATTTTTTGATATTGTAGACCCCTTAATGCATAAATAAACGTTATAGCTAATGAATGATCTATCCTGTTTTCTCTTGTATATATACATTTGACTGAAAAACAACAACAACACCAAAACGAACGAGGTATTTTGTCAGTCATTAACCCATTTTTGCCTAGCGTCTAGAAAAAAGGCCTTGGCAAACAGCGTAGTTCCAGATGAGACGTCTGCGCTTTTTGCTAAAAGGAATTTCTGTAAGAATTATTCTAAATATAAAAATAAATATACTAGACACCCCTAATTTGGGAAATAAATTGATCAATTTAGAAGGATGGGAGAGTCCACTAGGCATAAATGGGTTAACCAGATAATCGACGTGGAAACTAATGTTAGATTAAGGCTTTGCCCTGCATGCCATCCAAGAAGACAACTCTCGGTGTAGGGACTTATTCGTTCTCTAATGAGTAAAATTATCGCGTACTACACTTTACACTATTGAGTAAAATTATCGCATACTACACTTTACACTATTGAGTAAAATTATCGCATACTACACTTTACACTATTGAGAAAAATTATCGCATACTACACTTGACATTATTGAGTAAAATTATCGCATATTACACTTTACACTATTGAGTAAAATTATCGCATACTACACTTTACACTATTGAGTAAAATTATCGCATACTACACTTTACACTATTTTGGGCACCAATTGACCATTGAACGGATTCGAAACTAATTTTAAATAAAGTCAATGACTTTTGTTATTTGTGCCATGATATACCGGGTACCGTAAATATATATCGAAATATTTTTACCAGCAGTACAGCGGAATAAGCTAAACATTATCAATTTTCCTAAACATCATTATTGAAAATACTTTGTTGCAATAAATTAAAATAAATAAACATAATTAGGAAAAAGCGGAAATGAGCAAATGTTAAAATACACCGTACAACGGCGTACAGCAAAATTATGTTCGATTTTTATATGGTTGAATCAAAATATGATAATGAATTTATAGTGAGATTGATATCTCTGCTGCGTCACTGGACTTATTACACAAAGTCTTCAAATCGAAGACCATATAGTCTGGGAAAGTTAATGAAATTGGTATCGCTCCGAGTCCTTGATTTAAAACAGTTAAATATGTAAATAAAAGGAAACAGCCTTAGTCGGTTTTTCTATATTGTTTTATGTCACCCAGTATAGCATACAAATTGTTTTTGCCCTGTCTGTTTGTAAGTTAGTTGGTTTGTTTGCATCAAACTTTAACATTTGTCATAACTTTTTTAATATTAAAGATAGCAACTTGATATTTGGCATGCATGCGTATCTCATGGAGCTGCACATTTAGAGTGGTGAAAGGTCAAGATCATCCTTCAAGGTCAAAGATAAAATATATGGGGGCATAGTGTTTCACAAACACATCTAGTTGTTTTTGCATTGTACTGTATTCATGCAATTAATTAAGGCTTGGCGCTGATGAATAGTCTGTTTAAATAAAAAACAAGTTATAAAAGGTTGATACACACATACATTATCTCTTAATGGAGAAGCTCATTGTTTGATAAAGCACCGACTGTACAATCTATGACTTTAAAAGTGAACGTAAAGTTAAAGGGATCTTTTCACGCTTTGGTAAATTGACAAAATCGAAAAAAGTTGTTTCAGATTCGCAAATTTTCGTTTTAGTTATGATATTTGTGAGGAAACAGTAATACTGAACATTTACCATGGTCTAATATAGCCATTATATGCATCTTTTGACGATTTTAAAACCTAAAAAGTATAAAGCGTTGCAACGCGAAACGATTGAATAATTTGGAGAGTTCTGTTTTTGTCGCTAAATTTTGTGAAACTACGAAGATTGCTTATATAAGGTATAAAATACTTCTAGTATATGTACTCGACGGAATAGCTCAGTAGGCTAAAGCGTTTTTACTTCAGGACTCTGGCAGGACTCCAGGGGTCACTGGTTCGAAACCTGGTCCGGGCAATGTTCTTTTCCTTTTTTTAATTTTATTCTTGATTTTTTACTGGAGCTTTTACGATCCAATGTTTACATTTATCGATATAAAGCATTTAATGAATAAGTTAAAAAATGCCAAAATCTGTGAAAAGGCCCCTTTAACAGCAAATGCGATATGTACATATTCTTTGAAGTTTTTGTGTTAATATATATTTATTGTAATATATTTATTGTATGGGTTTAGTAAAACAACTTGACCAGAACAAAAGCCTATGTCGGTACTGTCAAAGAACACCACAATAGCCTGAGTAATGTGAAGTCATTTTATAGTAACATTACAACGTTCATTGGTGTGTGTGTACACGGGGTTGGTATCGTACGTAACAAAATCCCAATATCTTCTTTTTTCAAGTCAAGTCAGTTTGGTTTGAGATACCCATACATTCCGTGGTTTAGTGACATTTATTCAAAACGTTTGTCCAAACCATGCGCATGTTCCGTAATTGATTGTTAAGGAAATTAATAGCGGTATTTTTTATCAGAACCAATGATTTACCAATTAGTATCTTTGGAAAAACGAAAAAAAACAACAACAGCATGCATTTGGTTATTGACGGCGTTTTACGTAATCAACAGCTGAACAAATGTGTCATATCCAAACAAGTGATGGGTGCATCACAAAAACTACAAGTTCATGCTGCTGTTTATTTTAGTTGTTTATCAAGAAAATACAGAAAAAAGACAATGTCAAAGTCCTTGATATGGTGTCGTCGATGTCCATTGCGAATTCGCACGGTCAAAGAAATGCTGTGATCTGGAAAAGAAAACATTATATAGAGCTTGTACACATACCTTATATTGACAAGGGAACAAACATTCATAATATAATTTCTGGAGATACAAAACTACCGTGTACCGTATTTGCATTATATGTGGAAAAATGATTATTATTGCATTATTTTGATTGAAAAGCTCGAATGTACCTATAGATATTCACGTAATGTGTTATTAAGGAAACTAAAGTATTGCCACGATATGGTTTATTTAAATTTGAAATTCACGGATACTTTTTATTTATCCACAATTATTGCTATGATATTTTTAAAAGAGATTTGAAAGAGATTGTTTGCTTTTAAGGGATAAAGAGAATATATGTTCATGTCAGTGTTAGATCGTTTGTTATTTCACTAGTGATAATAAAATCATATTTTCACGAGTGGCGCAGCCGAGAGTGAAAATATTATTTTCTATAATAACGAGTAATTTTTTTTTACATTTGTTTAGAACGCGTACCACTTTCATACTTATAGATTCTGTAAATCTTTAAATACCTGATGTCTATCAGTACCACTTCCTTGGGCGCCATTTCTTGTGATGAGGCCACCAGCTGAAAGGATACATAATTTTGTACAGGAGTATTAGTTTTTTTTACATAATCGCAGTTTTGTGATGTATAAAGAATAATTCAAATCATGTTTTATATAAACGTAGGCAACTCCACTTGATATAATAATCTACCTTATTCACAAAGTTATTGTTTTCTTTATACATGCAAGCCTTTCTACTTTATTGAACAGTTTGCCTTATTCGTGCATTTATATATTTTGCCATTATAATTGTAACCCAAAATATATGTATGTACGTGCGATATCCATAACCGTACCCATGTCCGTGGCCGTGTCCGTGGCCGTATCCGCCATATCCACCATATCCGCCTAATCCGCCATATCCACCTAATCCGCCATATCCGCCATACCCGCCTAATCCGCCATATCCGCCTAATCCGCCATACCCGCCTAATCCGCCATATCCACCATATCCGCCTAATCCGCCATATCCGCCTAATCCGCCATATCCACCATACCCGCCTAATCCGCCATATCCACCATACCCGCCTAATCCGCCATATCCACCATACCCGCCTAATCCGCCATATCCACCATACCCGCCTAATCCGCCATATCCACCATATCCACCATATCCGCCGCCCCCACCGCCGTAGAGGCCTGAGCCATAGCCGTTGCCGTATCCAAGGGGTGTAGCGACAACTGCCCCGACGAGGAGAGCGATCAACGCCAGCGACTTCATGTCGGAGAGACTGTAAAATGGTCAAAAGTAATTTAAGTTATACTTAAGCGCTCATGCGTATCATCATGAATATGCCATGTTTACCACCTTTACAATTTAAAGACGTATACAATATTAAGGTCTGTTTGAGAGGTTAATATGGACTTCAAATAGCGGTATTAAAATTTTGATCATGTATTATTAAAACAATTCTGAAATTCGAACTCAGGGTTATTTACGATAAGATGAAATAAAAAATATAATATAGATGCTTTTACTGAAAATCTAAATTGAAGTTAAAACAGTTACGTACCTGTTTGGTTTCGGTTCGCACCTGCCGAGGATCTGAAAATCTGATCCTTATATACCATTTCCCCTGTCGCGTCTGTAAATGATGAATTAATTAATGTTGTCATTTCGCTTAAATAAATGACATCCACTAACCACAAAATATATCAAAGATATATTATTCATTTAGAGATTAAATGTTAGTAGTCAAATAAAAATACATAATGGAATTTGATGAGAGAACATTAATTCTTTTAATGACGCAATTCTTATTGTTGAACGCTCCTCATTACTATGCATGAACAATTCGAACGCCCATTAATGTTTTTGTCATCAATGTACAAAATATTGATGGCGTTATACATAGAAATGACCTTGCCCTGCTCAAACTTAGTACGTAACGCGCTTAGGTTTTAACTTTAGTTCAATCAGTAAACTATGTCGCTCCGTTCACGCTACACCTACAACTAAAACAGCCTCTTAAAAAGACCATTTCACGTTTTGGTAAATAAAAAAAATGTTTCAGATTTGAAAATGTTCGTTGAAGTTATGATAGTTGCGAGGAAATAGTAAAACTGAACGTTGACTTTGCTCTTGAATATCAAATATATGCATATTTTGACTATTTAAAAACCCGGAAATAATTAAGCGTTACAAGCGCCAAACGATTGAATAATTTGAAGGGTTCCGTTGTTATCGTTATATTTTATGCCAGTACGACGATTGCTTATTGTCCCCTACCGGTTTCACCGGAGGGGACTTATGGTGTGCGCTCAGCGCGTCTGTCTTTGATAATGTCTGTGGGTCTGTCTGTCACACTTTTCTGGATCCTGCGATAACTTTAAAAGTTTTTAATATTTGTTCATGAAACTTGCAACATGGATAGATGGCAATACAGTCCTACTCGGTTACTCCTTTCTCCATAGATATATATATATACACTTGGGGTCTTTTCTAACGCATCACTTTTCAAACTTGAATTTCTAAGTTATGAGTAAAGATATTGATTTAAACTTTTACATACGATCACTTGACTATATTCTATGCAAGCTCACGATAAAATCATTCATCCGTGACGGTTGGACGCTTTAGCACTTGGGGTAGGTGTGGTTCCATATTTTTGCATGTGGAATGTTGAAACGCGATTTAATTCTAGTTTTATTTGAAATGAATTAATTTAAATGGGTTCTTACACAAGGAAAACATAAAATTAATTTACAAAACATTAAAGCTCGTAAGAATATTTAGGATCGCAATCGCGCACTTTGCATTTTACAGGCTACCTCTCCCACTTGCTAAAGCGTCCGATCGTCACGGAAGAATGATTTTATCGTTAATTTTTACATATTGTAGTCACATGTGCAATTTTAAATAAAAATATTTACTCATTACTGAGATATGTAAGATTTAAAAGTGTTGCGTTAGAAAAATCACCAAGTGTAGTAAAAGGCGATATACATGTTATTCCAATTTAATTTCAATTTCATAATTACAGGTAAGTTTTTACACATGAAAAACATAACATTAATTTAAGAAAAACATTATGGCTCGTATGAATATCCAGGAGCGAAACGGCTCAATCGGCATGTTGCAAGCCGGTCAGTTATTAATACGTGTAAGTTTATGCGTTTTACTTTTCACATTGTTATTAATCTAAAGTTGTACGAGTTAGCGAATTTGACTTTTGAAGTGACGTATTTAATTTGTTAAGTTTGATATTTTGTTGTTTTTAAATGTCAATTAAATTTTCAGGAATAATCAGATGTGTTGAATTATTCTTGGTCCAAATTTCAACACAAGCCGTTCAAATTTAAAGGATCTATATTGATCTGATTAATTGATACGTTAGAAAAGTCTCTAACTGTATGCGAACAGTATGTAATGATCTCAGAGCATAATTATAATTATTTTATATAAAATTATAATGCAGATATTTTCCATTACACATAATTATCAAATTATTCAGAAGATAACAATGGAATATTCCTTATTTTTTTTTCAATGTACATCTATTAATGTTCATATAAACAAGTTGAAATAGCATAAATAGTATGCCACATGAACTTTATAGAATTCTTGTCAATTTATAATAGAAATTTATAATTTTTATAGAATGATGAGCTGCTATATACATGTATATTTAGTACTGTCATTATTGAAACCAAAACTTTTCTAGCAAGGAAATTTCACGGAAAAAACATTAATTTTTACTCCAAATACTTCACCTTTGTAATTCACATAACAAATGTTCACATAATAAACATACCGGGTAACTATGTTACTAATCAGTGAATTAAACAAACACATTTTTTAACAATCAACTTTACAGGAATTATCAACATGAGTATCTAGCATGATATATGCTAGTGGAGTGTTGAACTGGGCTTAAATTATATAATTAAATGAATTAATGAGATGTAGTCTCCTGTGGTTGATACATATTAAATACCAAAATGTCTCAACTTAAAGATCAAAATGAATATCCAGATATAACACCAGGGTTCATTTATTATCGCCAAGCAGGCTGTTGTCAGCCTGACAGGGGAGTGTACTTTATAACCACTGAACAGTTAACACTAATAAGTTCTGCTGATGGCTAAAATCTAGCCGTCCTGGGAGTAACTTGGTAGGGGTGAATATGGACATTATGCACGTCATTTCATTTTGTTCCTACGTCGAAAGTTGTGGCTGCTATGGCAAGCAAAAAATAATAATAACAATTCTGAAAAGGTGGAATTTCTGACAATGATGGAGCCGGTAGGGGACCATTTTGCTTGACAATAGCCTTGTTTAAATTATAAAATAAACCACTCAAGCTATGAGCTCGAATGGCCGAAATGTTCAAGCTCTAGAGTATTACTCAAAGGGTAAGTAGTTCGATCCCAGTTAAAGATTACTTGTTTTCTTTAATTTTATTCTTGTTTTTTTTTTTAAATGAAGCTACCTAATTCATTCGTTTACATTTATAAAATTAAAGCATATAATGACAAATTTCAACGCATTCCACATTCGATGAAAAAGTTTCTTAAACGTGACCTTGCGTAAGAATGACTTAAAATGGGATGAGTATTTGTTCAATAGTTTTTTTTCGTTTGGTCGCGAAAACAGACAAGGACCGAAATCAATGTGCTATTGACTACACAATCGTTAATTATTTAAAAGCAGTTACAATTCAAGCAAATAACGTTTGTTTTCGGTATATGATACATGTATGCTTTATATTTTCATTTTTATTTATAATTTGTTTTGTTTCCTCTTAATCTGATTTAACGTTTATGTTTGTGTGTGTGTTTCATAGAACTCAAACACAGCAGATACTCATTGTGGATTATTGGTAGAACTTAATACAAAGACACTTTAACGGGTATAAACTGACCGATGTTTAAGTTGTTGCTTTATCAATTGTTGGTGTATTCCTTTAACAATGGTTAAGGCAATACCCATACACGTTTTGGAATGAAATCAAATGTGCTTGTTAATGTTCTGCGATGAGCAATCATAAGTATCGCAGCGACCCGAATATGGAGCGTTACACTTCAATGTATATATGGGCTGTATTCTGTGAAAAGGGGGTTAAACGAATGGGCGTAGTGTCGTCCCAGATTATCCTGTGCGGTCCGCACAGGCTAATCAGGGACGACACTTTCCGCTTTTATGATATTTTTCGTTTACAGAAAGTCTCTTCTTTGCATAAATCCAGTTTAGGCGGAAAGTGTCGTCCCTGATTAGCCTGTGCGGGCTGCACAGGCTATTCTGGGACGACACTTTACGCACGTGGATTATATCCTCTTTTCACAGAGCAAGGCTCATATGTGTAACACTTATAAGACAACTAATTCATTCAAGTTACCAGCATGTACTAATACAAGTTTAACATTTATGTATTGTATTTTTTTAGTTGGGCCAATTTGCTCTACAAATTAATGACCAGTGACCAATGCAGTCTTCCTTAGCTAAATTATAAGGCAATTAAAACGTTAACACAATAAATGTATTGACACTTCGCGCAAATGCAATACATGTTTTTCCCTCTGCGCGAATTGTTATTAAAAAAGAGAGATGTATGTATTTTTGTTGTTGTCTTGTCAGTTTACAAATAATTATCGTAAGATTTACAGAAATGTATACTCAACAATTTTTCAGAACAAATGATCATAAACCATATAACAGACTCGGTCTTTACACTGGGAATGATTACCATTTCTTATTGTTTATGTTTTTGCTGTAGGATTGAATTTGTAATGCTATATTGTTTATTGTCCCCTACCGTATTCACCGGAGGGGACTTATGGTTTGCGCTCTGTCTGTCTGTGATTGTCTGTCTGCCAGTCTGTCACACTTTTCTGGATCCTGCGATAACTTAAATTAATAAAAGTTCTTAATATTTTTTCATGAAACTTAAAACATGGATAGATGGCAATATGGACATTATGCACGTCATTTCATTTTGTTCCTACGTCAAAAAGTCTGGTTGGTATGGCAACAAATAGACTAGAAATACTGCTGAAAATGGTGGTTTTCTGGATCATGCGATAACTTTAAAAGTTCTTAATATTTTTTCATGAAACTTGAAACATTAATAGATGGCAATATGGACATTATGCACGTCATTTCATTTTGTTCCTGCGTCAAAAAATTAGGTTGCTATGGCAACAAATAAAAACAATTAAAAAATTCTGACAATGGTGAAATTTCTGACAATGGTGGAGCCGGTAGGGGACTATATTGCTTGGCAATAGTCTTGTTGAATTATACCGTATAATTAAAGCCAAATACAAGTTCAATCAAAGTGCGAAAGGCACTTAATTTGTACGCTATTGCATACTCAGTTTTCAAAATTATTTTATAGCTTTTTGTATCGCAAGTTTGAAAGGAACATGTGTCTGAAAGCACAGGTTGAATTGTGGGTGCACTGTTTATTCTATTATGTCTGTTATAGAGATAACTTAGACAAAAAGACAACAATATGTCTCTTTTTTTCGTAATTGGTTGCGTCACTGGCAACCATCTTTAGAATTTTAGTTGCCTCGCTAAAGAATAACAAGCCTAGAATCATGTACATGTTGTGTTATGTGTATCTAATACTTTATTCTTTTTTCTTTAAATTATTGAGCAACAATTTTGCCGACATGACGGAATTTTAATGGATCATGTCTTGTTGTGAGCCGGAATTGAATCCTTCATAGGCCTAATTAATCCACAGTCGGCAATGTGTATTCTATGTTTAATTGGATTGAGTTGTTTCAAGCTTTGAAAAACCTAGTTGCCCTGGTTTTTAGCCCAACTCGTAACACTTGACATTGCAGGCGACATAAATAATTTCGCGCTGTTTCTTAAAACACGGCTTATACGTTGCATAAATGTATAGTGAATGGTTATTATCACGCAGCTGTAATAAGGGTGTAAATCAGTTATATAAACGATAAACTATACATGCACTGGAATTAAATTGGCACCACATCAAATTGTTAACGTTTATTGTTTGTCACAACTTACTCGCAATGCTTTCCACAGGATTTTTTTTGAAGCCCCGGGGCCGTCATCAGTGGAGGAGGGGGGGGGGGTAGGGAGATGATCCCTTTCTGTACGTTATTTATGACGTTATTTTGGACCGTTATGACACATTAAGAAAAAAGCTATAAAGTCAAGGATAACAACATTTATTTCATTGCTGAACACGTTTTCTCACGCACAGATACGCATAATCCCAACTCGATCGATTCCCCAATGCATCCGTATCAGCCCAACTCGTATCAATTACCGTATACTTACTTCTTTTCCCGTCGCTTTTCATTGCCAGATTATCCCGTATATTCAATTTTTAATAGTAAACTCAAGAATTTCATAAACATAAACATTCGCCTTTTTTCTTAAATAAAAAATGAATTATGGCATATGTGACTAATAAAAGATGTGATGAAACAAACAAATTCGTATTAATTGATATCCCCCGCCAATATGCTTCTGGACGCAAAAGTGTAATATGTATTTGACACTCAAAAAAGCATTTTTTTTCAAGATATATTTATATTATATATAAATATGCTATATTTAATCCACGTGAAAGCTCTAGAAGTCACATTTTTGGCCATTCTGCATGATACTTGGTTAGAACTATTTGTGCTTAGGATATGTCGGCCAAGATCGAAAATAGGCCCGGTCCGTTGAAAAACATAGCCTTCAAGGCCAAGGAGTTTTCATTGTGTAGCATAGTGAAACGGGTTAGTATTTATTAGGTCCCCCTTCAAAGAAGAAGGGGTATATTGTTTTGCACATGTCGGTCCCTATGTCCGTCCACCAGATGGTTTCCGGATGATTACTCAAGAATGCTTAGGCCTAGGATCATGAAACTTCATAGGTTCATTTATCATGACTCGCAGATGACCCCTATTGATTTTGAGGTCACAAGGTCAAAGGTCAAGGTCACGGTGACCCGAACTAGTAAAATGGTTTCCGGATGATAACTCAAGAACGCTTATGCCTAGGATCATGAAACTTCATATCTACATTGATCATGACTCGCAGAAGACCCCTATTGATTTTCAGGTAACTGAGTCAAAGGTCAAGATTACGGTGACCCGAAATAATAATATGGTTTTCGGATGATAACTCAAGAACGCTTATGCCTAGGATCTTGAAACTTCATAGGTACATTGATCATGACTCGCAGATGACCCCTATTGATTTTCAGGTCAATAGGTTAATGGTCAAGGTCAAAGTGACTGGAAAAGTAAAATGGTTTCCGGATGATAACTCAAGAACGCTATGCCTAGGATCATGAATCTTCATAGATACATTGATCATGACTCGCAGATGATCCCTAATGATTTTCAGGTTACCAGGTCAAAGGTCAAGGTCACGTTGACCCGAAATAGTAAAATGGTTTCCGGATGATAACTCAAGAACGCTTACGCCTAGGATCATGAAACTTCATAGGTACATTGATCATGACTCGCAGATGACCCCTATTGATTTTCAGGTCTCTAGGCCAAAGGTCAAGGTCGCAGTGCCAACAAACCTATTAACACAATGGCTGCCACTACAACTGACAGCCCATATGTGGGGCATGCATGTTTTACAAACAGCCATTCTTAATAATGAACTTTACATAGTGTTGTATTAGCACCGTAACTGCTCTTCAACCACAGTTTTATGTAAATATCCCGTAAAAGCGGGAATTTGAAATCATTCTTATAAGTTGAGTTTATGTGTTAAAAATGTGCTATGGGTATGGTTTTGTGCGCATCACGTTTTGACATTCATGTTTTGTCATGCTTTTTCTCCTGATAAAGTTTCCTGACATTGATTGATCGCTATAATACTGTTTCTAGAAATTACATATTTCTTTGTCATTTAGCACTTAAATTCTTCGTAACTCCACATTATCTGGATCTTTTAGTTCCTTCGAGTCTCGGGTAATCGCCACATGGCCGATTGCACTCGTGTCACGTTTTTTATGCCCCCCCCCCCATTCGAAGAAGAGGGGGGTATATTGTTTTGCTCATGTCGGTCCGTACGTCCGTACGTCTGTCCGTCCGCCAGATGGTTTCCGGATGATAACTCAAGAACGCTTAGGCAAAGGATCATAAAACTTCATAGGAACATTGATCATGACTCGCAGATGACCCCTATTGATTTTGAGGTCACTAGGTCAAAGGTCAAGGCCACGGTGACCCGAAATAGTAAAATGGTTTTCGGATGATAACTCATGAATGCTTATGCCTAGGATCATGAAACTTCAAAGGTACGTTGATAATGACTCGCAGATGACCTCTATCGATTTTCAGGTCACTAAGTCAAAGGTAAAGATTACGGTAACCCGAAATATTAAAATGGTTTCCGGATGATAATTCATGAACGCTTATGCCTAGGATCATGAAACTGCATAGGTACATTGATCATGACTCGCAGATGACCCCTATTGATTTTCAGGCCACTAGGTCAAAGGTCAAGGTCACCGTGACTTGACACAGTAAAATGGTTTCCGGATGATAACACGAGAAAGCTTACGCCTAGGATCATGAAACTTCATAGGTACATTGATCATGACTCGCAGATGACCCCTATTGATTTTAAGGTCACTAGGTCAAAGGTCAATGTCACAGTGCCAAAAAACGTAGTCACACAATGGCTGCCACTACAACTGACAGCCCATATGGGGGCATGCATGTTTTACAAACAGCCCTTGTTATGTATTTAGGTACACATTTGTTTGTTTCTATTGTACATTAGAGTAAGGTTGTATTGGGTATTGCAACTTATGTCGTATGTTTTTGATAGAACATCTAATATTATCAATATCAATTTTTCTAAAACAATTCTATATTCCAGTGAAAAACAAAACAAAAAAACAAAAAAATAAAAATAAATTACATGTAGATTAAATTACATGACGCACATACAGAAAAAAATAGGATAGGATAGTGCAGATGTACTCGTATAGAATATTGGAAACATAACAGTAAGGGTTCCTTCAAAAACGAAACAAATTAAGGGGAAATAAGTTGTGTTTTCTGTGTCGTAGACATCTGTCTTAATTCAATATTTATTAACAAATAAACATCAGTAACGACTTGACAGTTAAATAATTATTGTCATCATTTGTGTCACTTAATTGTGTTCACTGTTGTATGTGTCGGATAGGGATGTTTTTCTTTGATCGCGCGGTTTTCCAGCTAAGATGATACCGAAACATCGTAATAACAATGACATCCATCTTGTCTTGGAAGTGTTTATTTGCTGGTGAACGTGCTTAATAAACCGAATATTAAAACCTCATCAAATAATCATGTTATTGCAGTTGTGTAGGTTTTTTGTGAGTCGTGTTTGTGACATTAATTTGAATGAATTGAGGATTATGTGATCTTAATACACGCTTGCAGTTCAGGCTTCATGTAGTTCGAAAGTGTTCGTAGTAAAAGTTTTGTTTTGTTTCCTATTATTGTTTAAACGTCATTTAAATCACATGTATAAAATTATGTGTGTGAAAAATATGATTAAACATCAAATCCTTTAATTATTCCTATATGGTGATCTTAAGTTCTTCAAAATCTAGATTTTAAGCTGCCATCACTGACGGTATCGCTATTTTTCAGGCACCATTAAACCGGTCGACGCATATACTTATATTTAGACAATTGTTATTGTTTTGTCACTTGTTTAAGCATTAAATTATTGACGTCAGCTCTTCAAAATTAATGACCAAATGTAATTAATAGTCCAAAATGTATTGTTTTATGTGAAATGAACAAGTATACATTGCAATAATACTTTTTCATCTGCTTCATAAAACGTTTAAAATGAACAAGATAAGTTAATATAAGAACGATGGCAAATATGAAACTGCTTTTGAATAAAATGTAAAGAGACAGCAAACACGTTTACTGTATAAATATGAGTGCAGTTATTTTGATTTATGCAGATAAGTTTTTAGCTCGACTATTATATATGAAATATATATAGTGGAGCTATCCTACTCTCCCCGGCGTCGGCGTTAGCGTGAGCGTGAGCGTGCAAATGTTAAAGTTTGCGCACCACCTCAATTATTTTCAATATCCCTTGACATATTTCTTTCATATTGTGCATGCTTCTTTACCAACATGACCCCAACCTATAAACAAGAGCAGACAACTGTATCAAGCATTTTTTAAAGAATTATAGCCCTTTTTCCACTTTGAATATGCATATTATTGATAACTCTATGTTAAAGTTTGCGTACCACCTAAAATATTTTCACTGTCCCTTGACAAATTGCTTTTATATTTTGATACTTCTTAACCAACACGACCCCAACCTATTAACAAGAGCAAACAACTGTATCAGGCATTTTGTAGGAATTATGGCCATTGTTTGTCTTTGTAACTTTGAATATTTTGTTAAATTTTGTTTTTAGATCCACTTTACTTCAAGGCTTTTGCTTTCAAACTTCAAATTCTTTCTTACTATCATGATGTTACTGTACCTTGCAAGTTGAATTTGACCTTGACCTTTGAATGACCTTGACTCAAGGTCAAATAAATAAATTTTGCTTAAATTGCAATAACTTCTTTATTAAACGTCAGATTTGATTCATACTTTGACAAAACAACACTTATTTGACATACCACAATGGACTCCACCCAAACTATTCCCCACGCCCCACCCCAGAATCCCCCCCCCCATTTTTTTTAAATTTTATTTTCTTCTTCTTTTCCATTTTTTTTGAAAGTTAATCTTTTAAATGACCACACACCCACATTATACCCCCCCCCCCCTCTCCATGATGGCTTGCGCTATACTGTCAAGCACTTGAATAGTCGAGCGCGCTGTCCTCTGACAGCTCTTGTTATTCAAACTCTTCATACGGACGGATATTCAAAACAAATACAATGCTAGAAAGTATCAGAATCATGTATTTTTACTTAAAGATACATTATTATTCTTACGCGGTTGCATGCGTACTTATAAACAAAGACAGTTGATTTATAGTTTTTAGACTATGACCCATGCAATAAATTGTATATTAAAAAGATACTAACCACGACTTGTTCTGTTGACTTTTTCAATACACGTATAACAATCTTTACCCTATTGCTAAATATAAGATTATATACTTTTTCACGCTGTTGATTATTTTGTTTAGTTTTTAGCTCGACTATTATATATTAAATATATATAGTTGAGCTATCCTACTCACCCGGCGTCGGCGTTAGCGTTAGGTTTAGCATTAGCGTTAGCGTAAGCGTGCAAATGTTAAAGTATTCGCACTATCCCAATTATTTTCATTGTCCCTTGACATATTGCTTTTAAACAAGAGCAGACAACTCTTTCAAGCATTTTGTCATAATTATTGCCCCTTTTATACTTAAAATATGCATACTATTGATAAATCTATGTTAAAGTTTGCGTACTACCCCAAATATTTCCTATATCCGTTGACATAATTTTTTATATGTTGCATACTTGTTTACCAACATGACCCCAACCTTTAAACAAGAGCAGACCACTGTGTCAAGAATTTTTACATAATTATGACCCCTTTTACACTTAGATAATTGAACATTTTGCTTAAATTGCCATAACTTCTTTATTTGTGATCACATTTTATTATTACTTTGACAAAACAACACTTACCTGAATACCACAATGGATACCACCCAAACAATACCCCACGCCCCTACTCTTTTTTACCCCACCCCACATTATACTTCCCTCTCACCCCCACCCCCAACCCCCCCCCCCCCCATTTTTTTAAAACATCATCTAATAAATTACCACACCCCACATAATACCTCCCTCTCACCCCCTACCCCCCCAAAAAAATATATATATTTTTTTTCCTTTTTTATTTTTAAAAGATCGTCTTATTATAAATTATTGAATATGAACGATTTCCCCATGATGGCTTACGTTATAATGTCAAGCACTCGAATAGTCGAGCACGCTGTCCTCTGACAGCTCTTGTTTTATAAACCAGTTGTACAATGACAAAAGGTTAATTGCATTGCGCCATTTTATGGGTTACCGAAAATGATAAGTTTGAGCCAAACACACAAATATTTTTAAATTTAGATTAAAGAAGATAAGGTTGTCTACCAAATTCTACAATTCTAATCGGCATTTCATGTTTTGAGATAATGATGTTAAAGTGATCAATATCAATGGACATTTATCATAGTTGTTGTAGAAAACCGTATGTTTTTCTCGCGACGATACATTTCGTCATCGTTTTGGTTCAAAACATACTTATTCAAGAATGTTTTTTACAACATAATTTACACGCATCTAAAGTTTATAGAATTGGAACGTTAGCTAGGCTAGTAGGGTTCCTTTCTTCGAGTCGTCGTTTTGCGTTTGTGTTAATGCGTAACAAAGTAATTGAAAAGAAATACTGACAAAAATGAGCAAAGCTGTTTCATCATTTCCTTTTTCAAAGATTTGGGTAATCAATTAGAATTATATTGAATAGCACTCATACGTTGGGTCGCTTAATGAAACAGTATATTACTCTATTTCCGACTTATCGTGATACGTAATTGATCGAATTACACATCAATGATAGAAAGGCGGTTTCATAACGGGGCAGCTACTTGATTATAGATAAAACCAATTAAAACGTTGTAGATTGTTAATCATTCGCGCATTATTGTTTTCATATTACAATGGCAGTCACGCTGCATCAGATTGGGGTCAGCATTTCCGTTTGAAATTGAACCAGATTGGAGACGTTGATTCTTGTCGTCGCTCATGAAGCTAGTACATGTGCCTATCAGCCTGTTGCCTCGTGCTTTCGGATATGCAAAAAACGATGGCTCGTTTTGGCTGTTTAATACGGCCATGTTTGAAGGCTGCCCTCTGAATGGGCTTGTCGGTGATCTGAACATTCGAAAAAACAATCTTTTAAAATCTGTGATATAGTTGCGTCCTAAAAATTCGTATTCTATGCAATGTGTTGCCGTGTTTGTAATTTGTGTATGTGTTTGGCTTTTTATTTTGTCTTGTTACGGATTACGTGGCAGTATGTTAGTGTAATATAGAAAGTACCCATATGCTTCTAATTTGATATGGAAAGTTTCTTCAAAACCGTGTATTTAGCAAATTTTATGCAGATTTTATTCAAGTCGAGATCTCGAGATAGCTAAAATTATCTCCTCGTTTGTTTAATGCACCCTTCTTTTATTTATTGCACCGCTCTTTTTTAATTGCACTCCTCTTTTATTTAGTTTTGCACTCCTCTTTTTTCTTTCTCTTGGCCACGACATAGCTTACTCGACGTGGCCACAAGTTAGTAGGTCGTGGCCACGAGATAGAAAAAAGAAGAGTGCAATTTAAAAACAAGAGGAGTGAATGTCACCTCTATGCCACCGTACATATATCATTACAAGCTTAAATCTGCAAGTAAAATTTAATAAATCAATCCCTTTAAGCTGCTTTTTCGAAATAAACATTTAAGTTACCTCTTAAATATTTGTTATACAATAAGACAATATTGAATCTATTTGTAAATCACCATAGCCAATTGAGCTGATTCGCCTGCGGAATTCGGAATGAGTATCAGCTATTAATTTATTATCCAATTGGGATACTGTTGCTTAACGTGAACATTTTAGCAAAATGATAACCATTGAATATACTATTATACAAACTTGAAGAAAATTATAAAATATAATAACTTGAAATGCTAAAGATATGGAAAGATTCTGTAAACTCTGCAATTTTACAAATGTACATCCAACATTTAAATCGTTGTCATTTGTGTACGTCATATACATATCGTAAAAGGTATACATAAATAATATACCAACTTTTATTTAAATAATAGTATATAAATATATACGTTTTGACCATGCAAAATATGTCATCGAATAATGTGGTAGGTCACTTAGAGCTGACACTTATATACTACCAGCCCTTGTGTTAAATGGGCCATTACGTAAATTATATAACGCAATACATGGTCATCATTTGTCATTTTGATTTGTATATATATATATATATATATATATATATATATATATATATATATATATATATATATATATATATATATATATATATATATATATATATATATATATATATATATATATATATATATATATATATATATATATTGGCATTTAAAAAAGTTTGTAGTCACGCGTTTAAGTGAATTAAGTGTATCATTAATCAACCTATTTGGTCGCGCTGTTTGCGGACAATGAAGTTTTGTTTTGTTTCTTGCCGTTCCTTACTGACTCTCGAGTAATGTGTCGCATTAGTCTGAATCGTATTTCATATTATCGTGGCGGAAATAGAGGGAAACAAAAATACATTTTTATTTGCTATTTACATCAATAATGTAGTACTTTATGTACACCGTTCTAAAATGATGAGTCTCAGCTAACTTTAATTTATAACATCTGTTTGTATTTTTTTGGTAATATATACAGAGAGATGTGTCTTTATCTTTATTTACCGGTCGATACTTTGTACATGATATTATAGATGGAGGTCAACTGTTAATCATTGATTGACAGGCTTTTTTAACATCACGAAACATCACAATATACCGTCTAGGAGTTATACCAAAATAGTATTATTATATTTTATTATTTTCACTGCGATGTTTCTAAGGACATAAGCTGGACATGAACGGAAAATCCTGGTTGTGTATAATATGTCACAATCGCAATACTTTGTACCGCATGTACATGAAACTTAAAGTTATACAATTACTTACATGTACTTCATTGTTAACTAAATACATTAGATGATCATTATAGTACGCATTCTTGATTTGAACCACCTGATTTGAAATGACAGAGTTGCGGTTTTGTATTGTGGAATAAAACAGTTTATTCATTAATTATGTTTTTAATTGCACAGGATTGACGTCAAATCCTAAAATTTCAAAAAACATTTAATTTATATAACTGTCGGGTCATGACTTTGACACAAATCGAGTGTCTTTGTAAAATATATTGAATTGGCGACACGTTAACAGTGCATTTGCCATAAAATTGTTAATGCAATCGTTACGTCGTCTTAAAACAAATAAACGTCCATAGATAATTTAATGATGACATGACACAACTGGTTATTTTCAACACTGACTTAGTCAACTCAGCTTTGTTTTACTTTTCACAATTTGCCTACAAACATAAGTCGACCAAGCCATTCTTACTTACTTTTATTTCGTATTATGTTGAAATTATTTAAATGTGCAATTATACTTTATATAAACGTTAGATGTTGATTCATTTGTTTAAAGACAAAGGACATACATTTATAATGTTTTATTAAAATATGTTCAGTTCCTCTTACATCACCTAATACTTATCGAAATTAAAATTGACTACCAAGTATGTAAAGCTTCAATTAATCAATTGTTTATAAGTCGTAAACGAACAAATGAACCTTACGGTGTGCAAATAGCGATAGATTTAGTCATCTTGTCTACACTTAGTTAATATGTGATCACTTAATGTGCATTTATGAAAATATTAAGTAAGAAAAGCATTATATTGACGACACAAGACACTGTATCAAAAAAAAACACAGCGAATCCTACATTTAAGAGGGTATGACCTACAACTTTAGTTAACAATGGTCACGAGATAGAAAAAAGAGGAGAGCTTTTTAAAATAAAGAAAAATGATGTCACCTCTATGCCACCGTACCATATGGTACACATGCATATCTTTCTTCACCAAAAGGCCAAAAACTATGTTTTATACTAACATACTGCTTTTTACAGTTTGTATATTTCATATGACGTTTATACAGAGGCTATCCAAGAATAATAGAACCGTTACAAAGTACTTCAGAAAACTGTTTTGCTTTTAATCTCAAGTCAAAATGGGATATAACTCTAGTGCACACTGTCCAATATGGCATATTACACATTGTATTTGGTGAATTATTATCATCATTAAATTGAAATTGTTTGTTAATGCATGACACGTAAAATTTGGTCAAGATCGTATTGAAATGAAGTTTCGCATACTATAACTTGCCAACCTGTTAACCTATTTTACATTACGTATAAATAACGTACCAAACTTAAATGTTATATAACCGACAAAATAACCTGGAAGAATGCAGTCTCGGATTACCCATTAGACAGAGTAGGCCACTGCCCACGGGACCGCGACTTTAAGGGGCCCCGTGAGACCGTAACGAAACATACATTTGTTTGAACACGCTTACAAAGCCCTATCTAACGACTTTACAAAGCCACGTATTGTACATCGATGATATGTTCCGATTGCACGCTTGAAATCGTCTTACCGAATGACATTCATTTATGAGTTGCATAACCATATTGTTTTCCTGGTGATTTCGTTTTAATGATGTTCTTTAGGTGGCTCATACTGGAGTAGAATTAAACACAGTGCTCTTTCACTCTGAGTTATTTCCCTTGTAAAAGCCCCTCATAAAAGCATTAAACATAGTTATGTCAAAATAAAGCCATTTTTTTCAAATATTTAGATACATCTGTGTTAATATTTTCAAGTTTATTGATTTCTAACCATACGCATTTAAAGTTCCCTCCCTTATTAACCAATTTAGACGAGTGAAATCGCCGGTGCGCTGGCGTTCTAGTGAGTACTACGCCGGCTAGGGGCCTGGGGCGCGGGCATTCACAATTTCCTATCCTATAATCCTCCACGGTGCTTAATCCGGCACTACACGAATGCTACTACAATCTGCAAAGTACACCTGTTTATTTCAGAAAACAAATACAAAAACATGTCCCTGTTTTATTAATTTACTTAAACGATGTGCGTTCCACGTCCTTTCGTTTCGCTTTCGATGATCCCGGAGAAGACTATAGGTTTATCACCTGTTCGTCCGTCTATCCGTGTATGCAGTTGTTCTTCAGACTGGATCTTTAGATAACTAGAAAAGGACGTTAGTTAGGTTGATGAAACTTGGTATGTGAAGAGAAGACCACGTAAATACAGTTGTTTTGTCAAACATCAATTATTGGTGCTATATTTACAGTGATAATTGAAATCTACCGACTGGATACTGCGGTAACTCACAAAGTGGTCAAGCATAGGTGATGAACCTTGGTATGTAGATATAATGCCATAATGGCATATATGCAACTTATTCATTTTTTAAGTGACACAAAATTGCAGATGTTGTTAGGAAATGGCAGAATAAGCTGACGACTATCATTTGGACCATGCGTTTACTAAAAAAGCACATATGCTATGTAAATACAAAAGGGACGTAAAGACATGGTCATATGGACAATAGGTTAATAATATCAGGTTTATACGGTTGTCCAAAACATCTTGATCCGGCGATATCTCCGGCTAAATATGGGTTGATTAAATCAGTTTTCGGTTTGAGGGGGAATTATTAATATTATTTAAGATTATTTGGTTGCTATGGTCGCGGAGAAAAGAGACTAATACAATCTCGATCCTACGATTTGTCGGAAAGGACTTAAGCTTGATCGATAAATATCAGTATGGGGTAAGAAGGCTACATGAGACATATGTATTTTTTTTTGTCCGTCCATCCGAAAGATCTGCATCATGTGATAACTTAAAATAATTGACAACTAAAATGTTGATCCAGTTTCATCTGTTTGGGAGATTGTTTGTGGGCCCATCAGTTTCATTTATCTTTTGTTTTTGCTAGTCTTTTATAATATGCTGATATATTATAATTCTTTCTATAAACGATTGACAATATATTACAGTTGATTCAAATGCAGACTTAGTAAAATACTTTAAAACAATGAATTACTACTAATTTAAATAACAGAGGGATACTTTTTTTGCTATTACCTTTTCTACAAGCAGACACTTAATAGATTTAATTTATTAAATATAATTGACATAAAATATGCATGATAAAAACTCATGTGTATGTCAAAAAAACTGTTAACATAGCTATCTTACCTGTTAAATTTCGTATGTTTTTGCAAAATTCTCCTATACGAGTCTTACATATGTGGATATTTTAAAAATTACCGTATTATAAATCACCTCAAAAGGCAACCATACATACAATTTTAAATGTACTATCTAACAAATAGAAGTTAATACTTTCTCATGGAGCCTTAAACTGATGTAACTTTTCTATTTGATATTGTTATTCATAAGCTACACATATAATTGTTTCAAATTGCACATTGTATATATTTTATCGGGGTCTACGAAACTGCATTTACCAGTTGAATAACTTAATTATTTGTTGAGGACCTAAGCAAATACTTTTTTCTATCAGCACAAAATAAAATAAACACAAATGGTAACTAAACCTGGTTCTTGAACGATAAATAAGCTATGCGAATGAAGCTCAGTATTTGGTTACAGTGCCATATGGTGAATGTTCACAATTAAAAAAGTTTTTTTCGCTAGACAAAAATTGTCGGTCACTGTTTCACGAAAATTAAAAACCATAAATATCACGTACTTAAGCTAGAATATGGGTATGGTTGTTACTACGGCAACTTTAAACCGTAATGGTACAGCTGTGTTGTCTTTGAAAAAGCCCATGTTCAACTGTGTTGTCTTGTATATACACGAGCCACACCAAATGTATTACCTCAATTTTAAATGCATATGGAATGTTTTCAAATATTCAATATCTTATTTTGAATTTGAAGCTTAAATTTCATGGTTGTATGTTTCATTCCCATATTGTTTTCTGAATATGTCAATTTAAAATGACAACACATTTTAGTTCAATTGTTGCAAACGCGCATGTTCGATTTTTATATTATGTTATTATAGGTTTTGTCAAATTTTTATTTTGTTTTCTTTAAACCAAATATAAAGGACTATTTGTGTATATCTTCATTCAACTCGATAAAATAAAATACTGAACAAATCATTCCAGGTTTTTAAGAATTTAACTTAAAAAGTGAATAGTTACCGCGGACAGTTAAAAACTGTTATGAGGAAAATTTCTCGCTTATAAACCAGCCAGACATACATGGTTTTGACGCAGAGCACAAAATAGAAAGACGGTATCCCTTCACATCAACAGAAAACAAATGATAAAAATGTGTGTATTTAGTTTATTCAAATTGATTCCTTTTATTTACGAACCATGAATCGGAACGTGTTCATTAGTATTGTTTTATGTGCTTTATATGTGACAAAGTGTATGTTAAATAGTCCATTATGTACACGTCTCTTTTAAATGCAAAAGCATTCTATAAATACATTCTGAATCTCAAGCTGAACGATAATTATCACTGATGTAGGTGAATTAATTCCAGAAATTGTGTATTTATGTAGCTCAAGAGGCCTATTTTTAATTTGGAATTTAATAAATCGAATAGATAGAATTTCTATTCTTGCAATTTGAGTAAATTGATCTCAAACTTCCTATTCCGTTAGCAATAAAAATGTATTATTGTTTTTAAACACGTCTTATGAGGCTGGTCCATATGTAAATTGAAATGACATTTTATTGACATTACGTAAACAATCGCATTTTTTAAAAGGTATTGTCATGTAATATACTACTAACGTGTTATAATTGTTATTTTGTATTGACGTTAAATACAGAATGTCGATCTAATTCTAGGTAAAGCAACAGTGAAATCAATATTTCCTTTAAAGATGGCAAATCAAGATCATATTTTGAAATTATACTATTGAATACACACTTAAACACAAAAAGGAAAACATGAATGTTCATATGCTGCGCATGTTTATTTTCACAAAGATTGATACACAGTTTAAGAAACCAAGCAATAGGTTTTTTAGAATTCCGGTTTAACACGGTCGACAGAGGTGAGCAAGAATTATCATTTAATCAAAAGTATCCAACGCCCCTTTTGCCTGAAAATGTACAAACAAATATGTGTTAGCACATCATAAAGACTCCTAGCATACCGTATAGTAACTTTATTATCTTAAACGTTCACCCCCATGCATTACAGTCTCATTAAACTCATAAAGACATAGACCCATCCAAACACGTACGTCATTTGCAAATATAAACACTTCATGACTCTGCTACATTATGTAATTTTATCCATTTGTATGTCTGAAGTTAAGTAGTGGAAAAAAGCACTTTGATACTAAATAGCATCAATATAATTTGTCAGACATTTTAAAATACAAGTGGAATTTATGATGGAAATAGATTCTTTAACATTTTCTCAGTGGAGTTACAGCTAATCTTCGGAGAGAATGACACATATACATAATTTGATATTCTTCCGACATATTTTTATTGTGTTTCGTCCACCGACATATTTTTATTGTGTTTCGTCAAACGCGTTTAATAAGTATCTTAGCATAGTAAAGCTCTTCAATTCTTCCGTATTTCACGAGATAAAATCCAACTGCATCCGTTCCATAAATTAAACAAATCAATGAACTGATGAATGATGTTGATTCCACTTACTTCCGAACCCTCTGTATATCGGGTATCCGTACTTTCCAAAACCGTAGTTGCCACCGTAGCCGATCATTGGATATCCATCGAATCCGCCATTAACGTAACCGTACAATGGCAATTCAACCCAACCAATTCAACCGTATCTTTGAAACATATGAGAGTCTTCGAATCCAAATCGATAATCGTCGTCGAAATTGTAATCACCATCAACTGGAAAAGGTCAAAGCGTTTGTTTTACTTAATCTAAATTATAGAACGTGAATGTTTATCTCATGTATCATACATATCTTATTTAATAACTAATATTAATTTATCATATGTGTTTAATGTCGGTCCATGTCCACTGTGCCTAGACATAATCCATAAAGAAAGTGCTACACGGAAGCTATGCATAGACAATCCCTTTAGTGAATTCATTAAAGACAAACGTCTTCGGTGAGGACATGAATGTAATGACATGGAGAGTCAGTTGCAACAGCGAGGCACAGGATGGGGACATGAATGTAATGACATGGGGGTCAGTTTCAACAGCGAGACACAGGGTGAGGACATGAATGTAATGACATGGGGAATCATTTGCAACAGCGAGACACAGGGTGACGACAAGCATGTAATAACATGGGGTATCAGTTGCAACAGCACGACAAATGATGAGGACAAGCATGTATTTACATTGGATGTCAGTTGCAAGAGCAAGGCGGATGGTGAGGAAAATCATGTACTTACATGGTGTGTCAGTTGCAAAAGCAATGAAGGTGAGGAAAACCATGTCCTTACGTAAGGGTGTCAGTTGCAACAGCAAGGCGAATGGTGAGAAAAATCATGTACTTACATGGGGTGTCAGTTGCAAAAGCAATGCAGAGGGTGAGGAAAAGCATGTGCTTACATAAGGGTGTCAGTTGCATCAGCAAGGCGGATGGTGAGGACAAGCTTGTACTAACATGGGGTGTCATTTGCAACAGCACGGCAGATGTTGAGGACAAGCAGGTACTTGCATGGGATGTCAGTTGCAAAATCAATGCAGAGGGTGAGGAAAAGGATGTACTTACATGGGGTGTCAGTTGAAACACCAAGGCAGATGATGACGAGAAGCATGCTCTTACAAGGGGTGTCTGTTGCAACAGACAGGAAGAGGATGGGGAAACGCATGTACTAACAAGGGGTTTCAGTTACACAGTAAGGCGGAGAGTGAGGAAAAGCATGTACTAACATGGGGTGTCAGTTGCAACTGCACGGCAGAGGTTGAGAACAAGCAGGTACTTACATGGGATGTCATTTGCAACAGCACAGCAGTGGGTGAGGAAAAGCATATACTAACATGGGGTGTCAGTTGCAACAGCATAGCAGAGGGTGAGGAAAAGCATGTACTAACATGGGGTGTCAGTTGCAACAGCACAGCAGAGGGAGAGGAAAAGCATGTACTAACATGGGGTGTCAGTTGCAACAGCACAACAGAGGGTGAGGAAAAGCAGGTACTAACATGGGGTGTCAGTTGCAACAGCACAGCAGAGGGTGAGGAAAAGCATGTACTAACATGTGGTGTCAGTTGCAACAGCACGGCAGAAGGTGTGGACATGAATATAATTACATGGGTCGTCAGTTTCAACAGCGAGGCACAGAGTGAGGACAAGCATGTGCTGACATGGGGTATCGGTAGAAACAGCAAGAAACAGAGTGAGGACAAGCATGTACTTACATAGGGTGTCAGTTGCAACAGCGAGGCTAAGGGTGAGGACATGAATCTAATTACATGGGGAGTCGGTTGCAACAGCGAGGCACAGGTTGAGGACAAGCATGTTCTTACATGGGGAGTCAGTTGCAACAGCGATGCACAGGGTGAGAACATGAATGTACTTACATGGGGTGTCAGTTGCAACAGCAAGACTCAGGGTGAGAAAAAGCATGTACTTTCATGGGGAGTCAGTTACAACAGTACGACATAAAGTGAGAACAAGCATGTAAATACATGGGATGTCAGTTACAACAGTACGACATAAAGTGAGAACAAGCATGTAAATACATGGGATGTCAGTTACAACAGTACGGCACAGAGTGAGGCCATGAATGTACTTACATGGGGTGTTAGTTGCAAGCATGTAGTTACAGGGAGAGGCAGCTGCAACAGCAAGGCAGAGGCTGAGAACAAAAATATTCATCTTTATTGTGTGAATAATGAGACTAGCTGAGCGCTGAAAATGAAAAACAGTTAAACGTTTAATACGTGATAAAGTTACATATTAAATAGACACACATGCAGCAACTTACAGACATTCTTGCAGGTAGATACGGTAGCAAGCAAAATTGCTAAGATATTTTACCCTCTGAATATGGTTTCTTTAGAGGGAATACAGTATAGCGCGGGAGGCTTGTATTTATACGCACAACGATCATACATATTCCTTTGACGATTAAAGGCCATCAGTCAATCGATTAGGAAACGCCTTTTATTGCATTTTTATGATATTATGCGTTTCTTGGTTTAGTTGATTTAGATTATTTTTATGTCAAGTGAATTGGGTTTCACAACTTTATTAACGTATGAAACTATGTTATACTGTCTTTGCCAGATCTTTTGTGATCGATAGTGTTTTAGTAACCGAACAATACTTATTAATGTTATTCAACCATTTTGCTTAAAATCAATTTTCGTTATTGACCTGCCAACGAATCACCTTTTTGTATCCATGAAAGAGGATAATTGATTATAAAGTGTTTTATTTAAATTGCACACGGACAAGGTACATTTAATTGTTCGTAACGTAAACTAATCTTCTGTCCATAAGTATATTATCATAAGTATGAAACTTGCAATTTACGCAGTACATTTCTGCACTATACATAGTTCACAATACTGTCCACAAAAAAGAAAAAAAGAAAAAAGGTAGTCAGGAGCATATTATTTTACGGATATTCCTTGTAAAAGCAATCGTTTACTGTAAACAGTGTGTGTCGGATGTTAACACGGGAAGGCTATTCTATGAATAGAATTGGGATCAGTCAATCAGGTACAAAGAGCATCACATGATCTATACATAAGCTTTTTTTCAAAAAATCAAAACTCATATATAACACAGAATAAAAGTCAAAATATTATTTGCAGGTAATATTATATGACTCAGTTGTTTGGACAGGTTGTATTGCATTCTTTGATTGTGTGATGATGTATTAGTGGTCACACTTTCAATGATTGTGAGGATACCACTAGTATAACAACACTCTCGGTAAATATTAAATAGAAAGTCATATACCAAACAAATAATACGTATGTCTTCAATTCCTGTATACTCATGTTCTTATTGTATGGATAACGCCTATCAAACGTTTTTCTAAGATCAGTGTGAAATCAAGAATCGTAATGGCGAAGCGTTACTTAAAACAGTGTTATCAACTTCGCAACGTGATGTGAATTAATGAATTATCTGACCGTTTATGTATTTGTATTTTATTAAGTGTTCAATTAGGCTCGTTATAGTTAATAAAAACATTTATTTGGATCTCTGTTATTTGTTGAGGCGTCGATAGTCATTAATGCATTTCAATCGATATTTCGTTAGCCATGTATCAATAAATGTATACCAGAAAAAGCAGCCTTTTGGAAAACTCCACTTATCTGCTGGCACAAATAAAGCTGACTCATTTGTAATCCTTTCAAAATTACACACCGAATCAATCGTTACTATTTAAATTAAGCTATCATTGGTTGACATAATTGATCAGCATTGTAACGATGGATTATTGGGTTTTTCTAAGCTCAAGCGAATTCCGGGATAGTATATTGGTGTAGTAGCAATTTATTGGCATACTGAGTACAGGGAGCATGAAACTGAGGACACATATATTCCAGTACCATGACCGATTTCTTTTTTTGAGCTCAAATCAGAAGTCAAATTTGAGTTTCCACTGCGCTGAGTTTTAAGAATGTCGGTCAGCTCACGAATATTCTTAACTGCTTTTGACAAGTTCAAAATTATCGCCGAAATTCTGAATTCGTAGGGCGTACTCGCTAGAACGCCATGACATCGACCAAGAGAAGTCATAGACGTAGCAACAACGTAGTACAAACGCCAAGGTCACAGTTTAATCGGAGACCCGCTTAGAACGTATTAAGGACGAAAAGACGTCGCCGATGATCGATTTCGCTTATCAACCATATCATGTGAGGATCGAGGTATAACAGTTTGATGGAATAGCAATGTTCTTGTTAATAACGCGGTCCTACTCGGCCCATAGGGTATGCCAAAACGTCGCCGATTATCAATTTCGCGTACCTCATGTGAGGATTGAGCGATACCCGTTCGATAGTATAGCAATGTTCTTGTTTATAACGCGGTCCAACTCGGCCCAGAGGGTATCTGTCAAGACGTCGCCGATTATCGATTTCGCGTACCTACAATACCATGTGAGGATCGAGCGATACAAGTTCGATAGTACAGCAATGTTCTTGTCAAAATACGTTCCTTCTCGGCCCAGAGGATATCTGACTTTCTCTTCTTATAAGAGGAATAGTGAGTTGAAGGTGATCATTGAGTTTCTGTGCAAAAGTTTCTTCGATCCGTACGTTAAGGTCGCTACTGAATATATTTCCTTATTTGGCATTGACTGGGCTTTTTATGTCTGACACTACTGATGTACTATACGTACGACCATAAGGTTCTCTCAGGAGATGATGACGGTATGGTAACTTACCCGCCAACGACCCTTGAGCTGGGCAAACGATGAGCTAGTTTATTAAATTAAAATCTAAAATCGACTTCACGCATTGAAGTGTTGACAGACGTCACACAGATTTGACAATAAAAACAACATGTTTATACACGCAACGCAGATGTAAGTGAGCAATCGCTTAAATGATATAGGAGAATCCATACATCACAAATGTGAACTATTCTTATTATGCTAGTTGAAATTTCAAACTCAGATATTTAAACAGCGTTTTAAACAAGTATCCGGATGGGTTTTGAGTTTTGCAGTGAAGCGTACAGCTTGAGAAACGAATAAAAATTTTATTTTCAAAACCAACTATGATGTCCAACAATTGATTGGAGTGTATTATTTTAACAACCAACTAGCGTTTCATATATCATACCGACTAATGTAGATATATAATACTGACATTCTCACGTTTGTTTTAAGATTATGGATTAAAAAGCTGACTAACGTCTTATCATCATGCATTCAAACGTATTTTTTCCAATGAGAAAACATAAATTGTTGCATAACTATTTTTTGTAAGAATTTTCAATAAATGTTTAATGCATTACATAAAAAAGCAATTCATACGCCGTTGTTTATGGCGGCATTCATTAATAACAATCTCCTCGAAATTTTATTACCCAGCAGATGCTTTACAATGAAATATCGATTTGGAAATTGTTCTTAAAGGATTTTCATCTTAAATGGTCGTCGTGAGGAAACTATGCTGTGAACTTGTATGCATTGAAGAGTAAAACATCAAGACATATACAAAAGTTCAGAGGAAACAATGAATTCCGTTGCGAATAAAATGTAAGTAGGACTTGATTGTCCCATGAAATGCTAAACGGAAACGCAGACGCTTGTTGTTTTTTAAGTGTATAATGATGAGACGTTTAACACACTGTTTAACTGAAATATCATTAAATGTACTCCCGTTAGGTGATTAACCGTGTGTTTAAACCAACTATTCTGGCCACGAATGTATAGATTTTAATTAATTTATGCATGCGACCAACCAGCGAATAACGACATATTATTTTCTATAAAATAAAACACATGGTAAAAACATCCGTCTAAAAGCGTACTATTTATTGTAGCGTTGATAGATTTATGATAATCTACATCGACAGTTGGAACAATTTAATATTTAAAAAGTGTATTAATACATTTTGTTCATGATTTAGATATACACGTTGTCAATAAACTACCCACATTCGCAATTAATTTTGTATACACTACAGTCATGTAATTTTTATTGCGCAATCGTATATCAGTGCGTTTTATTCGCCTACTAAACATAAACGAATGGAAATCTGTAGAATCGTTTATAAAAAAGTGACAAATAGGTTAAAACCCCTTTGATAAATACTTATTTAAAGATAAATCTATTTAAGAAAATATAATAACGCAATAAACGTATGTCCTTTTCATAACACTACAGTTTAATCATGGTGCATTACGTTCGTTATTCTGTAGACCTTCCTCTTTTTTCGTATTGTCTCATTTGTGTTGTATAAAGAATGAGGAAGCTATATGTTGTCTATGAAAACATTTAATAATGTCTTGAAGATAAAATCATTTACTTGAACCCTGAACTTCCGCTGATAATCTTCCATCATAGGACGCGCTGTGTTGTTTTAACAATATTTATTCAAGCAAATATAAATACCAGCTTTAAAAAACAATCATGCATGAAATGTTATACAAAGCTACATATGTCAAACATCAATATGACAATAAACATTAATATATGTTACGAATTAGTAAAATGCTGAGAAGATGCTAGAAAAATATCTGACATTGAATGAAGTCTTACAAATAGAGATGGAATCCTATGGCTAATACTTAGTCACTAAACGCAGGAAATGACATCGCGGATCGTGTATCAGCCGGAGCTAAGTTCAACAAGTTTATAGTAGATGATACATTACTTCCAGTTCATATAACCATTAATAGATTTTTCTAGATAGAAATTGACACGGCCTGGAAAGTCTTTATAATGCTTCTGAACTAAAAGCAATCTTGTTTTGAAAAAGAAACATGTACTTGGGAAGCGTATATGTATGAATTAGGATTGTACATTGCGATTTATTTCCTGTTATTGCCCTTGTTTGTTGTACCTATGCATAATTCATATTTCAAGTCTAATAATAGAATCTCAATCTACTAGCCAAATCATTTAGTATGTTGTATCGATAATTGCCGTAGGCGCGAATACCGGCTAGGACTGAATATATAATATATAAACTGTTCCAAGTACATGCTGAACGAATGCAATTCAGTTAATGAATTCAGAGGATAATTTTTTTTCTCTACGTTAGAATGAGAAATGAATGTGATGTTAATGACGTTAAGCACTTAAAGATGTATTTGGAAGCAAGGTCATGTGCCGCATAATAAACAAAGTTAACTTACGTTTGGTATTTTAAAGAAACAACACTGTTAAATGAACTTAAATAGCATGTATAACATTCTGAAAACATACATAACAAATACACGATTGATAAAACTAGTCAGTGATATATGAAATTACGAATCGTTTGAGCATATAAGTTATAAAAGATCATTTATGTGCATTCATTTCAATCGATTACTGAATTGATGGCCTCTATTTCATATTGGATAAATTCAATGATAATGAAATTTAATAATATTTTTTTATATATCACGTATTTGCCTAAATGTGCGTAAGGCAGAACGGCCGTTGAACTTTTTTAAGATTAAAATATGCTTCCTTACAAAAATACATTGGAATTTAACTTACGCCAGGATATTAATAAATTATAAAATAAGTATGATTTATAATAGATCGGTATAAACAACAATAAATGTGAATATAAACTACATATTCATGTTTTGTTATAAAAACAGAAAGAAAGACCAGTAGCACAAGTATGAAATTAATCTAAATTAATGGTCATTGATCATAATCCTGTATTCAGGACGATCGAGCACTTGTGACTTGGAACTAGAGGTATCATAGGCGCACTCATGAGAATGGGCTCAATTTCACAACAGATGCAAATGGATATATACAAAAACAAGAGAAATCAACACTGGTGTATAATACTTAGACGCATATATATTAACATAGAGTAAAATGACATGCCCTTCATACGTGAAACGTATTCAATCATAATATGTTACTACCGTACATGTACGTATTGTGTTTTATCCGTTCTAAGCATGTACAATAATGCAACATGGGAAAGTTGCTCCCAAAGGCAATTAAACCATACTAAAATGTTTATTTTAGCCTTATTGATCCATTCTATTCCACGTTTATTAAAACATGTTATTTTAGTAACGAAGATAATTCTTATTTGTAAGGGATCGAGTAGGGTTAATCAGGTTCAATGGGGCCACAAACCTTTATATATGGCAAGGAACCAATTTCCAAACAGTGTCACCAAACAAATGCTCTAGACAAGACAAACACGTATAAACAGGAATAAAAATGATGCAACCGCTCTAATCCTAATGTTCGGTCCAGCATTATTCATTAAACATTTAACTGTACGTTGGAAACAATTTCAACTGTAAAACAATTTCAATTTAAATACTATTTTATCGCTCCATGATTAATAAACAGACCGGGCAACTCTTAACTCTCGTTATATACAACAAAGCCTTAACTTTCTGAGGCATGATGCAATTAAACCTTAACGAGTGTCCAATAGTTCAATCGTGTTAAGTATTAAGCTTAAGATACATTTCATCTTTTTTTTCAAATCATAGTCATGCACTGCATGAAGAAGGCACAATAAGGTAATTTAAGGCCCAATTAACACATATACTGAACAGAGCAATATTGTTGATTACTTAGTACATAATTGATTGAATTAACACCACTATAACCGAGGCGGTTGCCAATAACCAAACACATTAAGAGATCATTTATCGAACACCAGCCTTATAATAGTCCACATGCTTTAAAAATTATATATATTGCAGGAATTAACAAATTCACTCTTTTAGAAATGAAAGAAAAAACGACATCATATGCGTATAGATACGTTATCAATTTACAATAATTTACAATTTACAAAAAAAATATTATAGTGCATCTTCATATAGTTTGCAGCTAATATATGTTTTGCTTTTTAGTACGCTAATATTTCTGTTTATGTTGGTTAAAAATTGTAAAGTTTGGTATTATTAAAATCCATCGTCATTGTATATAACGAGATTCGTCAAGAAATACAATGTAATCTGTGCGCTATTCTTTTGACCGGTATACAAGAGAGGGTTGTATCAAACATGACTATGATGGCATGTCCACTGTCACTTTTCATTGAATATTTAGAGTCATAAATAACAGTTCAAATTGCTTACAAGTGTTATCTCGAAGAGACGTAAAATATCAACAGCATCTGTTGCATGGTTTATTAAAGATCTGCATCACGGCTTTCTTAAATTCCCGATCTAGTACCCAATACACAAATGGATTTATCACGTGGTTGATGAACACTAGTCTCAGGCCGAAAAAATAAAATGCCTTACTCATGTCAGATAGTTCCTGGACTAACTTGGAATCTCGTCCGAGTGCAAAAAGCAAGCTAAAATATAATACTACGGTGAGTGTAAATATTATACTCAATAAAAGTGGAACACGTGTAATTCTACGTGCTCTATTTCTTAATTGACGTTTTCTTAATGATTGCTTTTCCTTAGGCAGAATATCTTGTTTAAGGTTTCTGTCGAAGTCAGTTATGCACGTGTTTTTATCCAAAGGAAACTTAATTTTTGTAACTATTGTTTCTTTCATGTTTTGTGAAGTTTCTTCGTCAGTCATACTTGAGGTCTGATCATTAAACGTAGATGTATCCAAACACAAAGTTGATGTTGTTTCCTTTACCTCAGAACTTGTAATGTCTGATTCAGAAACAGTATGTACTCCCGAAGCGAATTTTTGCATCTTGATAGATGTAGGCATATATGAGGTGTTGGATTTGGTTTCTTTATCGTGGAACTCTGTATCATTGATATCCATATGTTCTGAAACCTGAATTGCTGGAATACTTGTGACATCTTTAGGTTCCGTTTTTTTCTGTCGTTTCATTTTCTTCAATGTTAGAGAATCGTTAGATTCATCGGACAAAATAGTGCACGTTATCGGTATATACAAGGCAATTGTTGCTGTTAGAACAGCCACAATACTGGCCATGGTCACGGAGATGAACAATGGGTGTTCCTCAGTATTTACATGACTTTCGTCCCTTTCACAAACGGTAACTGTAACATTCGTAGTGTTATCGTTATATGAACGAATTCCCCATAGAAAGGGCACTGGTGATGAAAAAATACCTGCCGCGACGAATATTAAAACACACAAAGCAAACGCTAGGCGTTTGCTGATCTGCCAACCATGTGGGGCCCGTACCTTCCGGTATCTGTCGACCGCTATCAGGAACAGACAGAAAGCCTCGCCGGACACGGTGAACATGTTAAAGAACGCTTTCATCTTGCAAAAAGCAGGAATCGGCGGGTAAATATACCAAAACATCAGGGTCACTATCTCACCGGGCATTGCTATTAGCACCCCTAGCATGTCCAAGACGGCTAAACATAGCACAAAGAACCGGAAGTTGCACAGTTTGTACCGCCGAAAAAACACATACAAAACGATCGTGTTTCCGAGTAGCCCTAGTAGGATTTCAAGTCCTAGGAATAAACTGTTCCATAAAACAACACGTTTTATTTGTTCATTTAATTCATGAGCTTTTATATTTTCCATTTTAGTATACATGATATTGCAACTAGTTTGAATCAACGCCGATATATTTGATCAAGAGATTGGCAGTTAAACAGGATTACAATCGTGTATCGGATGTTGCCTTGAAGATCTTAAGGGTTTGATTTAGCGCGTGGGTTGTGCTTAAGTTAAGTTGGAAATAGATCATATCCTGTTTATAACGTTTCGCCGATTATTTTAACAGTGATAAAGCACACTTATAAACTATCGCTTGAACATGTAACTGTTTAAAATAGAAATAAAATGAAGACATTGTGTTACATGTTATTAGACATTCTAATAGATTATCTGGCAATTAACAAATAGTTAATGTTTATACAGGTAACCAATTGTATTGCGATTAATAGTTATTTGATGAATTTTTTTTAAGTCTCTGAACATAAAATTCCAACAGCATTTTAATGAAATAAAAAATATATATTGTCACCCTATGTTTTTTTATGTATGTTCGTAATTTTGATCAATTCGTAAAATAAATATGTATTAAAGTAACGAGAATCGTAGCTTGGTTTCAATTGACGGACTATTTCCAATATTATAATGCCTTAATTATATTGACGAACATACACAATATGTTAATCGTATATAATCATTTATTTAAACAAAACGAGAGAGCGATATATTTTATTTGTTTTAAAATAGTTCTAAATTCCCTGTCCAACATCCAGTAAACAAACGGATTTATCACGTGATTTATGAAAACAAACCTTAAGCCAAAGAAAAAGAGACCAATGTTTGAATCAGACATTTTATGAAGTTTGTGTTCGTCTTTTCCAAGAAACATGTGCAGTCCTGCATACAAGAACAACGTTAAGCTGAATATAATACTGAGCGTTAACGTTACTTTCGTTGTTCTGCGAAGCCGAACTTGTTTGTGAAATTTTCGTTTAGATTTAACTTTCAGTGAGGTATTTTTCATAATGTCACATATATTTTCCTCGTTCGCATTTGGTCCAAGTTCTAGTTTGTGTCTTGTTGAAATACTCGGAACGTTCTTATGTTGAACACTTTCTGCCGATTTTTTCGGTTGATTTGTTTTGTGGATATTCACATGATTGTCGTCGGACACATGGCTGGAACAATCTTCTGACGTTTCAACGTTTGCTTTTGTGTCGTCTGATTTTCTTTTCATGATAAGAGTGTTTGCATCTGGAAGAATATTGTCGTTTGTTTCAATGCTTTCATTAGGTACATTTGTGGATGATGTTATAACTGATTTTAATCCTTCTTTTTGTTCGAAAACTGTACGATGTACCCTGAAATATAGTGTGACGTATAACAGTATCGAAACTATTGCAGAAGATAAAATTATAACAGATATGGCACTAATATAGTTTTGATGAATTCCAGTTTTAACAAATCGTTCGTCCTTCTCACAAACGGTGACGCTAACGTTGGTGACATTGAACGTGTGCAGTCCCCATAAAACCGGAACTGGAGTTGAAAGCACTGCTGCAAACACCACGATGATTACGCATATCCGGCATGCGTGGAAAGGTCGGATCTGCCAACTGTGAGGTGCGCACATTTTCCGGTATCTGTCAAAAGCGACGGTACATAGGCAAAACGCCTCTACTGCTACGGTGAACAGGTTTAGATAAGCCTTTATCTTGCATACAGATTCGTGAAGAGGATAAATGTACCAGTATAACTGGTTAACAATCTCTGCTGGCATTATTGTGCAAACGCTTAGAATGTCAATATATGCAATGCACAGAACAAAATAACGGAAATTGCAGTGGTGGTAATTGCGTCCAAACACGTAGAGCACAACGACATTGCCAATTAAACCTGCAACTATTTCCAACCCAATGAAAACAGAAACCCACCATATTTCCCCCACTATTCGTCCATTTAGGTCTTCCGCTGTCAAATTTGCCATTCCAATAAACGATCGATGCATAGTTGGCAATTGTATAATAGCTTTTTTAATACAAAACGTTATGCACTACGTAGACCATCCGTTTGAGCTTTTTCCAGTTGTGTTCTATTTAATGTAAACATTTAAAAGCAAACTCGCGTCCAAATTCCAATTCCAACGGAAATGTATGTATATTCTTCTTTCAGAAACGTATTGTATATCCCAACAGGAATTTATTGAAAACACTGTTTGTTGTAAAATATAAATCACTCTAAAACGCATCTTGAAAAACTACTCTATTAACCAGAATCACGCAAACTTGTTATGTAACCTTAAATTCTAAGCAGTTTGCGTGAATGTGAAAAAATCGTATTTTTCGTTTTGGTGAAACAAATCGACAATGAAGTGAGATTAAAAAAACATGTTTCTATTACCTTAATGTTCTAAAGAAAAATTAGAATTCAGTTAACGTAAATTGAACTAAACTTGTTATATAGCATTGTTATATCAACATTTACGTTTTGGCCTTTTTGAGATTTTTCAAAACAGATTGTTTGCGGGTAGCACAAGTTTTATTCATACAAGCATTGTCCCTCAGAATTCAATGCGGTATTCTATACATCTGCGCGCATATCATTTTGAAAACATGTTACAGATCGTTTAAGCAGGATTCACGCGGTATGTATGCCCATTCTCGTGTACATGTAAGACCGAAATGGTAAACTAGGTTTGGTCAATGAGTCAACATGTCTCGTCTAAATATGGAGCTTCGGCACATAAACGTTGCTGTAATGCACATAAGGTACTTCGGACGCTGTTTCATTATACGCCATTTTTCCTATTCTTAAATAGGGTTCGCAATGCCACACGAAACTGTAGCCTTGGTTCCGTCTGTACCTCACCCAGTCCGTGTTTACACCGCAAATATTGTTCGAGTTTGATGTTAGGGCAACATACAGTACGCACAGATATCCAAAACTTACTTTATATAAGTATGATACGAGTGATACTGTCACTGATGGTTGTATGCTTACTCTGCTGTTATTACAGTTCGCGTATCAGGGGAGATTACAACAAGATGAGTTCCTTATAACAACTGACCTTCATTTTTGTTCGAGGTCGCCGTGTTGTAATGGTAATTGTATTTGTAATGTAATGGTGTCCGCCTAGCGACCCAGAAGTCACGAGTTCCATCCCTGTTTTACGAGCGTTCTTTAGATCTCCCCAAAGACACCAAGTTCTGGTTCTTGGCCCAGGAAACAGAATCAATAGAATAATAAGTGAATAGTAAGTACTTTAAATGCAATCGAACTAAACTAACTATTTTTCAACAAAATTTAATTGATTTCCGCGTAACCATGACTCACGCCGATACAATAACACCTAGCCAAAGTCCAGAGTCCAAAGGTCATGGTAACTCTAGTGTTAAGTCACATGTATAGTCATATTGTATTAAGGACAATTAGACAATTGAAGGACTTTTACTTTATCATGCGTAATTCGCACTGTGACACGATAACTAATGGAGAAGAAAGAGACTATAAATAAATGCGTAAGGATTTTTCAGAAACAAGAATAAAATAAATGTCAGTGGTTAATAACCTTTTGAGAACCATTGAAATTAACAACAACATTGACATTCATGGTTTAGGAAGTTTTAATTTTAAAGTAGTACAGCATATGTTTGCAATTAGAATATACAACACACTGAGAACAATGAGATTATTATTGAATGATCATTAATATTGAAAATACAACCGTAAAATAATTAAACAACATAAATGGAAAATACGAAAGAGTAAATTTATTTGGGATTTGGGTCAAAACTATTTTGAATCTTTCGTGGATAATTACTGGATATTTGTATATCAAATTTGATATATCCACAATCCCACATGTAATTAAATAAATTGTTGCAATAAGACGAAAAGTACATTCGATATATGTGTGAAACTTAGTTAACGCGCGAACAGCAATGTGAGGTGAAAGTTAAAAAAACCAAACGAATACTGCTTGTACGAAATAATTGATATGAGATTTTATCACATGCTATACCCTATTTCCCATGTAATACAACCATTACATATGTTTTATATTACACATGTGTAATACAACATTTTTAAGCGTTTTCATTGGCTTAGTTTTCGTTTATTGACCAATCGCATTTTGTTGTTTTGCTGAAATGACGTTGCAACGTCAAATGACGTCACGAAATGTTAACAACATTCGGGATGAATTATTATGTTTGCGTAAATATTTATTTAATTTGCTCATTTAAAAGCATGTGATCAAAAAGATCTGACACTCGTTGTCATAGCATACCATATTTTATTAAACTCGTCCTGGAAATTCGTTAGTAAGCTCGCCAAAGGCTCGCTTACTAACGAAATTCCTGACCTCTTTTAATAAAATATGGTATGATATGACAACTCGTGCCAGATCCTATATTTATTATATAAAAACATGCTTGTGTAGGCCAATATGTATGAAATGCACATTCTTTAATTGATTGGGTTTTCACTTGTATGGGAATCTTGTATTGCTTGCTGAACTGTTAAATTCATCTTAAACAAGTCATAACGAAAGTAAGAAAAAAGTATCTTTAAAAAATTGCATTGAATGCTTGATTAACACCGTTCTCGTTTTTATCAACGCTCTTAAATATATACAATTTTCGTACATGTCTTTTTAGAATGAAATCCCGCCAATATTTCCCTTTAAATATATTTGACAATTATGCAAACCTATAAAATTAAGTTGATTCATAGCCATTCTTAAACTTTTTGATAGTGTTCATTTTGAGGTAACGCAGGTGTCTGTGTGTTTAATACAGGAACGGTTAAAAAGCAACGGACACGTACGAACAATAAAGCCATCAAATACTTCGTAGACGAGCTTTCAGACGCGTTCGAACACTGTTATTGTTTATTCTTAAAACATAATCGTCTAACACGTCGTAATATTTGTTCATCAAGGGGCCACACATAGGATAACCACCGCATCCTTCCACTCCACCCATCAACCGCCAACGTCTCCGCCCATACCGTTTATAAATGCTTGGGTAACCATATACCCTATTTTTATTCAACTTTTTGACTTCTATATGACATGATTCAGTCGAAATGTCATTTGTAAAGAAATGATTTTATAAGACACTGGTTTATATAACAAACAAAAAAATGTATTTCAAATAATCAATTTTTACTTGTAGCCATCGGATTTTGTGTTGCCAACAAAAACTCACCAATTATAATAACAAGATCAATTCTAACACATTGTGTTATACAACAATAAATATGATGTACATGTTACTTGTTTATATCTGACCTGTCTAGTTTTAATCGAGGTACAACCTCATTCTGATAAGTAAAGGTCTATGTATACAGTATAAGTTGTAAAATCAAATACATTTAATTTCTGCAACGAATTGATCATTAATGTGATTTCAACGACGAATCAGTGTTTATATGATTGTTCCTTCTGAATTGTAAAACATTTACATTATTGATTCATGTTGTGTGTATGATTGTTGTTTATGTTTGAAAAGATGTTTTATTAACATTGATTTATTGATTGATTCAAAAGAACATCTTGATTGACAATGCAATACAAAATTATTCATGCATTTCCACGTACAAGAAGTTTCTCGTTATGATAGCATTGAGATGTGTTTCACGTTTATTAAATTAACACATTTATGCCTAGTGGACTATCCCATCCTTCTAAATTGGATCAATTTATATCCAAAAGTAGGGATGTCTGGTATATTTATTTCTATATTTAGAATATTTCTTTCAGAAATTCCTTTAAGCAAACAGCGCTGACCCTGATGAGACGCCGCATCATGCGGCGTCTCATCTGGATCTTCGCTGTTTGCCAAGGCCTTTTTTTTAGACGATAGGCATAAATGGGTTGAATTAAGAATATAAACCGTAATTCTCATGGAAAACATATAAAGTAATCGCCTTATGCTCATATACTATCATATCAGGAGAATGTATCACAACTCAAACTGAATTGCTTTATGTTATGCCCATTGGTGTACACAATTATGCTGTTCTTAATAAATAGTATCACATCTTCATAATTATTATTCTTTGTTGCGTATATTAATATGAAAACCCATTGTAAGGTACACACATATGAAATTTTGCTATGTTTGCATTTCGAAAAACAATTAAATAAATGCATTTCCTGGAATAAGAATAACAGTTGACATTCTCCTTGACCAAAACATTTCGAAACCAATTACACAATAAGTTAATAAGTTCCCGTTGTTATTGGAGACATCCCGAAATGCTTTTCTATTTAATGGATGATCATTATGGAAACGTTATTAACTATATTGTTTACATGCGAGGTAATCAGAAGCGGATGTTTTCAATGTTAATTTTGCAGTGAAAGATGCAAATATCGATAGAAGCTATTCATGGGTTCTGTTGTGATCAATTTACATTCAAAACCGCCATGTGTAAAGACTTTACAATGTTAACGCTACAGATCTGATTGCGCTGGAAATATTTTAACTTTTGAATAGATTGTGTAGTTCTTGTTTTTGTGTTTGACTAAACCGATCGCCTGCATGTCTAGTTCCACATGCAACAAAACCACATAGAACAGTCGAAACAAAGAAAATCACACCGTTAATATTAAAGTGTTCTTTAAGTATCCTCCAATTACCGTAAGTCGACCGGTTAAGGAAACAAGTAAAAGAATTTCTTAATTTAGGCAACAAAATGCAGCAATATACTATTTACCTTCAGAGATTTATTTAATTCCCGTTAAATCAATGTCAAAAATGATTATTTACAGCATGTTTTACTACGCAAAGCCGATAGTTTCATACACACTACAAGAACATTTACTCCGCGCGTTGTTTACCTTAAGTCGATACGTCACATCCGGGAAAGGAACAGCACTCTAGTGGTAATGGATTAGGCCAACTTAACTTAAAACATCGCTTCTTTGAACAATTTTAACAAGAACTAAAACAGTAAATATATATTAAATATGTTTTCAATATTTTATAAATACAATTGAACATGTTTCTTTCACTTTTCTTAAGAACAATTTTCACTCTTCTTTAGCACAGCATGGGCACATAAATGTTGCACCTCTTCTGATGACTTTAATTTCTGTACAAAATGACAGGTGTACCCAGTGGTTGCAGGCTCTATTGTCACACTGTGCCCATTTTACAAAATTGTTTGAGATAAGCCTGAAAAGAAAACAAGTAAAAAAAATCACCATTAAGAAGAGGTCTGAAAACCAATTTAATAAAAAAAGCTTTGCCTTAAATTTACTACGATTTACTACTACTATTTTCCGATATGAAGCGCTGTCAATGAAAGTGTTATGTTAAGATCGTCTGCTTTACATTTCAATTTTTGTGGGAATTTAATAAATAGGACCAATAAAATGTATGGGATATAGTTAAATTTGTGTAATTTTAGTTAAATTTTTATTTTGAAATGCAATTTTACCTGTTTTTTCCTCGTTTTGTTTTTATTTGTTTTTGTTTATAAGCGTAGTTATGTCACTTCATCGAAATACTCGGAGCGCTTGCGTGTGACGTCATCCAAATGGCCGCGTTTTTAATGTAAACAAAGTGGTCGAAATTAGGTCATGGTCGACTTACGGTAATCCTACGATATTAAAGCCAAATACTTTTGCTTATCTGTAGTATTGTGTTATTTACTGCATCCATCATTCTTTAAGCATGTCAAATTTTCTTCGGTGATCAATATGATTAACGATGATATGAAATTAATACAAGTCAAACATGGTTTATAAGGTGAGCGTTATCGGAAGGGTTCATTTTAATGTTTTTATGTATTAATTGCATTTTTTGTCTAATCTACATTTGTTATTTTTCGTGAATTGATTTTCGTTTTATTTGACTAAATATAAAATATGTGTGTTCTCCATACGTTCTTTCCATTTGACGGTAACCAACTCAATGAACTTTTACGATGAACGATAAAATTTATGGACTTTGACGATAACCAACTCAATGGACTTTGACAGTAACCAACTCAATGGATTTTGACGGTAACCAACTCAATAGACTTTAACGGTACCAAACTCAATTCAATTTGACGCTAACAACCTCATGGGAATACACGACACAAGCAATATAAAAGCAATTCCACTTCAGAAACTCTATCAGGAGAGAAATTCGTGTTCTAATCCACTACCTTTATAACAAAACACCAACTTTATACATAAAATGATAGAAACTGGGATCCCCGCCATGGAACTACCAATACAAAGCGTTTGGGTTTTAAAGCGCTTTGAGTGCAAGCAGAACTTCACAGTAAGTCAAAAATTAATCACACACATTTCGGTTTAAAACAATCGTAATCAAATGTGTTCATCCAGACAGAAAGTGAAAAAATGAATATGCCAAAACATGATGCGTAATTCTCATACACCACTCACAATTTTAGTTTATTTGCATCGCAAGTATCGGACATCTGCTACTTCGATTGGGGGTCGTTTATTAGGTTTTATCAAGTTGTTAGCAAACAAAGTTCGTGTTTTGGTCAACTTTATACCGAGTCTCTAAGGCAAATAGGCAAGAACGTTATGACAACGCCTTTGTAAATTTTCAGTTTTATATACGGATAGAGTATAACCAACTAAATGAAGACACAATCCTAACATACCCAAGACAATGTTTTGGACGACTTCAGATATATGCCTCATTTCAGAGATTGTCTGTGGAGTCGAGACGCAACTCCGAATTCATTTTGAACAAACTGATTTGTGGTGACCAGTTAACCAACACCTTACAGAAAACAGCAAACAAATCATGCACATATGATTTATATCTGAAAAGTAAACACTAGTTTGATCCCGCCCCTGTCTGTTTGCGTTGATAATACGTAATATACAAGTACAAAGCCTGTTATGGACAGACTGTTAAGGAGAAAACGATTATTTACAAGGGTGAAAGGTCTCTCGTCTGATTATAGATTGACTGAGAAATACTGTCACATTTTCTTTTCATACTTAAATAACATTCTAAGAATCCACCTAGATGTCGTTAATCTGTTTGGGTGCATTAATGCAAGCTGATTTATTATTCAGAAGAAACATCCCTTTTCTTGAAGCTGTGCAGGTAGCTGTGAATGACTGAAAAAGACTAAGTCGACCTGCATGAACGAAGTTTAGCTTTTTTATCAGCTCGTTTCCTTGTGGGGAGGCTTTTTTGTTTTAATTTTGCTAAACGTAAACCTCTTAACCCGGAGAGAAGATCGTACTTTCATTGCCTTTGTTCCGTTGAACTGTTTACATTCAGGATTCCTAGATATAATATTTCCTATCGTACAGAATAATTAAAGCACTAAGCAAATACACGAAATACACGTACACAACACACATCCAGATATTACCGAAATTAAGTTCGACATTTGGGTGACAGTCTTCGACACTGTATGTATCTGAACTCTTATAGCAACATGTTTGAATAATATTTTATGAATACCATGGTATACATAATCGGTTTTCACCAACATAGAAGGAGGTATTAATGAAACATTGTAAGCCTTAGACTTGATGCATTATTGTGTTCGATACAATTATTTTTGTAACATAATGATGCTAAACTTAAAAAATGCCAGAAGATATGATATAAATAAATTACCAAAACAATTATAATCAGCATTTAAGGTACAACAATACAATGCAGAATGTTTGCTCTGAAAGAATGATTAAACTTTGTCTTTCAAACTTTATGTACCGTTTTTCATTAAATAACGTACTTTGGATTCCGGAATACGCAAAATTTGCAAAAAACGATTGACATTGATACATTCAGCGAATAATATCTCATATTTTATCATATTAAAATAATTAAAGCGAGCTGATTACGAATAAAAATAATTTTCCTGTTATAAATTATTCCGTATTCTGGAACTGTTCGTTGTTTTGATGAAAATAAGATTAAACATTTAAACTGATTAGTTATACAGTAATGGTGCAGCAACAAATCGTCTCATATAATAATGTCCTTCAATGCGTGTGTACGTTAAGAGCGGACACGTTAGAGTTGTAAACATATTTATTTTAAGTCGATTGCATAGAAAGTCTAAGGCTCATTCGAAACGCTACCGAGTCTGTGTCCTGGGCATTGAACCAGTACTAAGTGTCAATGGGGGAGATCGAAAGAACGCTCCCACGGTGGGAATCGAAACCGTGAACTCCCAACATATTGGCGCTATGTACACGTAAGTTTTGTAAGATTGGACTCGGGAAAACAAGATGACGTTTTCAGCTATCGACCCAATTGACATCGTGCGCAAATCTAAGTCAGTGTGCTGGCTGCTGCTTTCTACAACGGTTTTAATTATTTTTCATGTTGTTTTACTGATACATATTCATGGTACTTCAAATTCACATGCCTTGTAGACTTTCCTGATTACCATTTTGGTATACGAGCTCTCTGATTATCGTTATACTATACTATCTCAGCCTTTCATACCTTCATATGTGTTGTTACCTGAAATCAGAGGTAATTTGTTGTATGTGTAATCTAGAATTGGTACTTTCTGATTAGTTTGAAGTCTATATTTTAAGTGACCCTGATTACCATATAGCAAGGTATAAGAAAGTTGCGATTTCATCAAGTTATAGCTTTGTATGGCTTACCATTCAGTTATTCATTCAGAAAAGATATTCATACATTGGATTACCTCAACGTGTATCTAAATGTGACCTTTAAGCATAAATATCAGTATTCAAATAATTTAAAGGTAATGTGACATTAGCTAGAGAAAAGCGTGACTGGGAAAACAAAGTATAAAAACATGAAACAATTGTATGACCATAGTTTTGTAAGTTTGTTGGTCTGTCCGGCCAATAACTAAATTGTGTATGATTGAATTTTAGCACAAGTAAATTTTCTCAAATATAAATAAGACATAAACATGGAATAAACATGGTTCGATCTTATTTTGTCTAACATTTTAAGATGTTATTTTGTTGATTTCCCTAACGTTTTTTTGTGTGCACTTCGTTTACTCATACGACATACAAAAAGTAAAATTGCTCATGTGTATGATTTTTTAGAACACATTGGCCGCTCAACAATACGCCGTGTCAAGGATGTTGGTGTGTGATTTTTAAACCAGTAACTTTGTTTGATTCACACATTTAAAGTGTCACATTATATGATAATAACATACAAGGTATGAGCATAAACATCGGTATTGGTCGTAAGACTGTCTCATTCAATATACATAGTTGAGAGTATGTTTTCTATATCAGAGATAAACTGTTGTGTGTATATTAGTATTTTCATATAGATCCAAACTACGTAATCAGGCGTTTTATTAACTGCATAGAGGTTTTTTCATAAGATGCGTTGCGATGTTAAGGCTTGGGACTATATGATGCTACCTTAACAAGGAGAAATTGCGTTGATATAAGTATTAAATTCGCTACATTGTGCCTCAAAAAGTTGTATGTGTGAACATATTTAAGCAATAAATGAATTGGAATTTAGAAGGCTTTAAATATGAATTTCGCTGTTTTTAATTTGAATAAAAATGGTATGATGTTATTTTGTTATTTATACAAGTGTGCGAGTGAATCGTCTTGGGCCAAGCGTGAGATTCGACGTGTCATTCAACCAAAAAAACCGTTATGCAATGACAATTCCAATGCTGTAACCGCGGTTGTAATGATTAAATATTTTATGTTGAAGTTTATATTGTTTCCTGTATGGTAAAGGCAATCGGTTACTTGCCTTAAATTAACGACCAACGGATGTTTACAAAACGTTATCTCTTATAATTTTAATAAGTAACATCTTTCCCTATGTTATCTCTAAAGTTTTAAAGACTTATCAAAGCACATTTATGAAACTAAAGCTTGATAATTTGTACCCACTTTAAAGGTTTACTTCCAATAATAAAATTATTTTTTCTTTCCATAATCTTTATATGTTACGTGAAATATGGTCAAGCAGACAATGCTATTTTATCATAACCATTAACATTTTATATTTGCGCAGTATAAGCTATATAATCATTTATATAAAGTGTTCTTATAAACAACCATAATAAAGCGGAAAGGCGATGATATGAAACGAAATGAAATCTTCGAAATTAAAGTTGTGTACAATCGCAGATAACGTTTTGCTGGTCTGTTAATAATTCGTTCTGGTACGAAAACATGTTTACTGTTTGGTATTGCACACACATCTGTGTAGATTTGTTCATAGGGCACATAGACACAATTCGTTATTCTGCAAAACTTTGACCTAACGTGTCGGTATTTGCGCAAATGTATTGCTATGCATGTGATTGAAATAAACAACATTTTGTAATCGTACCATTGAAAGATGCTTAATATATTTCTGAAACATTTCTCTTTCATTTTCATAATTTGTTTTGATATTGTGAAAATAAAATGTCGACATAAAAATCGTATATAAACGCTTTTAAGTGCGCACATTACGACCTAACTATTTTACATTATGAGATTTATAATCAATTTACGTAACCTGTAGCTAATTAATTCGAACCCCATCACATACGTATTCTATATTATTTCGAAAATCCCCATTACCAGATATACTGATCTGTCTGCAGCATGCTTCTCCGACATTCATGGTCAAAATATTATATATTTGTGAACATCGTTTACTGTAAATTTTACAATTGATAGCAGTTAAGATTCGATAGCTCAAAATAAAATATCAACTAATTAAACAAGCGTGGGCTTAGTTCTCAAAAGTAAAAAAAAACGATATAGATATGGGATGCAACGGTTTATAAGTAAAATATAATTAGATACAAATGTTTCACAGGAACACACTCAGCGGTGTCTTCATTGTGTCGAATGTTTTCATGCAGTCGTTCATACTAATAGTATCTTCCTTTCCCTTTCCCTTTCTTTGGCCCTGCAATGAATATATGAATTGTATGACACGTTCTACTTTTAACAAGGTAAACGCAAGCATTATGACGAGGTTAAACATAGCACTCATTGCACAAAATGTTCGCCTGGAGACATACTAAAGTGTACTTTAAAGTGGATTTTTAAAACAGCAATATAGCACATATATGTTACGATTGTGCAGCGTATAAATAAATGCAAATGTTTGATGACAGCTTTGAAACCGTTTTAATAACATTTTAAGCTGCACGCCGTTTGTTAAATGCATTTAAATACGATATATACAGAATGATCTCTGTGTTGGTATTCAGTTTACTGCATATGTGATGTTAATAAAAAGAGCTACACCGTACACAATACATTTAAGTCATCGTGTCTTTGTCATCACCAGAGATCCCAGTGATGCCCCAATAGCCGGCAGTTTAATTATGCACACTATATGTGCAATAGTTGTAGAACATGAAATAACGTTTAAAACGGGAAATATTGGGCCTTAAACAATGCAATCACAGTATGCGTCGATTTTCTCTTACACCATAAGACTATCGTCAGTCTCTCCATTCTATACAGGTTTCTCTCTACCAAGGTGCGTATCCATCTTGCTTTATATATATACTGTTGTATGTGGACTTGTTAATAAACGGATTTCAACGGACTATTCATAAAGCCACATTATACTTAAACTTTCGTACTGAAAATTGTATTGTGTTACGTTTGCTCTAAAGATTTTGTCCAATACACATATTTTTTAGTAGATAAGATTATGTGTGATACTTACGGTATCCTCCTCCGCCGAGTCCACCGAAACCTGGCATACTGCCGCCACCGAAACCAAAGCCACCAGATCCGCCCATCATTGGAAACCCGCCTCCGTATATACCGCTGCTATAATCGTCATCGTCATATCCGCCCATAGGATATCCACCAGGATATCCACCACCGGGATATCCACCACCAGGATATCCGCCACCGGGATATCCACCACCGGGATATCCACCACCGGGATATTCACCACCGGGATATCCACCGCCTATCTGGTATCCACCAGGATATCCGACACCGGGATATCCACCACCAGGATATCCACAACCAGGATATCCACCAGGATATCCACCACCTGGATATCCACCACCGGGATATCCACCACCGGGATATCCACCACCGGGATATCCACCACCGGGATATCCACCACCGGGATATCCACCACCAGGATATCCGCCACCGGGATATCCACCACCGCCTATCGGATATCCAATACCGCCAATAGGATATCTGCCACGTCCGCCGCCATTGTATACTGAAAAAGAAATAACTTTTTTATAAGCGTAGTAGAATCATCCAATAAAAGTGTTCCTTCGTTTTTGAATTATAATATCAGATTAAACTCGTTTAGCCATTTGTAACTCTTATAGATCAGTTCGTGTCAAACAAATCGTCTAATTCTATATTAATGTTTGTGTAGTTCTAGTTATATTATACTGAAAAGTATTATAATAACAGCATCGAAACAAAACCAAACCAAGACAAACCAATCTAAAACTATGGCGACTTACTCGGATATGTGGCCGTGGCAGCCACAACACAAAGAGCGAGAACGAAGAACTGCATTGTTGCTAACCGATTGCAACAGAATACTGATCCTGCAAATAACAAAAACTCCAATTATACCAGACTTTATGTTTTTTATATCTTTATAGTACGTGATGAAGAAATACGATCAGTGCGAGTCGCCCCGTCATTTTTGAAATACAGAGTAAACGCTCCGGATATCAGATTATATGTTCAAATACGATACAAAAAGTAAAACTTCAGATGCGACAGCAGGCGAGAAACCTGTACATTCAATGCGGTCTTTAATTTGCGACAAGGATATCAATCTCCAATCAGTTAGACAAAAATCGAGTACTTCTTAAATTTAAATGTCCTTGCAATTGTTTAACACGATCTACGAATTAACGAATTAACGAATGATAGTTTTAACGATGACAGATCAGACCTCAATATCAGACATATTGAACATCTTACGTTTTGTACAAATAATATTTTTTTATTGTTCACTTATACTTTAATTGTTTATTACAATGTAAAAAGCCGATGTTAAACTCTAAGAGTACAATAATGTACTTTATTCATCCTCACTACGAATGACTTGATATTATACCTTACCATCTTTTACATACTGAAGTAAGTATTATGTGAAAATGTTTGTTGTTTAATTTACGAATATGTGACAGGAACATCACATCGCATGAGTTTTATTGTATAACTTTTTTAAATGAGACAACGTACTATATGCAAGTCTTTATATACTTTTTGTTCTGTAATGTTTTGGGCTGAACATGTTTAACTAAATAAATTGTGTAATGAGATTAACAAGCGTCTGTTATGCGTATTATTTTCGTGAATATTTAATGTCAACCACACTTTCTACAGTCATGCAAAATATATTTTTATAACGTTTATAAACATCATTCGTGAAAAATTGGACGAGTTGTCGGTAGTGTTCATGTAAAAAAACTAAGGAATAATCTTTGATACAAAAGAACATATTGATGGTCAATGCAGTACAAAAAGGTTCATTCAAGTCTACGTACAAGATGTATCTGGTTATGATTGCATTCAGATGTGTAAAAAATATATTAAATAAAGAATATTAACCGTCATTCTCAAAGACAACACATAAAGTAAGAGCCTTATGCTAATATAATCGTTATACAATCATATCAGGGAAAGAAATCCCAACTCTAACTGTTTAGCTTTATTTATGCCCGTCCATGCAAATACATGTATAAATTCTGTATAAATAATATCACATCTTCATAATTATGTTTCTTTGTTGCGTTTATTAATATGAAAACTAATTGTAAGGTTTCCAAATTGGTATTTTTTTAAATGTTTGCATTACGAAAAAAGAATACTTACGGATTGCAGTTCCTGGTATGTGAATACCAGTTGACCACGTCCATCCGCTCGACCTCTACCCGAGTTATTTTAGATCGCAACACGATCCACTCGACCTCTATTCGATTTGATGTACATATTTACTAGACTGCTACCCGACGGCTACTCGACCGTACACGATCACTTCCCGATTGCTATTCGACCATACACGAGCTCTGTACCCGATCCGCTCGACCTCTACCCGAGTTATTTTAGATCGCTTTGTACGACTGTAGTACGACCATTACGATCTGGTCGTGTGAAGCTTTGTCGGCGATCGAGCTGAGGTACACTTGGTCGAGCTGAGATCGTATAGGGCTCGCGTATAGGTCGAGATGATCGAGCGGAAATCGGAAGGATGGTTGAGTGGACGTCGTGAATGAGTCATGTGGAGGTCGTGTGTTATCGACAAGAGGTCGAGATGAAGTCGTGTATACCCTTTTTAGTCGAGCTTGGTCGGGTTTTGTCGGGAAATTTCGGTGATCGGGATGATCGAGTTGATCGGATCGGCAGTGGGAACCCACCTTAAAGCAGTTGCTGGCGCGTCTAGTGCCATATGTAACTTAAACACATAAATTCGACAGTTACTGTATGCAGGTGAATACTTCTGCCTTTCTGTAGTAGTGTGTTATTTACTGCTTCCATCATTCTTTAAGCATGTCAAATTACGTTTTCTTCGGTGATCAATACAATTGACGATGATATGAAATTAATACAAGTCATACCATCGTTTATAAGGTGAGTATAACCAGAAGGGGTCATTATAATGTTTATATATATTTATTGTACAATTTCGTTCTTGTCTAATATCGGAAATCTACTTCTACGACTAGGAATCGTTTCTTCAGATTTTATCAAGTTGTTAGCATACAAAGAAGTAGTGTCCATCGATAAATGTCAATTGTGATCGCGTTTTTGGTCAACGTTATGCAATGTTTCTAATGCAAATCAACAAACACGGTATGACAACATTTTTGTTTTTAATTCTTTTAAGTTTAATTTACAGATAGAGTTCAACCGGCTAAAAGAAGTCGAAATCCAAAAATACTCTGGTCGTTATTTGTTTTGGAAGATTTCAGATTCACGCTTCATTGCAAATAGTGTATTTGTAAACCAAGACTCAACTTCAAATTAATTTTAAATAAACTGATTTGAGGTTATAAGTTTACAAACAATGACAACAACAACAAACACATCATGAAAAAGATTACTTATATCTGATGCTAAAACAGTCGTTTGATTCCGCCCTTGTTCGCGGTGACATTACGTTATATACGAGTACTTGCCTGTTATGGACAAAACTGTTGTATGGACAATGGAGAAAAAGATTTTTTTACATGAGTAAAAGATCTCTCGTTTAATGATAGACTTAACTAGGAATATTTGTCACATTTTCTGGCGTCCGATGGTCGAACTTTTAATAATAAAATAAAAATCTACGAATCTAGCTAGATAAATCTGTCGTTAATCTGTTTGAGTGCATTAATACAAGCTTATTCATTATTCTGAAGATACATAACTTTTCTTGAAGCTGGACAGAAAGAGGTTAATGACTTAAAAAGACTATGTTGACTTGCATGAACAAAATTAAGCTCTGTTTTAATCAGCTCGTTTCGTTGTGGGAAGGCTTAAATAATGCTAAACGTTAATCTCTTCTTACGGAGAGACGATCGTTCTTTCATTGCCTTTGTTCCGTTGGACTGTTTACATTCTGGATTCCTAGATATAATTTTTCCTATTGTACAGATTAATTAAAACACTCTGCAAATACACGAAATACACGTAAAAACAAACATCAAGAAAATACCGAAATAAAGGTTGACATTTGAGTGACAGACTTCGACACTGGATGTGTCTGAACCCTTATTGAAACGTGTTTAAACAATATTTTATGAATATTATGGCACAAATAATCGGTTTTCGCCAACATAAAAGGAAGCATTTATGAAATAATGTAAGCCTTTAGACTTCATGAATTTTTGTGCTCGATGTAATTATTTTTGTTAAATAATGATCATAAACTTCACAATATGTCAGGAGATATGACACACAATGTATTAATAAAAAACTTATTCAATTATAATCGTACCTTATAGATACACAATAATATGCAGAATGTCTGTGCTGAAAGAATCATTACACTTTGTCTTTCAAACTAAATGTACCGTATTTATTAACTATCGTACTTTGAATTCCGGAATTCGCAAATATATGTCAAAGAACTATTGGCATTGATACATTCAGCTAATAATAGCTCAAATTTTATACTTCAACATATCATTTATTCATCATATTTATATATTTTAATCGAGATGATAACGAATGAAACTGGCTTGCCTATTATAAACGATGCAGTATTCTGAAACGGTTTGTTGTTTTAATGAAAATAAGACTAAACATTCAAACTGATTAGTTATGTAATTATGGTGCAGCAACACATCGTCACATGTAGTAATTTCGATATCCTTCAATGCGTGTGTACGTTAAGAGCGGACACCTTATAGTTGTAAACTTATTTGTTTTAAGTCGATTGCATAATAAGTCTAAGGTTCATTTGAAACGCTATCGAGTCTGTGTCCTGGGAATAGAACCAGTACAAGGTGTGAATGGGGTAGATTGAAAGAACGCTCCCACAGTGGGGATCAAACCCATGACCTCCCGGTCGCTAGGCGGACGAGTTATAATTTAACATTTACCGGTTTTACTTGATTTCAAATTCTAAGACAATTGTCATATATAAATAAATGTGAAACAACATATTGGCGCTATTTACATGTAAGTCTTGTAAGATTGGACTCAGGAAATCAAGACGACATTTTCAGCTATCGACTACATTGACGTTGTGTAAATCTTCAGTGTGCTGGCTGATGCTCTCTGCAACAGTTTTAATTAGTTTTCATGTTGTTTGACTAATACATATTCATGGTACTTCGTGTACACGTGCCCTGTAGACTTTCCTAATTCCCAGTTTGGTTTACGAGCTTTCTGATACTCGTTATACTGCACTATCTCAGCAATTTTTACTTTGTTGTATGTTTAATCTAGAATTGTTACTTTGTGTGCAGTCTCTATTTTAAGTGACCCTGATTACCATATAGCCAGGTATGATAATGTGGCCATTTCATCAAGTTATTACTTTATATGGCGTACCATTAGTTATTCATTAACAAACAATCTCACATGGTATTAGCTGAACATATATTTGACTGTGACCTTTAAGCTTTAAGCATAAATATCTTAATATACGATTGCGTTTAATTTTTTAACAGTTTGCTAAGAGTTAAGGTCCGTATGGGGAATTGAGTAAAGAAGATACGAAAGTATTCACCTAATATAAAGTTAATGTGACATTAGCTTAGAGGAAAGCGTGACTGGGAAAACCGAGTATAAAAACACGAACCAATTGAATGGTCAGTAAGTTTATTGCTCTGTCCGACCAACAACTAAATTGTGTATGATGGAATTTTAACACAAATCAATTGACTCCAATATAAGCAAGACACAAACATGGAATAAACGTGTTTCGATCTTATTCTTCTTAACATTTAAATATGTCCACTTGTTGATTTCCTTAAAGTAGTTATTTGAGCACTTCGTTTACTCTTAAACATACGAAGACTAAAATTGCGCACGTGTAGGATGCTTGATAACACATTGGTTGCGAAACAATAAGCCGAGTCAGCAATGTTGGTTTTTGATTTTTAAAGAGGTCTTTTCACGCTTTGGTAAATTGACAAAATTTAACAAGAGGGCCAAGATGGCCCTAATTTGCTCACCTTTTTTACAAGGCCTTATTATTTGCTTAGTTGAAAATTAAGTACTCTAGAGCATATTAGATTGGTTCTCTTCTGTTTACTTTTGCATTGTGAGCATATGATTAATTCTTATTGAGTACTGTCATTTTGCATGTTTTTTTTTCAATGCAAACATTTGCAATCAATGCTAATTCTACATGTGTTTACAAGGTTTTTGTAAGATTTGGACCTCGTGACCAAGATTTTGACCCCACATGACCCAATTTAAAACTTTGCCGAGAATTATCAAAAAAAAAATTCTGGTCAAGTATCATCATTATTGGACCAAAACTTTGGCCTCTAGTGTGTTTACAAGGTTTTTGTAATATTAGACCCCATGTCCTAGTTTTGTCCCCACATTACCAAACATCAAACTTGACCTAGACAAACATCCTGGTCAAGTTTCATCTAAATTGAACTAAAACTCTGACGTATGGAGTGTTTACGAGGTTTTTGTAAGATTTGACCTGGAGACCTATATTATGACCCCTCATGACCAAACATCAAACTTTGCTTACAAAAATAAATATTATGACCAAGATTGATAAAATCTGAAAAAATGTGACCTTTAGAGTGTTTACAAGGATATTGTATAATATCACGAAAATTTTGACAATCTAAGGGCAATAATTATGGCATTTATTATGCGATTTTGCTCATTATCACACTTGAATGAGATCTTGTGGCCATATAGCTTCTCAGCAAATTTGATATAGAATGCTTGAGAAATTTGAATTCTAGAGTGTTTACAAACCAAATGTGGACAGATGGGCGGACGACGGACAAAGACCGATCCTAAACCCTCACCTGAGCAATCAGGTGAGCTAAAATGTGTGTTCTGTTTCACCGAATTGAGCCATTTTCCAACTTGTCCAGGATATCAATACAACCAATGTCTTGACTAAGGTTCACGATATTAAGGCAAAATATGTGACATCTAGAGTGTTCACAAGGTTTCTCTATAGTCATAGTCATATAAGGAAAACTGCCAACACCCCCCCTCCACCTGGCGGCCATGTTTTTAGACCGATCTGGACCATTTTCGAACTCATCTGAGATATAAATAAAACAAATGTTTTCACCAAGTTTCATGATGATTGGGCAAAAAAATGTGACTTGTAGAGTGTTAAAAAGCTTTTTTTACTACATAAATATAAGGAAAATGCGCACCCCCCCCCCCCCTGGCAGCCATGTTTTTCAATGGACCGGAACTATTTTTGAACTCAACTCTCGTATCTAGGAAACAAATGTTCTGACCGAATTTCATGAAAATTGGGCCAAAAATGTGACTTCTTGTGTGATCACATGTTTTCACTATATACATATTTAGAAAACTGCCCCGCCCACTGGCGGCCATGTTTTTTCACCGATCTGGACCATTTTCCAACTCGTTCGAGATATCAATAAAACCATTTTTTACCAAGTTTCATGATGATTGGGCAAAAATTTTGACTTCTTCTAAAGTTTCTCTATAGCCAAATAAGGAAAACTGCCCCGCCAACTGGCGGCCATGTTTTCAATGGATTGGAACCACTTTTGAACTCAACCAACATATCATTAAGACAAACATTTTAACAAAGTAACATGAATATTGGGCATAAAATGTGACTTCTACAGTGTTATAAGGTTTTCTTTTTTTTGACCTAGTGACCTAGTTTTTGACCCAGAATGACCTAGTTTCGAACTCAATTGAGGTATCATTGGGACACATCCTCTGACCAAGTTTCATGAAGATCTGACAAGAAATGTTGCCTCTAGAGTGTTTAGAAGATTTCTCTATAGCCAAATAAGGAAAAATGCCCCGCCCACTGGCGGCCATGTTCTTCAATGGACCGAAACCACTTTTGAACCCTACCAACACATCATTAAGACAAACATTTTGACAAAGTTACATGAAGATTTGGCATGAAATGTGACTTCTACAGTGTTTACAAGGTTTTTTTCTTTTTTTACACCTAATGACCTAGTTTTTGACCCTGAATGACCCAGTTTCAAACTCGATGGAAATATTATTGGGACAAACCTTTTACCAAGTTTCAGGAAGATCGGACAAGAAATGTGGCCTCTAGAGTGTTTACAAACCAAATGTGGACGACGGACGGACGGACAGACGACGGACAAAGACCGATCACAAAAGATCACCTGAGCAATCAGGTGAGCTAAAAAAATCAGAGATAAACTGTTGTGTGTATATTAATATTTGCATATAGATCCAAACTACGTGTTTTGACTGCATACAGGTTTCTTCATAAGATGCATTGCGATGTTATGGATTGGAAATATATGATGCTACCTTAACAAGGAGGAATTGCGTTGATATAAGTATTAAATTCGCTACATTGTGCCTCAAAAAGTTGTATGTGTGTACATATTTAACCAATAAATGAATTGGAATTAAGAAGGTTTTAAATATTTATCTCGCAGTTTTTAATTTGAATAAAAATGGTATGATGTTATTTTGTTATTTACAAAAGTGTACGATTGAATCGTTTTGGGCTAAGCGTGAGATTCGACGTGTCATTCAACCAAATAAACCGTTATGCAATGAAAATTCCAATGCTGTAACCCCGGTTGTAATGATTAAATATTTAATGTTGAAGTTTATATTGTGTCCTGTATGGTAAAGGCAATCGGTTACTTGCCTTAAATTAACGACCAACGGATGTTTACAAAACGTTATCTCTTATAATTTTAATAAGTAACATCTTTTCCTATGTTATCTCTTAAGTTTTAAAGACTTATCAAAGCACATTTATGAAACTAAAGCTTAATATTTGTACCCACTTTAAAGGTTTACTTCCAATAATATTTTTTTTTCTTTCCATAATCTTCATATGTTACGTGAAATATGATCAAGCAATGCTATCTTATCATAACCATTTACATTTTATATTTGCGCAGTATTAGCTATATAATCATCTATATAATGTGTTCTTAAAAACAACCATAATAAAGCGGAAAGGCGATGATATGAAACGAAATGAAATCTTCGAAATTAAAGTTGTGTACAATCGCAGATAACGTTTTGCTGGTCTGTTAAAAATTCGTTCTAGTTCGAAAACACGTTTACTGTTAGGTATTTCACACACATCTGTGTAGATTTGTTCATAGGGCACATAAACACAATTCGTTATTCTGCAAAACTTTGACTTTACGTGTCGGTATTTGCGCAAATGTATTGCTATGCATGTGATTGAAATAAACTACATTTTGTAATCGTACCATTGAAAGATGCTTAATATATTTCTGAAACATTTCTCTTTCATTTTCATAATTTGTTTTGATATTGTGAAAATAAAATGTCGACATAAAAATCGTATATATAAACAGTTTTAAGTGCGCACATTACGACCTAGCTATTTTACATTTTGAGATTTATAATCAATTTGCGTAACCTGTAGCTAATTAATTCGAACCCCATCACATAAGTATTCTATATCATTTCGAAAATCCCCATTACCAGATACACGGATCTGTTTGCAGCATGCTTCTCCGACATTCATGGTCAAAATATTCATTGTTGTCGGGTCATTCTTTTACATATTACCAGCAGAGTATTACATTATTGTATGTTTTTGGTAGCTGAATGAACTCAATTCATTATTATCTAACAGTAATACAATTTAAATCAGGATAACTTGTATAACTATTATTAACAGGGGGGTTATACTATGTGTTGGCTTTGCACCAATTGTGTCGATCCCGTTCGAATGGTTCGTTTCGCAACGAATGGTCATTTGCGATTCATATATTTGTGAACATCGTTTACTGTAAATTTTGCATTTAATAGCAGTTAAGATTCGATAGCTCAAAATAAAATATCAACCGTTTAAGCGTAGGCTAAGTTCTCAAAAGCAAAAATAAAAAGATATAGATATGGGATGCAACGGTTTATAAGTAAAGTTAATTAGATACAAATGTTTCACAGGAACACACTCAGCGGTGTCTTCATTGTGTCGAATGTTTTCATGCAGTCGTTCATACTAATAGTATCTTCCTTTCCCTTTCCCTTTCTTTGGCCCTGAAATAAATAAATGAATTGTATGACATGTTCTACGTTTAACAAGGTAAACGCAGCATTACGACGAGGTTAAACATAACACTCATTACACAAAATGTTCGCATGGAGAAATACTAAAGTGTACTTTAAAGTGGATTTTGAAAACAGCAATATAGCACATATATGTTACGATTGTACAGCGTATAAATGAATGCAAATGTCTGATGACAGCTTTGAAGCCGTTTTAATAACATTTTAAGCTGCACACCGTTTGTGAAATGCATTTAAATACGATATATACAGAATGATCTCTGTGTTGGTATTCAGTTTACTGCATATGTGGTGTTAATAAAAAGAAGAGCTACACCGTACACAATACATTTAAGCCATCGTGTCCTTGTCATCACCAGAGATCCCAGTGATGCCCCATTTGCCGACAGTTTTATTATGCAAACTATATGTGCAATACTTGTAGAACATGAAATAACGTTTAAAACGGGAAATATTGGGCCTTAAACAATGCAATCACAGTATGCGTCGATTTCCTCTTACACCATAAGATTATCGTCAATCTCTCCATTCTATACAGGTTTCTCTCTACCAAGGTGCGTATCCATCTTGCATTATATATATACTGTTGTATGTGGACTTGTTAATAAACGGATTTCAACGGACTATTCATAAAGGCCACATTATACCTAAACATTCGTACTGAAAATTGTATTATGTTACGTTTGCTCTAAAGATTTTGTCCAATACATATACTTTTTTAGTAAAATAAGATTATGTGTGATATTTACGGTATCCTCCTCCGCCAAGTCCACCGAAACCTTGCATACTGCCGCCACCGAAACCAAAGCCACCAGATCCGCCCATCATTGGAAACCCGCCTCCGTATATACCGCTGCTATAATCGTCATCTTCATATCCGCCCATAGGATATCCACCACTGGGATATCCACCACCGAGATATCCACCACCGGGATATCCACCACCGGGATATCCACCACCGGGATATCCACCACCGGGATATCCACCACCGGGATATCCACCACCGGGATATCCACCGCCTATCGGGTATCCACCAGGATATCCACCACCGGGATATCCACTACCAGGATATCCACCACCAGGATATACACCAGGATATCCACCACCGGGATATCCACCACCAGGATATCCACCACCGGGATATCCACCATCGGGATATCCACCACCAGGATATCCGCCACCGGGATATCCACCACCGCCTATCGGATATCCAATACCGCCAATAGGATATCTGCCACCTCCGCCGCCATTATATACTGAAAAAGAAATAACTTTTTTATATAAACGTAGTAGAATCATCCAATAAAAGCGTTCCTTCGTTTTTGAATTATATTATCAAATTAAACTCGTTTAGCCATTTGTAACTCTTATAGGTCAGTTCATGTCAAACAAATCGTCTAATTCTATATTATTGTTTGTGTAGTTCTAGTTATATTATACTGAAAAGTATTATAATAACAGCATCGAAACAAAACCAAACCAAGACAAACCAATCTAAAACTATGGCGACTTACTCGGATATGTTGCCGTGGCAGCCACAACACAAAGAGCGAGAACGAAGAACTGCATTGTTGCTAACCGATTGCAACAGAATACTGATCCTGCAAATAACAAAAACTCCAATTATACCAGACTTTATGATTTTTTATATCTTTATAGTACGTGATGAAGAAATACGATCAGTGCGAGTCGCCCCGTCATTTGTGTAATACAGAGTAAACGCTCCGGATATCAGATTATATGTACAAATACGATACAAAAAGTAAAACTTCAGATGCGACAGCAGGAGAGAAACCTGTAAATTCAATGCGGTCTTTAATTTGCGACAAGGATATCAATCTCCAGTCAGTTAAACAAAAAATTCGACAAAAATCATGTACATAACGAACACACACAGCTCGATGCATGTTTACTTTATACGTACTTCAAACAGTATTATACCCTCTCTATAGCGTCATTTAAAGCGCCGATCGTTTATACCTATGCTGTTCAAATATAGCGCTATCAGATCTTAACCCACATACACATTGGTCAGATCTTAACCCACATACACATTGGTCAGATCTTAACCGACATACACATTGGTCAGATCTTAATCCACATAAACCTTGGTCAGACCTTAACCCACATACACATTGGTCAGATCTTAACACATCATCAACGTCTGTTATAGCTAATCATACCTTATACGACTGGTGTTCTGAGGAAGATCTGATAAATGCAACGAAAAACGGCGATATTTATACAAAAATGTTCTGATCCAGAATCACCTTAATTATGACAACATCAAATCGAACGGACAGATGAATCATCGTTTGAAAAAACAACAAAATGGACAGGTTCCTGATTGATCTGATGGCTAGCCAAGAATCGAGTACTTCTTAAATTTAAATGTCCTTGCAATTGTTTTACACGGTCTACGAATTAACGAATGATAGTTTTAACGATGACAGATCAGACCTCAATATCAGACATATTGAACATCTTACGTTTTGTACAAATAATATTTTTTTATTGTTCACTTATACTTTAATTGTTTATTACAATGTAAAAAGCCGATGTTAAACTCTTAGAGTACAATAATGTACTTTATTCATCCTCACTACGAATGACTTGATATTATGCCTTACCATCTTTTACATACTGAAGTAAGTATTATGTGAAAATGTTTGTTGTTTAATTTACGAATATGTGCCAGGAACATCACATCGCATGAGTTTTATTGTATAACTTTTTTAAAATGAGACAACGTACTATATGCAAGTCTTTATATACTTTTTGTTCTGTTATGTTTTGGACTGAACATGTTTAACTAAATAAATTGTGTAATGAGATTAACAAGCGTCTGTAATGCGTATTAATTTCGTGAATATTTAATGTCAACCACACTTTCTACAGTCATGCAAAATATATTTTTATAACGTTTATAAACATCATTTGGGAAAAATTGGACGAGTTGTCGGTAGTGTTCATGTAAAAAAACTAAGGAATAATCTTTAATACAAAAGAACATATTGATGGTCAATGCAGTACACAAAGGTTCATTCAAGTCTACGTACAAGATGTATCTGGTTATGATTGCATTCAGATGTGTAAAAAATATATTAAATAAAGAATATTAACCGTCATTCTCAAAGACAACACATAAAGTAAGAGCCTTATGCTAATATAATCGTTATACAATCATATCAGGGAAAGAAATCCCAACTCTAACTGTTTAGCTTTATTTATGCCCGTCCATGCAAATACATGTATAAATTCTGAATAAATAATATCACATCTTCATAATTATGTTTCTTTGTTGCGTTTATTAATATGAAAACTCATTGTAAGGTTTCCAAATTGGTATTTTTTTTAAATGTTTGCATTACGAAAAAAGAATACTTACGGATTGCAGTTCCTGGTATGTGAATACCAGTTGACCACGTCCATCCGCTCGACCTCTACCCGAGTTATTTTAGATCGCAACACGATCCACTCGACCTCTATTCGATTTGATGTACAGATTTACTAGACTGCTACCCGACGGCTACTCGACCGTACACGATCACTTCCCGATTGCTATTCGACCATACACGAGCTCTGTACCCGATCCGCTCGACCTCTACCCGAGTTATTTTAGATCGCTTTGTACGACTGTAGTACGACCATTACGATCTGGTCGTGTGAAGCTTTGTCGGCGATCGAGCTGAGGTACACTTGGTCGAGCTGAGATCGTATAGGGCTCGCGTATAGGTCGAGATGATCGAGCGAAATCGGTAGGATGGTTGAGTGGACGTCGTGAATGAGTCGTGTGGAGGTCGTGTGTTATCGACAAGAGGTCGAGATGAAGTCGTGTATACCCTTTTTAGTCGAGCTTGGTCGGGTTTTGTCGGGAAATTTCGGTGATCGGGATGATCGAGTTGATCGGATCGGCAGTGGGAACCCACCTTAAAGCAGTTGCTGGCGCGTCTAGTGCCATATGTAACTTAAACACATAAATTCGACAGTTACTGTATGCAGGTGAATACTTCTGCCTTTCTGTAGTAGTGTGTTATTTACTGCTTCCATCATTCTTTAAGCATGTCAAATAACGTTTTCTTCGGTGATCAATACAATTGACGATGATATGAAATTAATACAAGTCATACCATCGTTTATAAGGTGAGTATAACCGGAAGGGGTCATTATAATGTTTATATATATTTATTGTACAATTTCGTTCTTGTCTAATATCGGAAATCTACTTCTACGACTAGGAATCGTTTCTTCAGATTTTATCAAGTTGTTAGTGTCCATCGATAAATGTTAATTGTGATCGCGTTTTTGGTCAACGTTATGCAATGTTTCTAATGCAAATCAACAAACACGGTATGACAACATTTTTGTTTTAATTCTTTTCAGTTTAATTTACAGATAGAGTTCAACCGGCTAAAAGAAGTCGAAATCCAAACATACTCTGGTCGTTATTTGTTTTGGAAGATTTCAGATTCACGCTTCATTGCAAATAGTGTATTTGTAAACCAAGACTCAACTTCAAATTAATTTTAAATAAACTGATTCGAGGTTATAAGTTTACAAACAGTGACAACAGCAACAAACACATCATGAAAAAGATTACTTATATCTGATGCTTAAACAGTCGTTTGATTCCGCCCTTGTTCGCGGTGACATTACGTTATATACGAGTGCTTGCCTGTTATGGACAAAACTGTTGTATGGACAATGGAGAAAATGATTTTTTTACATGAGTGAAAGATCTCTCGTTTAATGATAGACTTAACTAGGATTATTTGTCACATTTTCTGGCGTCCGATGGTCGAACTTTTAATAATAAAATAAAAATCTACGAATCTAGCTAGATAAATCTGTCGTTAATCTGTTTGAGTGCATTAATACAAGCTAATTCATTATTCTGAAGATACATAACTTTTCTTGAAGCTGGACAGAAAGAGGTTAATGACTTAAAAAGACTATGTTGACTTGCATGAACAAAATTAAGCTCTGTTTTAATCAGCTCGTTTCGTTGTGGGAAGGCTTATATAATGCTAAACGTTAATCTCTTCTTACGGAGAGACGATCGTTCTTTCATTGCCTTTGTTCCGTTGGACTGTTTACATTCTGGATTCCTAGATATAATATTTCCTATTGTACAGATTAATTAAAACACTCTGCAAATACACGAAATACACGTAAAAACAAACATCAAGAAAATACCGAAATAAAGGTTGACATTTGAGTGACAGACTTCGACACTGGATGTGTCTGAACCCTTATTGAAACGTGTTTAAACAATATTTTATGAATATTATGGCACAAATAATCGGTTTTCGCCAACATAAAAGGAAGTATTTATGAAATAATGTAAGCCTTTAGACTTCGTGAATTTTTGTGCTCGATGTAATTATTTTTGTTAAATAATGATCATAAACTTCACAATATGTCAGGAGATATGACACACAATGTATTAATAAAAAACTTATTCAATTATAATCGTACCTTATAGATACACAATAATATGCAGAATGTCTGTGCTGAAAGAATCATTACACTTTGTCTTTCAAACTAAATGTACCGTATTTATTAACTATCGTACTTTGAATTCCGGAATTCGCAAATATATGTCAAAGAACTATTGGCATTGATACATTCAGCTAATAATAGCTCAAATTTTATACTTCAACATATCATTTATTCATCATATTTATATATTTTAATCGAGATGATAACGAATGAAACTGGCTTGCCTATTATAAACGATGCAGTATTCTGAAACTGTTTGTTGTTTTAATGAAAATAAGACTAACATTCAAACTGATTAGTTATGTAATTATGGTGCAGCAACACATCGTCACATGTAGTAATTTCGATATCCTTCAATGCGTGTGTACGTTAAGAGCGGACACCTTATAGTTGTAAACTTATTTGTTTTAAGTCGATTGCATAATAAGTCTAAGGTTCATTTGAAACGCTATCGAGTCTGTGTCCTGGGAATAGAACCAGTACAAGGTGTAAATGGGGTAGATTGAAAGAACGCTCCCACAGTGGGGGTCAAACCCATGACCTCCCGGTCGCTAGGCGGACGAGTTATAATTTAACATTTACCGGTTTTACTTGATTTCAAATTCTAAGACAATTGTCATATATAAATAAATGTGAAACAACATATTGGCGCTATTTACATGTAAGTCTTGTAAGATTGGACTCAGGAAATCAAGACGACGTTTTCAGCTATCGACTCCATTGACGTTGTGTAAATCTTCAGTGTACTGGCTGCTGCTCTCTGCAACAGTTTTAATCAGTTTTCATGTTGTTTGACTAATACATATTCATGGTACTTCGTGTACACGTGCCCTGTAGACTTTCCTAATTCCCAGTTTGGTTAACGAGCTCTCTGATACTCGTTATACTGCACTATCTCAGCAATTTTTACTTTGTTGTATGTGTAATCTAGAATTGTTACTTTGTGTGCAGTCTCTATTTTAAGTGACCCTGATTACCATATAGCCAGGTATGATAATGTGGCCATTTCATCAAGTTATTACTTTATATGGCGTACCATTAGTTATTCATTAACAAACAATCTCACATGGTATTAGCTGAACATATATTTGACTGTGACCTTTAAGCTTTAAGCATAACTATCTTAATATACGATTGCGTTTAATTTTTTAACAGTTTGCTAAGAGTTAAGGTCCGTATGGGGAATTGAGTAAAGAAGATACGAAAGTATTCACCTAATTTAAAGTTAATGTGGCATTAGCTTAGAGGAAAGCGTGACTGGGAAAACCGAGTATAAAAACACGAACCAATTTAATGGTCAGTAAGTTTGTTGCTCTGTCCGACCAACAACTAAATTGTGTATGATGGAATTTTAACACAAATCAATTGACTCCAATATAAGCAAGACACAAACATGGAATAAACGTGTTTCGATCTTATTCTTCTTAACATTTAAATATGTCCACTTGTTGATTGCCTTAAAGTAGTTATTTGAGCACTTCGTTTACTCTTAAACATACGAAGACTAAAATTGCGCACGTGTAGGATGCTTGATAACACATTGGTTGCGAAACAATAAGCCGAGTCAGCAATGTTGGTTTTTGATTTTTAAAGAGGTCTTTTCACGTTTTGGTAGATTGACAAAATTTAACAAGAGGGCCAAGATGGCCCTAATTTGCTCACCTTTTTTACAATGCCTTATTATTTGCTTAGTTGAAAATTAAGTACTCTAGAGCATATTAGATTGGTTCTCTTCTGTTTACTTTTGCATTGTGAGCATATGATTAATTCTTATTGAGTACTGTCATTTTGCATGTTTTTTTTTCAATGCAAACATTTGCAATCAATGCTAATTCTACATGTGTTTACAAGGTTTTTGTAAGATTTGGACCTCGTGACCAAGATTTTGACCCCACATGACCCAATTTTAAACTTTGCCTAGAATTATAAAAAAAAACATTCTGGTCAAGTATCATCATTATTGGACCAAAACTTTGGCCTCTAGTGTGTTTACAAGGTTTTTGTAAGATTAGACCCCATGTCCTAGTTTTGTCCCCACATTACCAAACATCAAACTTGACCTAGACAAACATCCTGGTCAAGTTTCATCTAAATTGAACTAAAACTCTGACGTATGGAGTGTTTACGAGGTTTTTGTAAGATTTGACTTGGAGACCTATATTATGACCCCTCATGACCAAACATCAAACTTTGCTTACACAAATAAATATTATGACCAAGATTGATAAAATCTGAAAAAATATGACCTTTAGAGTGTTTACAAGGATTTTGTATAATATCACGAAAATTTTGACAATCTAAGGGCAATAATTATGGCATTTATTATGCGATTTGGCTCATTATCACACTTGAATGAGATCTTGTGGCCATATAGCTTCTCAGCAAATTTGATAAAGAATGCTTGAGAAATTTGAATTCTAGAGTGTTTACAAACCAAATGTGGACAGATGGGCGGACGACGGACAAAGTCCGATCCTAAGCCCTCACCTGAGCAATCAGGTGAGCTAAAATGTGTGTTTTGTTTCACCGAATAGAGCCATTTTCCAACTTGTCCAGGATATCAATAAAACCAATGTCTTGACTAAGGTTTACGATATTAAGGCAAAATATGTGACATCTAGAGTGTTCACAAGGTTTCTCTATAGTGATAGTCATATAAGGAAAACTGCCAACACCCCCCCCCCTCCACCTGGCGGCCATGTTTTTAGACCGATCTGGACCATTTTCGAACTCATCTGAGATATAAATAAAACCAATGTTTTCACCAAGTTTCATGATGATTGGGCAAAAAAATGTGACTTGTAGAGTGTTAACAAGCTTTTTTTACTACATAAATATAAGGAAAATGCGCACCCCCCCCCCCCCCTGGCAGCCATGTTTTTCAATGGACCGGAACTATTTTTGAACTCAACTCTCGTATCTAGGAAACAAATGTTCTGACCGAATTTCTTGAAAATTGGGCCAACAATGTGACTTCTTGTGTGATCACGTGTTTCTACTATATACATATTTAGAAAACTGCCCCGCCCACTGGCGGCCATGTTTTTTCACCGATCTGGACCATTTTCCAACTCGTTCGAGATATCAATAAAACCATTTTTTACCAAGTTTCATGATGATTGGGCAAAAATTGTGACTTCTTCTAAAGTTTCTCTATAGCCAAATAAGGAAAACTGCCCCGCCAACTGGCGGCCATGTTTTCAATGGATTGGAACCACTTTTGAACTCAACCAACATATCATTAAGACAAACATTTTAACAAAGTAACATGAATATTGGGCATAAAATGTGACTTCTACAGTGTTATAAGGTTTTCTTTTTTTTTACCTAGTGACCTAGTTTTTGACCAAGAATGACCTAGTTTCGAACTCAATTGAGGTATCATTGGGACACATCCTCTGACCAAGTTTCATGAAGATCTGACAAGAAATGTGGCCTCTAGAGTGTTTAGAAGATTTCTCTATAGCCAAATAAGGAAAAATGCCCCGCCCACTGGCGGCCATGTTTTTCAATGGACCGAAACCACTTTTGAACCCTACAAACACATCATTAAGACAAACATTTTGACAAAGTTACATGAAGATTTGGCATGAAATGTGACTTCTACAGTGTTTACAAGTTTTTTTTCTTTTTTTACACCTAGTGACCTAGTTTTTGACCCTGCAAGACCCAGTTTCAAACTCGATCGAGATATTATTGGGACAAACCTTTTACCAAGTTTCATGAAGATCGGACAAGAAATGTGGCCTCTAGAGTGTTTACAAACCAAATGTAGACGACGGACGGACGGACAGACGACGGACAAAGACCGATCACAAAAGATCACCTGAGCAATCAGGTGAGCTAAAAAAATCAGAGATAAACTGTTGTGTGTATATTAATATTTGAATATAGATCCAAACTACGTGTTTTAACTGCATACAGGTTTCTTCATAAGATGCATTGCGATGTTAAGGATTGGAAATATATGATGCTACCTTAACAAGGAGGAATTGCGTTGATATAAGTATTAAATTCGCTACATTGTGCCTCAAAAAGTTGTATGTGTGTACATATTTAACCAATAAATGAATTGGAATTAAGAAGGTTTTAAATATTTATCTCGCAGTTTTTAATTTGAATAAAAATGGTATGATGTTATTTTGTTATTTACAAAAGTGTACGATTGAATCGTTTTGGGCTAAGCGTGAGATTCGACGTGTCATTCAACCAAATAAACCGTTATGCAATGACAATTCCAATGCTGTAACCCCGGTTGTAATGATTAAATATTTTATGTTGAAGTTTATATTGTGTCCTGTATGGTAAAGGCAATCGGTTACTTGCCTTAAATTAACGACCAACGGATGTTTACAAAACGTTATCTCTTATAATTTTAATAAGTAACATCTTTTCCTATGTTATCTCTAAAGTTTTAAAGACTTATCAAAGCACATTTATGAAACTAAAGCTTAATTATTTGTACCCACTTTAAAGGTTTACTTCCAATAATAATTTTTTTTCTTTCCATAATCTTCCCCATTACCAGATAACGATCGTCGCAGAGCTTCTCCGACATATGTCAAAATTAATTGTTGGGTCTTCTTAATATTACACAAATATTACTATTGACTGTTTGGTAGCTGAATGACTCAATCTTATATCTAACAGTGATAAATTTACATCAGGATAATTGAAATATAATAACAGGGGGTTCTATGTGTTGGGTTGCACATTGTTCGATCCATCGAATGGTTCGTTTCGCACGATGTCATTTCGATATATTGTGGTTATGTAAATTCAATTGAAGCGTTTGATTGATACTCAATAAAATATCCTAATTAAACAAGGTGGGCTTGTCTCAAAGTAAAAAAAAACGAATAGATATCAACGGTTATAATAAAATATAATTAGAAAAATGTTCACAGAACACCTCGCGTGTCTTCATTGTGTCGAATGTTTCATGCGTCGTTATCTATAGTATCTTCCTCCCTTCCCATTCTTTGCCCGCAATGATAATGATGTATGACACGTCTCTTTAACAGGTAACAAGATTAGCGAGTTAAAATAGCACCATTGCCCAAAATGTTCGCCTGGCATACTAAGTGTACTTAAAGTGGATTTGAAAACCAATATAGCACACGATGTGCAGCGTAAAATGAATCAAATGTTGATGACAGCACGTTAATAACATTTTAACGCACGCGTTGTAAATCATTAAATACGAACTATCCAATGATCTCGTGTGTTTCAGTTTTGATAGTGATATAAAAACCACACGTACCAATCATTAAGTATCGTGCTTTCATCACAAGATCCAGATGCCAATAGCCGGCAGTTTATTAGCAACTTATGTGCAATGTTGTGAACAGAAAACGTTTAAAACGGGAAATATGGCCAACAATCATCACGTATGCGTCGATTTTCTTACACCATAAGACTTCGTCAGTCTCTTACTATGCAGGTTTCCCTACCAGGAGTATCTCTTGCCTGTTTATGTGGACTTTAAAACGGATTTCACGATATTTAAACCACATATACCTAACTTTCGTACTGAAAATTATTGTGTTAGTTTGCTCTAAGATTTGTCATCCATATTTTTTTAATAGATTATGTGTGTATTCGTATCCTCTCGCGAGTCCAAAACTACTCCGCCACCGAAACAAAGCCACCAATCCGCCATCATGGAAAGCTCGTATACCGCTGCTATAATCGTCTCGTTATCGCCATAGGATATCCACCCCGGGATCCACCATAACCACCACCGGATATCCCACGGAATCACCACTGGATATCTACACCGGAATCACACCGATTCACCGCATGGGATCCACCAGGATTCACCACGGATCCACCACAGGATCCACCACAAACCAGATTCCACCGATATCCACACCGGGATATCACCACCGGTTCACCACCAGGAATCACCAATATCCCCAAATCCGCCCCGCACCACTTCGAATCATACCGCCAATAGTCCCCGCCATGATATGAAAGAATAATTTTTTTAAAAGGTATAGAATCTCATAAAAGCGTTCCTTCGTTTTTGAATTTAATCAGATAAACTCGTTTAGCCATGTAACCTAAGATCAGTCGTGTCACAATGTCTAATCTAGATAATGTTTGTAGTTCTGTTATATATACTGAAATATTTATAAAACCAAACCAAAGACAAACCAATCTAAACACTATGGCGACTCTACTCGGACTATGTGGCCGTGTGCAGCCACAACAACAAAGAGCCGAGAACGAAGAAACTGCATTGTTGCTAACCGATTGCAACAGAATACTGATCCTGCAAATAACAAAAACTCCAATTATACCAGACTTTATGTTTTTTTATATCTTTATAGTATGTGATGAAGAAATACGATCAGTGCGAGTCGCCCCGTCATTTTTGTAATACAGAGTAACGCTCCGGATATCAGATTATATGTACAAATACGATACAAAAAGTAAAACTTCAGATGCGACAGCAGGAGAGAAACCTGTACATTCAATGCGGTCTTTAATTTGCGACAAGGATATCAATCCCCAATCAGTTAGACAAAAAAACTCGACAAAAATCATGTTCAATAACGAACACACACAGCTCGATGCATGTTTACTTTATACGTACTTCAAACAGTATTATACCCTCTCTATAGCGTCATTTAAAGCGCCGATCGTTTATACCTATGCTGTTCAAATATAGCGCTATCAGATCTTAAACCACATACACATTGGTCAGATCTTAACCCACATACACATTGGTCAGATCTTTACCGACATACACATTAGTCAGATCTTAATCCATATAAACCTTGGTCAGATCTTAACCCACATACACATGGGTCAGATCTTAACACATCATCAACGTCTGTTATAGCTAATCTTACCTTATACGACTGGTGTTCTGAGGAAGATCTGATAAATGCAACGAAAAACGGCGATATTTATACAAAAATGTTCTGATCCAGAATCACCTTAATTAGGACAACATCAAATCGAACGGACAGATGAATCATCGTTTGAAAAAACAACAAAATGGACAGGTTCCTGATTGATCTGATGGCTAGCCAAGAATCGAGTACTTCTTAAATTTAAATGTCCTTGCAATTGTTTTGCACGATCTACGAATTAACGAATGATAGTTTTAACGATGACAGATCAGACCTCAATATCAGACATATTGAACATCTAACGTTTTGTACAAATAATATTTTTTTATTGTTCACTTATACTTTAATTGTTTATTACAATGTAAAATGCCGATGTTAAACTCTAAGAGTACAATAATGTACTTTATTCATCCTCACTACGAATGACTTGATATTATACCTTACCATCTTTTACATACTGAAGTAAGTATTATGTGAAAATGTTTGTTGTTTAATTTACGAATATGTGCCAGGAACATCACATCGCATGAGTTTTATTGTATAACTTTTTTAAAATGAGACAACGTACTATATGCAAGTCATTATATACTTTTTGTTCTGTTTTGTTTTGGGCTGAACATGTTTAACTAAATAAATTGTGTAATGAGATTAACAAGCGTCTGTAATGCGTATTATTTTCGTGAATATTTAATGTCAACCACACTTTCTACAGTCATGCAAAATATATTTTTATAACGTTTATAAACATCATTTGGGAAAAATTGGACGAGTTGTCGGTAGTGTTCATGTAAAAAAACTAAGGAATAATCTTTAATACAAAAGAACATATTGATGGTCAATGCAGTACAAAAAGGTTCATTCAAGTCTACGTACAAGATGTATCTGGTTATGATTGCATTCAGATGTGTAAAAAATATATTAAATAAAGAATATTATCCGTCATTCTCAAAGACAACACATAAAGTAAGAGCCTTATGCTAATATAATCGTTATACAATCATATCAGGGAAAGAAATCCCAACTCTAACTGTTTAGCTTTATTTATGCCCGTCCATGCAAATACATGTATAAATTCTGAATAAATAATATCACATCTTCATAATTATGTTTCTTTGTTGCGTTTATTAATATGAAAACTCATTGTAAGGTTTCCAAATTGGTATTTTTTTTAAATGTTTGCATTACGAAAAAAGAATACTTACGGATTGCAGTTCCTGGTATGTGAATACCAGTTGACCACGTCCATCCGCTCGACCTCTACCCGAGTTATTTTAGATCGCAACACGATCCACTCGACCTCTATTCGATTTGATGTACAGATTTACTAGACTGCTACCCGACGGCTACTCGACCGTACACGATCACTTCCCGATTGCTATTCGACCATACACGAGCTCTGTACCCGATCCGCTCGACCTCTACCCGAGTTATTTTAGATCGCTTTGTACGACTGTAGTACGACCATTACGATCTGGTCGTGTGAAGCTTTGTCGGCGATCGAGCTGAGGTACACTTGGTCGAGCTGAGATCGTATAGGGCTCGCGTATAGGTCGAGATGATCGAGCGAAATCGGTAGGATGGTTGAGTGGACGTCGTGAATGAGTCGTGTGGAGGTCGTGTGTTATCGACAAGAGGTCGAGATGAAGTCGTGTATACCCTTTTTAGTCGAGCTTGGTCGGGTTTTGTCGGGAAATTTCGGTGATCGGGATGATCGAGTTGATCGGATCGGCAGTGGGAACCCACCTTAAAGCAGTTGCTGGCGCGTCTAGTGCCATATGTAACTTAAACACATAAATTCGACAGTTACTGTATGCAGGTGAATACTTCTGCCTTTCTGTAGTAGTGTGTTATTTACTGCTTCCATCATTCTTTAAGCATGTCAAATAACGTTTTCTTCGGTGATCAATACAATTGACGATGATATGAAATTAATACAAGTTATACCATCGTTTATAAGGTGAGTATAACCGGAAGGGGTCATTATAATGTTTATATATATTTATTGTACAATTTCGTTCTTGTCTAATATCGGAAATCTACTTCTACGACTAGGAATCGTTTCTTCAGATTTTATCAAGTTGTTAGTGTCCATCGATAAATGTTAATTGTGATCGCGTTTTTGGTCAACGTTATGCAATGTTTCTAATGCAAATCAACAAACACGGTATGACAACATTTTTGTTTTAATTCTTTTCAGTTTAATTTACAGATAGAGTTCAACCGGCTAAAAGAAGTCGAAATCCAAACATACTCTGGTCGTTATTAGTTTTGGAAGATTTCAGATTCACGCTTCATTGCAAATAGTGTATTTGTAAACCAAGACTCAACTTCAAATTAATTTTAAATAAACTGATTTGAGGTTATAAGTTTACAAACAGTGACAACAACAACAAACACATCATGAAAAAGATTACTTATATCTGATGCTTAAACAGTCGTTTTATTCCGCCCTTGTTCGCGGTTACATTACGTTATATACGAGTGCTTGCCTGTTATGGACAAAACTGTTGTATGGACAATGGAGAAAAAGATTTTTTTACATGAGTGAAAGATCTCTCGTTTAATGATAGACTTAACTAGGATTATTTGTCACATTTTCTGGCGTCCGATGGTCGAACTTTTAATAATAAAATAAAAATCTACGAATCTAGCTAGATAAATCTGTCGTTAATCTGTTTGAGTGCATTAATACAAGCTAATTCATTATTCTGAAGATACATAACTTTTCTTGAAGCTGGACAGAAAGAGGTTAATGACTTTAAAAGACTATGTTGACTTGCATGAACAAAATTAAGCTCTGTTTTAATCAGCTCGTTTCGTTGTGGGAAGGCTTAAATAATGCTAAACGTTAATCTCTTCTTACGGAGAGACGATCGTTCTTTCATTGCCTTTGTTCCGTTGGACTGTTTACATTCTGGATTCCTAGATATAATATTTCCTATTGTACAGATTAATTAAAACACTCTTCTTATACATGAAATACACGTAAAAACAAACATCAAGAAAATACCGAAATAAAGGTTGACATTTGAGTGACAGACTTCGACACTGGATGTGTCTGAACCCTTATTGAAACGTGTTTAAACAATATTTTATGAATATTATGGCACAAATAATCGGTTTTCGCCAACATAGAAGGAAGTATTTATGAAATAATGTAAGCCTTAAGACATGAATTTTTGTGCTCGATGTAATTATTTTTGTTAAATAATGATCATAAACTTCACAATATGTCAGGAGATATGACACACAATGTATTAATAAAAAACTTATTCAATTATAATCGTACCTTATAGATACACAATAATATGCAGAATGTATGTGCTGAAAGAATCATTACACTTTGTCTTTCAAACTAAATGTACCGTATTTATTAACTATCGTACTTTGAATTCCGGAATTCGCAAATATATGTCAAAGAACTATTGGCATTGATACATTCAGCTAATAATAGCTCAAATTTTATACTTCAACATATCATTTATTCATCATATTTATATATTTTAATCGAGATGATAACGAATGAAACTGGCTTGCCTATTATAAACGATGCAGTATTCTGAAACTGTTTGTTGTTTTAATGAAAATAAGACTAAACATTCAAACTGATTAGTTATGTAATTATGGTGCAGCAACACATCGTCACATGTAGTAATTTCGATATCCTTCAATGCGTGTGTACGTTAAGAGCGGACACCTTATAGTTGTAAACTTATTTGTTTTAAGTCGATTGCATAATAAGTCTAAGGTTCATTTGAAACGCTATCGAGTCTGTGTCCTGGGAATAGAACCAGTACAAGGTGTGAATGGGGTAGATTGAAAGAACGCTCCCACAGTGGGGATCAAACCCATGACCTCCCGGTCGCTAGGCGGACGAGTTATAATTTAACATTTACCGGTTTTACTTGATTTCAAATTCTAAGACAATTGTCATATATAAATAAATGTGAAACAACATATTGGCGCTATTAACATGTAAGTCTTGTAAGATTGGACTCGGGAAATCAAGACGACGTTTTCAGCTATCGACTCCAGTGACGTTGTGTAAATCTTCAGTGTGCAACTGCTGCTCTCTGCAACGGTTTTAATCAGTTTTCATGTTGTTTGACTAATACATATTCATGGTACTTCGTGTACACGTGCTCTGTAGACTTTCCTGATTCCCAGTTTGGTTTACGAGCTCTCTGATACTCGTTATACTGCACTATCTCAGCAATTTTTACTTTGTTGTATGTGTAATCTAGAATTGTTACTTTGTGTGCAGTCTCTATTTTAAGTAACCCTGATTACCATATAGCCAGGTATGATAATGTGGCCATTTCATCAAGTTGTTACTTTATATGGCGTACCATTAGTTATTCATTAACAAACAATCTCTCATGGTATTAGCTGAACATATATCGTCGCTGTCGTTCTCAAACCTCGTAGCTCCAAAATTTTTAAAAATGTTTTTTCGTCTTTTTCGAATATATGAAGTCTGGCGCGTGTTTTGTGCTATATCTCGTAGCTCAACGCCAATCAGAGCCCTTGAAAAATGCACGTGACGAATTGTTGAAGCTTTATTGTTGGCTTTTTTTCCGGCGAAAAGTCGTAGCGACGTCATTTCATCTATAGGTACGTTATTTCGTTTGGACAAATTTGACAAAAACGTTTTTATATTTGCAGCTACGAGGTTTCCTATCAGGACGAATTGTCGAACCTCATACCACGGACGCTCCGTGCTCATACAAATGACACAACTGTGGTGACAAAATATCGTAGCTACCATTTCTGAACATCAGTATGACTTATCAGTATGACTTACGCGTCTACGGCTTATACCGTATTTTGCAGTTTCATTTGTTTGGTATTTTTACAGAATTTCTATTTTTAAAACATCGTTATAAAAAAATGAGACGGTTTTTTCTCTCTCCTGAAAACTTGGCATTTTGAAATTACGAGGTTTGAGAACGACAGCGACGATATTTGACAGTGACCTTTAAGCTTTAAGCATAAATATCTTAATATACGATTGCGTTTAATTGTTTAACAGTTTGATAAGAGTTAAGGTCCGTATGGGGAATTGAGTAAAGAAGATACGAAAGTATTCACCTAATTTAAAGTTAATGTGACATTAGCTTAGAGGAAAGCGTGACTGGGAAAACCGAGTATAAAAACACGAACCAATTTAATGGTCAGTAAGTTTGTTGCTCTGTCCGACCAACAACTAAATTGTGTATGATGGAATTTTAACACAAATCAATTGACTTCAATATAAGCAAGACACAAACATGGAATAAACGTGTTTCGATCTTATTCTTTTTAACATTTAAAGATGTCAACTTGTTGATTTCCTTAAAGTAGTTATTTACGCACTTTGTTTACTCATAAACATACGAAGACTAAAATTTCTCACGTGTAGGATGCTTGATAACACATTGGTGGCGAATCAATAAGCCGAGTCAGCAATGTTGGTTTGTGATTTTTAAAGAGGTCTTTTCACATTTTGGTAAATTGACAACATTTAAAAAAACAAATCAGAGATAAACTGTTGTGTGTATATTAATATTTGCATACAGATCCAAACTAGGTAATCAGGCGTTTTATTAACTGCATAGAGGTTTCTTCATAAGATGCATTGCGATGTTAAGGATTGGAAATATATGATGCTACCTTAACAAGGAGGAATTGCGTTGATATAAGTATTAACTTCCTTACAGTGTGCCTCAAAAAGTTGTATGTTTGTAAATATTTAACCAATGAATTAATTGGATTTTACAAGGTTTTAAATATTTATTTCGCTGTTTTTAATTTAAATAAAAATGGTATGATGTCATTTTGTTATTTACAAAAGTGTGCGAGTGAATCGTCTTGGGCCAAGCGTGAGATTCGACGTGTCATTCAACCAAATAAACCGTTATGCAATGACCATCCAAATGCTGTAACCTCGGTTGTAATGATTACATATCTTATGTTGAACTTTACATTGTGTCCTGTATGGTAAAGACAATCGGTTACTTGCCTATTAACGACCAACGGATGTTTACAAAACGTTACCTCTTATATAATTTTAAGAAGTAACATGTTTTCTCATGTTATCTCAAAAGTTTTAAAGACTTATCAAAGCACATTTATGAAACAAACCTTAATTATTTGTATCCACTTTAAAGGTTTACTTACAATAATAACATTATTTGTTCTTTCCATAATATTTATATGTTACTTTAAATATGGTCAAGCAGACAATGCTATCTATCATAACCATTAACATTTTATATTTGCGCAGAATACTGTAAGCAATATATTCATCTATATAATGTTTACTGTTACGTATTGCTCACACATCTGTGTATATTTGTTCGTGGGCACATAAACACAATTCGTTATTCTGCAAAACTTTGACTTAACGTGTCGGTATTTGCTCAAATTTATTGCTATACATTTGATTGATATAATGCTATACATTTGATTGATATAATCAACATTTTTGTAATCGTACCATTGAAAGATGCTTCATATATTTATGAAACATTTCTCTTTCATTTTCATAATTTGTTTTGATATTGGGATAATAAAATGTTGACATAAAAATCGTATATAAACGCTTTAAAGTGCGCGCATTACGACCTAACTTTTTTACATTTTGAGATTTATAATCAATTTACGTAACATGTTGCTAATTAATTCGAACCCCACCACATAAGTATTCTATATTATTTCGAAAATCTCCATTACCAGATTTACGGATCTGCATGCAGCATGCTTTTCCGACATTCATGGTAAAATATTCATTGTTGTCGGGTTATTCTGGTACATATTACCAGCAAAGTATTACATTGTTGTATGTTTTTGGTAGCTGAATGAACTCAATTCATTATTATCCAACAGTTATACAATTTAAATCAGGATAACATGTATAACTATTATAAACAGGGGGGTATACTATGTGTTGGCTTTGCACCAATTGTGTCGATCCCATTCGAATGGTTCGTTTCGCAACGAATGGTCATTTGCGATTCATATATTTGTGAACATCGTTTACTGTAAATTTTGGATTTGATTACAGTTAAGATTCGAATGCTCAGAATAAAATATCAATCGTTTAAGCGTGGGTTTAGTTCTCATAAGCAAAAAATAAAAAGATATACTTATGGAATGCAACAATTTATAAGTAAAATATAAGTAGATAAAAATGTTTCACAGGAACATACTCAGCGGTGTCTTCATTGTGTCGAATATTTTCATGCAGTCTTTCGTACTAATAGTATCTTCCTTTTCCTTTTCCTTTCTTTGGCCCTGCAACGAATCAATGAATTGTGTGACATGTTCTACCTTTAACAAGGTAAACGCAAGCATTACGAAGAGGTTAAACATAACACTCATGACAAAAATGTTCGCCTGGAGACAGACTGAAGTGTACTTTAAAGTGGATTTTGAAAACAGCAATGTAGCACATATATGTTAAGAGTGTACAGCGAATAAATGAATGCAAATGTTTGATGACAGCTTTGAAACCGTTTTAATAACAATTAAAGCTGAACAACGTCTGTTAAATGCATTTAAATACTATGTATGATATCTGTGTTGGTATTCAGTGTACTGCATATGTGATGTTAATTAAAAGAGCCACAACGTACACAATACATTTATGTCATCGTGTGTTTGTCATCACAGAGATCCCAGTGATGCCCCAATTGCCGGCAGTTTAATTATGCATACGGCTATTGCATGTTTTTACAGTTGATTTTAGAAACGATAATGGTTCGAAAACAATCTTGAAATGTATGTGCAGTAGTTGTAGAACATACAATAACGCTTAAAACGGGAAATGTTGAGTCTCAAACAGTTCAATCACAGTGTGCGTCGAGTGTCGCTTACACCATAAGGCTATCATCAGTTCTCTCCATTCTATACGGGTTTCTTTCTACCGATGTGCGTATCCATCGTGCATTATATGAATACTGTTGTATGTGGACTTGTTAACAAACGGATTTCAACGGGCTATTCATATAGGCCACATTATACCTAAACATTCGTACTGGAAATTGTATTATGTTACGTTCGCTCTAAAGATTTTGTCCAATACTCACATTGTTTAAGTAAAATAAGATTATGTGTGATACTTACGGTATCCCGCTCCGATATCTGTCATTCTGCCGCCACCGAAACCAAAACCACCAGATCCGCCCATCATTGAAAACCCGCCTCCGTATATACCGCCGCCATAATCGTCATCGTCATATCCGCCGCCTATTTGATATCCACCACCGGGATATCCACCACCAGGATATCCACCACCGGGATATCCACCACCCGGATATCCACCACCGGGATATCCACCACCGGGATATCCACCACCGGGATATCCACCGCCTATCGGGTATCCACCAGGATATCCACCACCGGGATATCCACCACCAGGATATCCACCACCAGGATATCCACCACCAGGATATCCACCACCTGGATATCCACCACCGGGATATCCACCACCTGGATATCCCCCACCGGGATATCCACCACCGGGATATCCACCACCGGGATATCCACCACCGGGATATCCACCACCGGGATATCCACCACCAGGATATCCACCACCGGGATATCCCCCACCGGGATATATACCACCGCCTATCGGATATCCAATACCGCCAATAGGATATCTGCCACCTCCGCCGCCATTATATACTGAAACAGAGACAACTTTTTTATAAGCGTAAAAGAATAATCCAATAAAAGCGTTCCTTCATTTTTGAATTAAATTATCAGTTTAAACTTGTTTAGCCATTTGTAACTCTTTCAGTTCAGTTTGTGTCACTCAAATCGTCTTATTTTATATGAATGTTTGTGTAGTTCTAGTTATATGGTACTGAATAGTGTTATAATAGCAACATCGAAACAAAACAAAACAAGACAAACACATCTAAAACGTTGGCAACTTACTCGGATATGTGGCCGTGGCAGCCACAACACAAAGAGCGAGAACGAAGAACTGCATTGTTGCAAACCGATTGCAACAGATACTGATCCTGCAAATAATAAAGCCTTCAATTATACCAGACATTATGATTTTATTTATATCTTTATAGTACGTGATTACGAAATACGATCAATACTAGTCGCCCCGTCATTTTTGTAGTACAGAGTAAACGCACCGGACATAAGATAACATGTACAAATACAATACACAAAGTAAAACTTCAGCTGCGACAGTTTTAGAGAAACCTGTTCACACAATGCGGCCTTTAATTTGCGACAAGGATGTCAATCGGCAATCAGTAAGAAAAAAAACTCGGCAAAAATCATGTACATAACGAACACACACAGCTCGATGTATGTTTACATTATACGTACTTCTAAAAGTATTATACCCTCTCTATAGCATCAATTAAAACGCCAATCGTTTACACCATGCTGTTCAATTATATCGCTACCAGATCTTAACCCACATTAACCTTGTTGTGAAATAACAAATGCTCTATCAGCATACAGAAAATGACAAGAACAAGTTTACGATGCTATACTTGTAGATGCAAAAGGCCCTGATTTAAAAGATTCTTATTTCTAATCTTGAACCAACTATTGATGAATATTAAAACTGAACATACTCATTATCATTGTTAAAACACAGTTTTGAAAAAACGAACACGTTCACTATTTAAAAATATATTTAGTTGCAATTCTGTAATAAAAAACACATCAATCACTTATATAGCATAATCTTACCTTATACGACTGGAGCTCTGAGGAAGATATGGTAAATTCAATGAAAGACGGCGATATTTATACCAAAACGTTCTGATCCAAAATCACCTTAGCAATGACAACATCAAATCGAATGGACAGATGAATCATCGTTTGAAAAACAAATACAACGAACAGGTTCCTGATTGATTTGATTGCTAACTAAAAATCGAGTATTTCTTGAATTTAAATGTCCTTGCAATTGTTTTACACGATCTACGAACTAGCGAATGATTTAACGATGACAGATCCGACCTCAATATCAGACATATTGAACATCGCACATTGTGTACAAATAATATTTTTCTTGTTCATTTAGACTTTGATTCTTGTCTATGACAGGGTAAATGACCGATGTTAAACTCGCCTTTGTTGTTCAATGTTAAATGTTGTTGTGGGCTCACAATTATTCATCCTTACTACGAATAACTTGATATTTATACCTTAATATCTTTATTAAGTATTCTGTGTACATATTGGTTGTTCAATTAACGAATATTTGCCAGGAACCTGGCATCGCGTGAGATCAATTGCATAACATGTTGTTGTTGTTGTTCTGAACAAACGTTTTTGTTCATTTATGTTTTGGGCTTAGCATTTTTAACGCTATAGAGTGTGTACCGAGATTAACAAAAGCCCGTGAGGCGTAATATTAATTTCTGGAATTTCTCATGTCAACCACACTCTTCTACAGTCATACAATACATATATTGTCATTACGTTGTAAAACATCATTTGGCAAAAATTGGACGAGTGCATGTAAAAACGTCTTAGGGATTGATCATAGTTTTAAAAATTGAATTATCAAGATTGATTGCCATTTATTTTTCTACATTTTTTATGCCCCTATGGGCAAAACAAGAAATACGGATATTTAAATAAACGGGATTATGGAAACAATAAATCATAATTAATTGTTCATAAATTGTTTAATGGTTGCATGAATAACAAAGTCATTTGTGTAATCCAATAGTATCACAAAATTGCATTTGAGTCTAGCATATAGTTATTTGGAGTTAGTGTTAAAAAGCATTTTCCACATAATAACAACATATTTATAGATACAAACAACAAACTATTCAAGTGACTAAGCCTCTATTTAGAAAAGTCAGACCATTAATTTAAAATGTGAAGGTGTATTATGTGTAAAGATCCAAACACGACTATCTTTGAAGGATTGCATACAAATGTAGTCAATATATTTATATTAACATGTTATAATTACAATTGTCGGTTATTAATAGTTGACAAAGTTTTCAACAGACAAATACAAACATTCATCAAATCTACATTGAGGAGGGATTAAATATTTTGTCATTTCGAAAATAAAGGCGAAAACAACAGTTGATACACGTTATTTTATTTTCCTGCTTACCTTATAGCGAATTTAATTGTTTTAGATGAAGGCAAAACAAATTCAAATTCAATAGTAAGTACTATATTTGCAAATATTGATCATTAAAATACAATATACTTTAAAGATATGACAAAGTACAAAAGTTAATTTTAGAAATTTCGTATATAAAAATATTCGTCTAAACACAAAACATTTAAGTACAACGAATTAATTTAAATAAAAACTTTTATCATGAATCCCAAATCTGAATATGTCCAAAGACTGAGTTGGAATTTGTTATATTAATTATGAAAAGAAATATTTATAAAAATGTGATGTCAGGTGTTAGAAAAAAAAATTGTAGTTCAATTCATAACATCATGTTTGAAGTGTCATTCAGTGTCAATATGATAGTTTATGTTGATGAAAAAAATTAACTTGTGTCTCGTTGTTTGTGATGAATTACCTAACCTGTGGTCTTTGCTGTCAGCTAATGAAAAAACGTACTGGTTTATTAATCACTTATGATTTATTACCGCATTTCTTTCCTGCTAGACAAGATGTCATATCTCTATTATCTCTTATTGTCTTATCTCTCATAATGGTAAACATATGTTGGTACATGTGTTTATGTTTATTTTTCTATTTCAGCATATGACAAGCGCATCGACCAATAAACTAATAAAAAAGTTTAATGATTAAAATGTCTTCTTAAACACAATATGTTACGTTTGGAATCAAACATGTAATAAACTGCTTTTATTCAGTGCTTTATGAAAAACATCATAATGTTGTTGAACTTTAAAAAACAATGTTTGCGCCGTAAAATTTGTTATGTATTATAATTAAATAGTTTACATTGAAAACTACGTACAACCACGCCCGTCGACCGCATTAGCATAGCAAATTGTTATTGATAGTTCCATCTTTTCCAAATCATTTGCTTGCGGGTTATCCGTCCATATGAGTGAATAAAAATATTCTAAGTAAGCACAAAAGAATACTGTGTCGATGTCTTCTTTGTGGCACAATTAAGCACGCTTATACGTACCAATGGTGTCGGTTGCATTGCCCCAAATGCAATCTCAACTTACGTCTGCATGTAAGCTACATGCACACAGAAATACAGCACAATAGTCCCATATTAACTCGAGCAATGTTTCAGAAAATGTTGTATATTTTTTGCCGTTCCTTTGAAATTCTCTCAACAAGCCGCGATTTTTTTCCAAGTAATTGACGTTTATATATTTCAAGAAACAACGACCTTGACATGGGAGGCGGAAAACTACAACGGGCGAGGCATGGTCAGGGGTGATAACCCCAAAAAAGGGTTAGGGTAAGGGTTGGGATTAGGGGTCGGGTTAGGGTTAGGGTTGGGTTTAGGCTAACCCAAACCCTAACCCGACCCCTAACACTAACCCTAACCCTAACCCTCTACCCCCCCCCCTTGCGCAATACCATACCATGCCTCGCCCGTTGTAGTTTTCCGCCTCCCCCTTGACATTGACTTCAAATATAATCACAAGCTACTTTCCCTCTGTATCGAGAATTTCATCACGTTTAAAAGACGTCAAAAAAGAATTGCATGGTCACGAAAACAAGTTTCCAATGTTTTTACATGTAAAACATTCACTGTACAATATGAATATATTCTGCTACAAATCATGACGTATGTAACAACGAGAATTCGTTTAAATTGTTTATTCATGTAAACAATACTGGTTATAAGGTTTCATCTGTGTATCCATCTGTAATATATATTTCTAAGAAGTTCATTTTCTCTTATAGTATAAAGACCATTTAGCATCGCAGATATGCCTTTTGCTGATATGTCCTATACTTGTATGGTGCCTTCAACATTTAAGTGTATTTGATTGTTCTTTAAGTTGACAGATGAACGTTTCGGATGTCGAAATTGTACAGCCAAATCCCTGTTTTCTTGGGGAAGAGGTGAGTCTTCTTTCAGGCCAATATAATCACGGTATAGGTAGTTAAACGCCGTGTGATATTGACCTGTATAATACTATCAGAGCATTCAATTTTGAGAATGTTCTTTATTTAATGTCATAGGTTTTTTTTTTCCCGTGCAATATATTTTATTTACCTCGTGAAAAGGTGTTAGTCGGTCGAGGGCATCCCACTCCACACCATACAGAGTTTAAGAATAGTATATGCATATAACAACGCAAAATTATACATGTTAACAATATAGGCTTTTACATTACAATACAAACAATATTTGTCAAAGAGATATTTGACAATGACATGACTTTTTTTATCTCAACTACTGAAAAAGAGTTAACAATAGTTCCGATTCATTACTTTTACACAAATCATTAACATAATTAATTTCGTTTAGTACATTACATTGTTTTGACAGGTACGCTTTTGTTGCTTTAAGAGTGGATATAGTTTGGTTCATTTTACTATTATATATGTACATTTTGATCAAAATAAATACATGTATACGGTTTAATGGCCCACTTGTATTTTCATGTCCTAATATAAAGGAATGCTTATTCAAAAAGTTCAAAACTTGATTACATCCAGTAAAAAGTATACTTCTAATTTATGGACATGCTTACATTCTCAAAATAAGTGTTCGATAGTTTCACATTCAGTATGACAGGAAGTGCAGTTGGCTGAAGTGACATATCGAATTTTGAATAAAAAGGACTTTGTACCTATGATTCTATAAATAATTCTATATTAAATTAACTGTAAGAATTAAGGTTTAAGAATTTGTTTCTGAAAACGGGCCCAGTACATATGTTTTATTGTGCTCTATCCATACTCCCCTCATTGTAATATATTTGTAATTTAGGCATTCCTACTGCCCATCAAATGTGAGATCTATACATTTGACGGTGTATTTGTATGCAATTCATATCCACTGTAACAAGCTTTATGCATGATTCTCTATAAAAAAATATACCGGTGCACAATATATTTTTTTGTGTTTATCTAACATATTGTAACTGTTAAAGCTTTTGTTTTTTAATTAAAATAATGCTATGTATATAAGAGTCAGATAAAGTCACAAGTGGCGAAACCATTTTCTTTTTTTAAGGCTCACAACAAAACTGGAGCGATTAAATTGTTTGTCAGCAGTGTATACTGACATGAATCGGTTGCGAAAATATATTCAAACCTCTACAAATACAATATGAAAATGTGTATGCACGATTTTTACATGTGTTGTAATATTGTAATATATTTATATAAATATTTTACAATAACACAAAATAGGCAAGTAAATTTTACATTGAAGAAAAAATTCATAAAATGCAGCAAAGACAAATTAGCGTCCCGAGCCGATTGTGCCGAAGATATTTCGTACATATTTTCCTAAAATAACCCAAGCAATCGTCTTCCTCGTGTGTCGTATGAATAGAAATCTTTGCAGGAAATTAAAGCGATCCGTAAAACAAAAGTGTGTCCTTGTGTCGTATGAACGAATCTGCACTAAAACTATATTTAGATTCACATCGTACATGCATGCTGGCAAATTCGGCTGTACAGACATTTTCGATTTCATAATTAAATAGCTGGCTTATTTCGCATTTTTCGACACATGTTCTTCTTAACATTTATTTTAATTTATATTGAAATATATGTTAAAGGTAAATGTCTTTTTTATTATAGTGTCACCACTATTGAAAGGGCCAGCCAATTTGACTTAATATGAGACACTTTTTGTATTGTTGTATAATAGTTTTTTACACATTTTATATAAATTCATAAATATTTGACAAAATCGTGCATATACACTTTAATACACACTCTATTACCATTGTGAGTTCCTTTCAACAATACCAATCATATCTTAACTTATTTTTTCATAATAGAGACTTAATTAAACTTACATTTAATAACCAACATTCATTTAAGCTTTTGATATAAGTGACAATAGCAAGTAATGCGCACATCAAATAAGGTTTATCGATAAATGGCTTGAACTTTTGTTGAACATATATTTATTAAATAAGTTTCATTTATATAGCTAAATAATATTGAACGATCGGTGTTCTTTGAAAGCTTCACAAATGCAAAGAACATTGGCGATATAGACATTTAAAATCTCAATCCGAACCAATTGCTTTTTTACATGTAATTGCTTTTAGTAGACAGATGAATCAGTGGCATAAGCCTTTTTGAAAACAATTTTAGTGGACCGATAAAGCAATAAGCCTTTTTGTAAAGTGATTGATATGCGTATTTGTTTAAAAACAAACAAGCCAATCAGCTCTGTTCTGTATGTAATAGTTTCACATTGCCGAACGATGGAACGAACTCTAGATTTAACGATGAATGATCTTACCGCCAGAACGCCTATGTGTTGTGCCAAACATTTAATCAAAATACGCGTAGGTTCTCGTTCTTTCGTAGTCAATTTATAGCGATATAGTTATAATTTTCTAACTTTTGTTTATTACAATATGTTCACGATTGTATATAGTGAGTTGGAATAAAATCAGACACGTTCAACTGATTGTTCTGAAATATCCAATTCTGAAATGTATGAGATTTGCTTGATTGCGTTGTGGTTTTTACATGAACTCTTCCACATGTACCTTAAGTTTGAACCTATTTATTTTAGCTCGATTGCATCGAAAGCCGAAGGCTTATATTAACGCTCTGGAGTCCGTTTCCTGGGCCTAGATACTTGGTGTCTTTGGGGAAGATCTAAAGAACGCTCCCACGGTAGGGATCGAACCCGTGACCACCCGGTCGCTAGGCGGACACCATTTCCATTACACCCCAGCGACCTCTTGTTATAAAACTTCTATGACAATTAATGAAGCAGGAATTATAAATATTAAGCTGATATTAGTGTTAAGAAGCTTGTATTTTGATTCCAGTCGATGGATTTGCTGTTTTCGTGTTATGCAAAAATAGACTTGCCATTTTTTAGTTTATATAGAAACAACGAACAAATGGTATCTTTCTGTTTCCACATTTTAAATACAAAACTGAATTAAACTGAAAATATATGAGCGTCGCATTTTTGTGAAAGTCCTTCTTGTAAAGGCATTTTTGTAGATTGTTTTATTTTCAAAACTTTGATCGATTACTGACTATAGTTAACCTTATGTAATTGTCTTTATTACTCAAGAGAAAAGATTTAGGTTCTCTACATATATTGTAGGGCATCTTTTTGTACATTTCATAAAAACGTCGTAGATTTGCAAATATTCATTTTGTCTTTCTGTAGATTCGACTAAATATATAGTCTATTTTCGTGTTTAGTGTATAATTCTTAAGACATTAACTTCTCCCGTCTTTTCATCTCGACAAAAAGTATCTTTTATCAAACGGTATCGTTTCTTCTAATATTTAAATAATTTTTTTGTCAATACGTATGTTGTATATATTTGACTATGTATACTCCAGAAACATCGACAGCGGAGAATATCTGTTTTCACAGTCCGATAGTTCTTTTAGGGTAATCGACCAAACACCTAGTACTTGAAGACTTTTCATTTTCTTTGATTTTATTTGTTGTTTTTACATTCCCAGACTTAACTACAATTAATAATGCTCTGTCTTCTGATAAACTTGAATTACACATCATTATTTGAGTAAGAACGTTTATTCTGTGTATTGTGTATGTATTCTTCTCTCAACGTTAAGATATAAAGCCCTTGTTTCTATCTAAGTACAATTTAAAAACCCGAAATGAAAACGGTTTCTGACGTTCTGAATATAACAAACTTTTCATTTAATATTAAATGGAAAATAGCTTCCTGGTTAAATAACTATTACTATTACAGTTAAAAGTTATAATCATAACAGGTGAAATACTTTTCGGTTAAAACTTCAATTTCTTCCCTTTTTAGAATATATTCAACACGTCATTTTGTTTTCATACTTTATTTATTGGAAATAGTCAGTCACATGAAATAACCGGCGATAATTACAATGTAGCGCTATGTGTAAGGTTTTGTTATTTGCCTCATATTCGACTTATTTATGAGATAAAAGACATCATCTTCATGGTGATATATTAATACGAGCAAAAATGTTAAATGTTATTGTGTACAAATATATTGCATGCACACCTTTACATTTGTATTAAGAGAAAACGGAAGACCGAAAAGTTGAGTTTCTGCAGTAAAACAAATGATTGTATTTAGTCTTCGTAGTAAACAAATATATAATAATAATTCACAAAAAAATAAAAGTCTGTATGCAAAAATTACGTTAACCTTGACAAACGCCGTTCAAATAAGAATTTAAAACATCAATCTCTTTCCAGGTCGAGGAAAGCCTCCATGGTACATAGGGTTTACATCAAATCGGGCAATATTGCGGTACGGCGTTACTCCTCGGTACCCATGCCAACCACCACCACCGCGGTGCTCACGGTGACCGCCGATGCGCCCGAATCCTCTCAAATCTCCATGGACACCGAACGGGTCGTAATCCCCGTCATACACGGGGTGCATGGATTGCAAATGACGTCTTCCTCTTCTTTCGTAGTCCCAAAGGCCGCCTAATGGACCCATCCCGTAGTTTCCCCCACCATACATAGGACCTTGTTCACGTCCACTCATACCGCCGAATCTAAGCATGCTACCGAATCTAACGATTCCATTATATCCACCCATTCCCGCGTACCCGAGCATGTTGCCGAATCCACCTGTGTCGTCGTATCTATTCATTTCACCATGTCCACCCATTCTGCCGTAACCATGCATACTCCCGTATCCTTCCATATCGTATCCGTCGATTCCCCTATTGCGGTGTCTGTGGTACATGTTACCGTATCCACGTACATCCCCGTAACCATGCATTTGTTCGTATCCATCTATATCGCCGTATCCACCAGTGTATCTTTGTCGACCGCCGTAACGTACGACGTTTGCGGTCGTTGACACCAAGAACAGCGCAAGAATTAGCAGCCTCATGGTAACCAGCTTCGATTTCGGCTTCTACAAAACAAGTATTACAGCAAATATATTGCACTATGTTCGGAAGTTAAGCATACCTTTAAATCTTTTCTACCTTTCGATTTCGTTTTGTGATTGACTATACTATCATTAGTTAACTCTCATGGTCCGTATTATGTCAGTTTTTTTCGATCAAATATACTACATGTAACACATGAAATGAATCAAATAAAAATATCCCAGTGACTAATTCCTTTTCAAGCTCAACATTAATAGTTTACTCTTGCAGTGATCATATGTTCTACAGGACTTTCACACCCATAGGCAATATACGGAAATGCGCTCCAATATAATAGAAATAACACTTACCTTATTTCAATGATTCCAGTTCGTCTGTCTTCAAAATAAGACCAGACTTATAATTATGCCCTGTATTTTATACGTCAGTCATTGTTAGTTATAAGAAAATTTGGCAACTAATTATTTGTTTATATTTTTGCTTGTCAACGGTGTAAGTCAAGTTAGTTTTAGTGAATTTTCATATTATTTCATCTTGTCAATATTAATGAGTAATGTTACACATTTCTGGTTAATTGCTTACGACAAATTCTCGCAAATACTGTTCCGGTTCAATAATTTCGACTAGAAAAAGAAGAGATGTCCGGTAACGTGAACAACTTTCACTTTTACTAATAGTTATCAAGCAAATTGGTCATACATTGATTTAGAGCTAAGTGTTTGATTTTTGGCGCCTTTAATCCGGTTTATGCTCCCAAAGATATGAAAAGACCGTTCCAAATCGGCTACACTGCATTCATAATGTTTCATGTCATCATTGAATGGATTGTCCGGTACTGAATAGGAAATCATGTCAGTTCATGGAACTTGAAATACAACTAATATTAAGTCTGTTAGAAAATAAACATGTCCACATTGCAGAACGAAACGATTTTGATATGCATGTAAATAACTTACCAAGTCGACACATAATTTGATTTTCATTATTTAAACAACGCCCAAAACTTTTTTTTAATGAAACACTTGTTTTATGTATAAATCGGTTTGATATAATCAGTGAAAATGTGTTTTAATTAAGACCAAACAGATTGCGGGAGATCACACAGGCATGGAGTAGTATTCACGATATTTGTTAATACGGTTGTTTTGGAGACCCATACACAAGTTATAAAAGCTTCAAACTGAAAGAAGGAACCACTGTGCAAACCTCTGTACCTCGATTAGGAAACACTAAACAAAAAATAAAACACTTTTTTACATAAAACAACCTTCTCATAGATCTTTGCCTATATTTAAGTTCACTTTCATTAAATGCCTTTAATTTGGTAAATGTTTATTTTGGAACTAAATAGCTCCAGTTAAAAACAAGAATACAATTTAAAAAAAGAAAAAAAGTAAACCATGACTAGGCTCGAACCACTGACACTTGGAGTAAAAATCTAGCACTGAAACCGCTCGGCCATTCTTGGTGTATTTTATGCATTATATTAGCAATCCACGTAATGTCACAACATATAACGATAGCAACAAAACTCTCCAAAGTATGCAATCGGTTCGCGTGGGTAACGCTTTATAATTTTCAGGATTCAAAATGTTCATGTTATGGATAGTTATGAGCATGGTAAATGTTCAGTTTTACTGTTTCCTCGCAAATATCAAGACAAAAACACATATTTGCAAATCTATAACATTTTTTTTGTGTGAATTTACCAAAATTTGAAAATGTCCCTTTAAAAGCTTACCCAGAAAATATATTTCGGGATTGGGGCTCCAAAACAACCCTATTTACAAATATCGTGAGTACTACCCCTTGCCTGCCTCGAAATGATGTTGTATGCATTTCAAATGTATAACCTCTGTATCTCGGTTAGGAAACACTATACAAAAAAATAGAATACCTAATTCGACATAAATCGCTGACGCAGAAAACATATGTCAAACAGCCAATGTGTGGGAAAGGTGGTGATCAAAACATATAATAAGTTCGGAAAATAAGATCTACATAGGTATGATACAACTAACACAGCTATTATGTGTAAAGCAGCACCTAGTGACTAGCGGCAAGAATGTGGAAAAGCAAGTGTTCGAACATTAAATCTGTATAGCATTTCGACATGACCATCGTACATTAGGTACAACACTTTTAAGATACTGGTAGTATCGTTATGGAGTCTTCAAACTGATATAACAGTGACCAGAGCTATAGAGGCGTTAAGAATCATGCTGACAAGGCACAAACTTCGCTTGCAGACTTAGAATACAGACAGTCTCAGTGGCGTTTTGTCGTCAATATGTTGTCAAACAATATACATATATGTTCAATATAATAACAACATTACATTGCTGAGTACAAGTCAGTTGTTGGAAACGTACGTTCCTGTTTGTTATGTTGAGTTGTCGCCCCATAATAAAAATTACTCGGTTGTCTTAAATGTTGCAAAATCATTTTAACCCGTTTAACCCATTTATGCCTATTGGACTCTCCCATCCTTCTAAATTGGATCAATTTATTTCCAAAATTAGGGATTTCTAGAATATTTATTTCTATCTTTAGAATATTTCTTACAGAAATTCTTTTAAGCAAACAGCGCAGACCCTGATGAGACGCCGCATCATTCGGCGTTTCATCTGGGTCTGCGCTGTTTGCCAAGGCCTTTTTTCCTAGACGCTAGGCATAAATGGGTTAAAACCCGTTTAATCACAGAGAAACGTGAAAGTTTTTTGTCCATCATTTATCTAATAGGCACTATTTTTGCAAATATTAATTTGCTGAATGCCCTGGTGTTTTTATTAAGTGGCATAAGCGACCTAATTTAATGTTATTTATAATAGTATTTGCACTTGGTGTTTTCATGTTAACAGTAATCGTACTGCATTTGCATGTATCATAAAATCCCTAATTTTGCAATAAGTACATGTATTCATTTAAATCTGTATGTTCTACATGGACACACCATTGGGGACGTCATAATATGCTACATATTTTATTTTCTGATATAAATTTGTATTATTGGAAGATATAAACATCAGCACAATATGAAACGAAAGTGCGAATATTAAGACATGAATGCATAGCTTCACCCTTGACATACGTACGTGGCATTCAAATATAACTCACCTTTCGACGAGATTGGAGAGGGGATACCATTCTATTCATAAATTACGTTCGGACTTTATTGTTTGACAACCATGGCCCGTATTCACCAAACAATTCTTAGACTTAAGTCCAAGAATAAAGAATATTCTTGAAATTGATTTATTCAATAATTGCTTGAATTTGTAGTTAAACTTGTTATATAATACCTCTATCTACATCACTCTTCATGTAGAACATTTTCTTAATGACATTATCACCAGTGGTAGCCTGTATATATTCAAACACTGAACGCATTTTTCTTTGTTCCAAGTCTATTCTTTATTCTTAAGTCTAAGAATGGGTTGGTGAATACGGGCCCAGGTCTTGTAAAACCACAGTTCGGCATGGTTATAAATGGTGCATCGCATTTTCGGGTAAGCGTATCGGTTAGCTACCGCTAAACGCCCATCAATTAACGAATTGCTATATAAAATATTAGAATAATAATCGTGTATTTCCGACCAAGCTCCGTCAAAAACTGTTGATATTTTTTTATCTTTTACCAGATATGTCGATTAAATATCGGTACTTAATCATCGATTAACAATATGTCGATAAGGTCAAAAGTTATTAGTATGCTAAAATCTAAATGGTAATGATAATGGTCAAAACTTTCACCAGACACGTCCGTCAAAGCATTAAATCCAAGTCTTCAGAGTGGATAAACAGTGTCAATCTAATCTCGTGAGATTGAAGTTTTAATCGTTAAATTGTAGATCCCACCGGAAAGATACATTCTCGAAATTATTCATATATTTTGCTATTAAGTAAATTGAAATATGGATTAAATAATAGTCTACGTGCGTTGAACAATGGTTGTTATTTATTCGCTAGCGTTTACATTTATCGCAGCAAGGAATGTTTTAGACGACAGCATAGGAGTCACTTAACACTTGCCAGTTTTGTCACAAGTGATTGATTTGACGGTTTATGAACAACACCTTATTATGTAGCTATTTTGAAAAAAAACGTTTATGCCATTGAACAACATTCTTAATGTTATATATGGAAAGGCATTGTTTGCATCTAATTGCATATAAATGACAAACATTTCTATTAGAATCCGTGTTAGGTTTCGACGTTTAGTTAGATTCAAACTTATATTTTTCTATGTGTTTCTATGGCAATAAGACATGACTTAATTATGTCAAGACTGGTCATTACACACACATGCATTTTCGCTCCAGCGTAAGAATGAACTTTTTCAGATGACACCGGACGTTTTGTCAATTAACAAGGCGAGTAGAAATATTTACTCGTTCTGCTTACAACCATATAATCTCTCGTTTAAAAACAACATTCATCAGTCGTATTTTAGTATAAAAGCACAAGTAATTCGCAAGTACTTGAAAGTAAAATTGTACTACAATATAGATAGCTTTTAAGGTTTCCCTGTATAGATAAGCTATATGCATTAGTAAGAAAATAAATAAATGGAATGCATTGTATACAACTGCCATATATTTATTGAATGGTTGTTAATCATAATACAAATATGTTATTTATATAAAACATGGATATTAATTATATTTTCTTGATATGTTTAAAAGCATGACAAAAACAGTACGGATTTAGTTTATGATCACCTTAAAGTATGTATTAGTTTATATGCTATAAGTTAGTTGCAATAATTTATTTACACTATTATATTAAAATAGTATTAAGTTATGACAGTACAAGGATAGGCACAAACACATTTGAAATATTACGAAGAATATCCGCCAACACATGAAACATTTATTTAGACTGAATGAAGTTTTTAATATGATTCAATTGACACAATCATCAATTCAATTTAGTATTTCGAAGTTTAATTAAAAGAAAATGTCTTAAAATTACACATTTGACGATAATGTTATAAAATGATGTTAAATCATGTATAGCATATTAAAAAATCCCATGATACACAAATAGTTTTTAATTAAGTCAAAAGTATTCGTACACAATGGCAGAATGAAAAAATAAGTTATCATAATTACAGCAGAAATATACAAAATTGTTTAAAGCTCAGCTGGTTTACGAATATTATGTGCGTATAAACTATGTGATGCTGATTTTATTTATTTATGTCAACGTTGTGTAATTATTTATCTTTGATACACAATCAAAAATCGGTTATTAAGGTCAACAAGAATAACTATATCAACTCTCTACTCAATTCGAGCGTTTAGTGTAGAAAATTCAATAATGATATATATTAAAGTTTTCATTTTTATCAACGAACGGGGAATTGAAATATCAGTTAAGGAAACATTCTCAATATTCCAACAAACTTTAAAAAGCCGTGTTTCGTTAAAATTATTAAGTTACTTCCGGAAAAAACATCGACTAAAATTTAATAATAAATTACAAAATTTTGGTAACATAATGAATTAAGCCATCAAAACAAGTATGATTCGTCGTCATGATGTTAACCTGGCGACATAAAACCCATTCGATTTTGAGTATCGTGTAATGCAAATTCAAAAGGAAATAAATGAAAGATTTTGTGGGACAACAGTCAATTTGTTCGACGCCACCATGTCCGAACGGGAAACTATTAAAGTTCAATTTTGAGAAATTTGCGACGTAATATTTATGTGGCTAACCACTTACTAATACATTTTTCTAATCAGCATCAATTATATTTGATGTATATATCACAATTAACATGACGTGTCGTCCGAAAAGCGATTTTCCCAAATGTGTTCCAGCTGTTTGCTGAGTCAGTCAGGACGGAAAACATTTTGTCGCACGTATTGTTTTACTCGGCAGAGTCTGTTTTACTTAACAAATGTTATTTTGAAACTAACAATAATAATGTATTACTACCAGTATACTGACAAACAATAGATGTTACTGTAATTGGCGAATGTCCTTGAAAATGTGATTAATAATAGCCGCTCTCTGACTTAAACCGGGCATTAAGCAAGTGAATAAAGTATCCATAAGATATGCCTGTGCCGTCGACACAGACTAAGTAGGGACGATACTTTTCGCTTTTATGGATTTTTTCTTTAACCCATTTATGCCTAGTGGACTCCCCCATCCTTCAAAATTGGATCAATTTATTTCTAAAATTAGGGATGTCTTGTATATTTAATTCTATTTTTAGAATATTTATTAAAGAAATTCCTTTAAGCAAACAGCGCAGACCCTGATGAGACGCCGCATCATGCGGCGTCTCATCTGGGTCTACGCTTTTTGCCAAGTCCTTTTTTCTAGACGCTAGGCGTAGATGGGTAAAAGGAAATCTCTTCTAAACTGAAATCCAGTTTATGCGGAAAGTGTCGCGACAGATAAGCCTTTGCGAACTTTATGATCTACATGCCTCCAGATCGTTAAACCGAAATATGTATATCGTCTCCATGCAGGCTTGAGTTGCCGTATGAGGAACTTCTTGAAGAACTTCCTTCACCTCTCATAAGCAGCGGAATCTGAAAGATGACTTCGCTGTCATCATCAAGTACCACCTACCCTCGAGTTGATCGAGTAATCACAACACATTTCGGATGTCATTCATGTGTAACGGTAGAACTTCGGCGAAAGGCAGGTCGGAAGAGAGCCATGTACCGCGGAGGACGGTCGAGACGTACCCATATAGAAATGCAGACTTTGGCATTGAAAAGGTACTTGAATAGAGGATATGCAAGTGTCGACGAAAGCCGGTCAGAGTACACACAACGAACATAGGAAACCGTGCAATGGTTCGCATTGATAGCCAAACGACGACGACAATAGACTGAATATAGGTAACAGTACGAGAGGTGCGGAGGCATTGATTGGTACACGCGCTTATCACATAAACGACCCGGGTTCAATCCCCGGTCCTGGCGCATGCCAGTTTGGTCGTAAGTAAAAAAGGTAGTCAGGTACGAGTTCTGGGACGCACTCTCGGTCCTCACGTTATGCAGCCACAGGCTTAGAAGGACCTCATATCTTGGAAAACCACGCGAGGAGCGAAGGGGATGGTAGTAAAATGTTCGAAAACATCCAAGAGAAAAAGGACGCCACAGTACAGAAACGCGCTCGGCGTTCTTTTCGGGGGACATGGCAAAATTGTCGTTGTTTTTTTGTCTGATACATTTTCATAGCAGTGCAGTGTTAAGGTGCCATTAACGTGCACCGGGGGAGCTTCACTTTTGATCAATAATATTTGTTTCGGGAATGCTCGGAAAGACGGTAGAACAATTTACATACTTTGATATAAAATGTAACCTTTGTCCAGCAAGTTCACATACGTATGATCCTATGCAGCATGATGTGAGAAACTAAAAAAATCCAAAACAATCACCTCTGTCAACATGTTTTTTTCGTAAATGCAAAATCGTAAATAGTTTAACTTGAAACGTAATGTGTTAACAAATCTCATTGAGTCGAAGTAAGTGGCATGCTTTGCCACCTTACTGACAAGTCTCGAGTTTTGGTTTGAAATTTCCTATCCTCTATATATTTCTTATAAATATGTATTATAGTATGTCTGTTTTTCCTACACATTATTTTTGGGCAGCCCCTTACGTTGTTATGTTTTCTATTATTATGTGTTTATATAGCTCAGAGATGGTAACGCTTTAAAACGCATCTATTCATAGAAGAGAGAGGTTCACTCCTTCCACCATAAATGAGCGGTATGTAATCGGCGTGCAAAAGATTGGCATCCAATGTTCCAGCACTTAAAACATACAGACAAAATAACCTTACAACCTTACAACCACAATATTGCAAAAATAATTAAAATAATTTTCATTGCAGAAAACTAAATAAATGCAAATACAAACTAGATGTGTTTGTGAAACACTATGTCCCCCCATATATTTGACCTTTGACTTTAAAGGATGACCTTGACATTTCACCACTCAAAATGTGCAACTCCATGAGATACATATGCATGCCAAATATCAAGTTGCTATCTTCAATATTGCAAATGTTTTTACCAATGTTTAACTTTGACTAAAAAACAAACCAACAAACAAACCAACAAACTGGCAGGGCAAAAACAATATGTCCACCAGTATAGACTGGGGGACAAAAAAATAAAACTAACCAGGTCAGTAGAATTAAATGGCAATGGTCAAAATTTGACAATATAATTGATGTATGTCTCACAACAGCCTAAATACAAAGGATAGCATGGTAAGTAATTTGCAATTCCTTTAACTGGGTTTTAGTATTGGCCAATACAAATCTTGTTTGATTTCATATCTCTCATTCTGACTGGACAAAACATGTATGGCATCACGGTACATGGCCGGGCGCACGCATGACAATCGGACTGAATCAAGCAAGAGATGAAAATTGATTCATAAAGGAGAAGTGACATAAACACTGATATCTGAGACATAGTCACTTATAGAAAAATTGACATATCATACAGTTCCTTTTCATGCTCTATCATGCATATAGCCGCAATGCGAGATTGATATAACTAGATATACGGAGCCGGTTCTAGTTGACCGGTATCTTATGTGTATGCCGAACGCCGACTCGCCGACTTCCTGCTCCAATTATAAAACGACCACGACAGTATATCACCATCAAACAAAGATACCAAACATCGCAAAATATAAATATAATACTGACTACGCTACGTAGGTACCTAACATACAACAGCATAGCGCATCAAATCAACACATTTTACACAAATCTCTCATATTACCGACAAAATCATGTTCACGATGTTTAAAAAAGCACGGAGCAGGTTCTCGGTGACCGGCTGTCTTATGTGTATGCCCTACGCCGACTCGCCGACTTCCTTCTCCAATTATAAAAAGATTACAACAGTATAGCGCCTCTAAACGAATATAGTAAATAAAAACAAACTATACTTAATCAAACTCTCAAAGTATAATAAAAGCATTTTACATGACTTCTGTAACCGGTTGCCTTAGGTGTATGCCGTACACCGTCTCGCCGACGTCCTGCGCCAGCGGGGCTTGTGGCGCGCACCTGGCGAATTCCCATCACGCCGGCGCGCTTTGCTTAATATGACATTAAGAAGAACTGTGGCGGTTTCTCTAGTCAATCGTATGCTCGCTCGCATTTTTCTTATTATTTGATTTATAGTGCATGATATGTGCTATATGGGCGACGAGTAAGCAGTATAATTTAGGAAGGAAACTGTATTCCCGCCCTGCAATTTCCTCTTAAAACATATTAAGCGAGACTAGTTCAATATCATCACATGTCTGGATATAACAAGTAAAATGCCCATATTGAAATATTTCATTGCATGTCCTTGTTTTGTATCAGTGATAGAGTCTTGAATTATATTGACGGGCAGCAATTTTACTCAATTCAATCCCATCCACTTATTACTAAGTTCCGTAATGCAAGTATGTATTGCTAGGTTTTCGTTCACTGCTCATATATGTGGTTGTTAGTTTTTGTGTGAATTGGTTTAACTAATTCTGTTAATACTAACTTAACTGACTAACATGCCTTCCGCGAGGTACATTAAAAGGGGGTGCAATGTATTGGTGCTCTACACCGGGTTAAAAGAACCAGGGACGCCTCTGGAATAGGGCCGTTTCCTTTATCCCGCTCGAACCTCCACTGACACCTCTCTTTAGAAGCAGAGCACAGTTAAAACACACACAATTTCAAACACAATCTTTTAAACAACCAATCATAAATAATAAATGGTGGTAATTATAATAATGATAATACTTATAATAGTGATAGTGAAGGTGGTGGTGATCGAAATGCGGATAATGGTAATAATAATAATGATGATGATGATGATGGTGGTGGTGGTGATGATGATGATGAGGAGTAGAAGGAGGAGGAGGAGGATGTGATGATGATGGTGTTGTTGATGATGATGATGATGATGATGATGATGATGATGATGATGATGATGATGATGATGATGATGATGATGATGATGATGATGATGATGATGATGATGATGATGATGATGGTGACGACGACGATGATGATGATGATGACTACCAGTAAACATTAAGTTCTCATTTTCCACCATACACTGGTGTATTTGTATATAAACAAACTGTTTTTGTTCGTTCGGCGAAAACCCGTGAGCCGGAGTATATTTGATCTACTTTAGCTCAAAACTCAACATTTTCTCCTGAAAGGTCACATGGGCAGGTCTGCACATAAGGTACCCGAGAAGACTCGGCGATGACCTGTCCCTGTGACTTTTCAGGAAAAAAATGGACACACACGATAAAACTAGTCGTATGTAACCTGTACTGTATGAACTGTCGGGCATAGTATTTAGCGATAAAAATGGTTGACAAGGAAGCCGGTAAGTTACTTCTAAATTATCTATCGAATATGTATGAAAACATCATTAAATCAAAACTCAATATACTTTAATTTGTTTTATTTACGTGTATCTTTATCATGCGTAGACTATATTGGGAGATAAAGTGAAAAACTATATATGCAATACGTTTTCGCGACCTTCCTTTTCATATTGATTACTGTGTAAATCATTTGTTGCCATTTTTAGCACTATTGATAGGGCATGTTAAACGAAATTTAGGTCTTTCTTTTATATTTCCTTAAGAACCCTACAGCTGAATAAACGCAATTTACAGTAGAGTCCGGACATTTATTCCTATCGACAATACGTCTTGTGCTAATTTTGACGCCTGTTAGTGCGAACACAGGTACTTGAAAAAAAAGTTTGGTCCTTATAAGATATAATAAAAAAATAAATAAGGTCCAAAAATTTTTGTTTTGTACCTGCGAACATATTTCTTAGGTTAATTTGAAAACCTGATCAATGGTTCTTTCATTATTTATATAACATTGACATTGTTTCCTAGTCCTACATGTACATGAGTTTGACCCTAAACACTTGGTTCATACAATGTTGGAATTGAATTTGTAGGAATGGCAATTCCTATATTGTTTTATATTGTTTATATAACGTATTGTTTTCGTAATTTTTTAATTAGCAGTGAAGGAATCAACTAACTGTCTGTAAGTAAGTTAGTTTATCAATAAGTTAATTCAGAATCATTTCATGTAACAGCTTGTTATGAACAGGCTTTTGGTTAACAAGTAAGATGTATTGAATTATTTGCTAGTATGAGGTGATAATCTCTGATTGGTGTTAGGGTAACGAACACTTTACTCTTCATTCTCATAATAAAGAAAATGTCCAAATAAAATGTTATAAAATATTATCTCACAATGAATTCAACTTCTGGTGACGGGAAATTGAGAATTATCAATTATCTTTATACCATTGTCCTTTTTGGTTTCACTGCATTCACAAATGACTTTATGCTGCAAATATAACCTTATTCTATAGTAATGAGAAGTAATTTTCAGTGGTTCCCTTGATTGTATAGGTTTTACAGTAACAAATGAATAACATCTGAGCTCAATTAGCCAGTTAGGTGAATGCAATTCGCCCTTATGGTGAACATGAGTTTGTACTGGCAGAGGTAACAGATGAAATTTAACCACATATTCATTCCAATTAACATGACTCACTCTATAAAGAATCCCATAGCTCACAAACAACAAAAATCACATAATGTTTTATCATTGTATCATGTCTGTACTTTTCTTTGTCACCCCCAGTGCTACAAATGGTTTCGTTGTTGTAAGGATCCGATAGATACTAAAAGTGACTATGTCATTTTTACTGTTTTTATGCTTTATTTTAGTCAACATGTTGACAAATAATGAACTTAAAAAATCAACACAGGAATGTTACTGTGCAACTTGCATTTTTATAAATATAGGGAATAGATAACCACATAAATGCTAAAGCGACTTTTGTCTTATGCGACCACTTTAAATCCCGCCCGAGCGTTTTAACTATCTTTTCATATTGTATTAAGCGACTTTTGTCTTACGCCACCAGCGACCGCTGATTTTAGTGTATTTTGATGCCCAAGTCTTGAATTAAGCGACCGCTTTAAGGTAAAAGTGGTAAAACTGTTGACCGTTCAGGAAGAAGTCAGTGTTGATTGTTTATATAAGCCGATAACATGAATGCTTAAACTTTTGTTATGTTTTCACACCAGCCATTTTCCTTTGTCTCGATGACCGGTTCTTGCCGGTGTTAATGCTGACTGCGTATAAATTTTTGGTGTCGAATAATACACTGAGGTATTGCCAACAGTCTACGGGTTAAAGAGTTTACTATCTGGGACATTATGTGACAAATTTGATGGCAGATTTTACTGCAGAAACAATGCACCAACGCGACAAACATTTTCACAGTGTTCTTGAGAGGTGTAAAAAATAAACTATTAATCGGTAACATGTAGTGAAATCTGTTTATTAAAAAATGTAATTGTTATTATGCTAATTAGTTTGTGTTAGCAAATTTTCCAATCAGGCGTGTTTATTTAGTTTTCAATCAAGGTGTTTTATTTATTTCCCTATGTACCATAAACGAGTCAGATATATACACCGGTAAGCTTACATGCAGAAATTAAAATGTCAAAACGGAAAGTATTAACGTTAAATGAGAAAATTTGGGTATTGGAAGTGTCGAAGAATAAAATTGCACGTAAATTTAATCGCGATTTAGTTTGGAGTCGGAAAAACCCATTCTCCGTGCAAACCATTTACATTGTATGTAGAATTAGAGGGAACAAATACAACTTATTTTAAGCAAAAAATTGTTTTATTCATTTTATTTATATTTAGATTCATTTGATTACAAAAGCTGAAATCGCTGTGTCAAAAGGAGATAATCCTATATCTGGATTTAAAATCAAAGGTCCGCATTCATCCCAAATGGCCATTTTTTTTAAATTTAAAGACCATTTTATTAAGAGACCACTTTTGGTTACTCCCTTTAGTGGTCTCTAAATAAAAGATTGACTGTTCAAATCTGTGTCTGTGTTAAAGGTGAATGTGTCAGACTCATGGGCGAATTCAGTGGGTATTGTCATACATGCCATAAATTTTCAGACCAATTACGGGACATTGAGCTAAATTTTCTGGGACTTTTGCAGATTTTCTGGGACATGTATACATATAGCGATATATATAGACATATATTCAATTTTGATGCGAAAGACTATCCGAAATAAACAAGATCTATGAACGTCAAATTAAACATTTCTTCTTCCGTTAATAGATACAAGCCATGTGTTTTTCATGTTAAAAAAGAGCAGCAAATTGCTTTTTTGTCCATGTCAAATATCTGCAGGAAACGCGTGGGCGTATCCGCAGCCGCATAAAAACTTTGTAGCGCAATTGTTACTATTTAAAGATGTGATGAAATAAGTCCAATCAGGGGGGGGGTTTCCACTGAGCACACGTAAATCGCCTGACATGATGTTCATGTTTTTATACAACACAAAATACACCCACACTTTCCATTTGACGTTCTACATGACTGCATAATTTTCGTGCGCTTTTTATGGAGACAAAGGATAAAGCACTGTTTATTTGACGCTATAAATTGTTAATGTTGCGTAAGCATTAAAATTCGAAAGTGTGTTTCGGATAACAAATTGAATAATGATCATTTGAGAATCAAACGAAACATTTACAGTTGTGCATAATTAATTCAACAAACTGCCATAAAATCACACGCTTATGAAAATTACGTCACTCGTCGTCAGCATGATCTTACTGCAGTTTACGAGTGTTGTCGCTCATTTACAGCATGGGCCAACAAACTGCCATAAAATCAGTATATTAAAGCCAATTAACAACCACATTAAACAATGCCAACTTTTCGGTTTGACTGCGAACGTGAGACAATCGATATGATAACAGGACCCCTGTTAATTGATCGATTTTGACAAGTAGCGTAGTTACCTATTCGGGTAGGCATTGCCATGGAGACGTTGCAGATTAGTTGGAACACAGTGATTTGAGGTGCAGTTAAGCCTAAGATAAGGTACATGTATATATGGATTTTGTAAAATCCGGGACATTTGACTGATTTCCGGGACTGCGGGACACGACCTTCATTTCCGGGACAATTCCGGACAATCCGGGACGTATGGCATGTATGGTATTGTTAATGAACTATTTTTCAATGAACATAAGCTAGGAATCTAATTATATTTGTAAAATAGATTCATATGATATGATAGTTAAAGCCTGCACAAGCTGAGTCCCGCCTTTGATCACCAAGCGTTTTATTATAGACTTAAACAGTTAACCCGTCTAACCAAGGGCAAGTTACCCTATTTCTTCTTGAATGCTTTGAGCTTTTTTGAGTAAAAACATACAGCTAAAAGTTTTTCCCGGTGAATGCGAAAACCTTTAAAAAAAAGTCTCAAGTATGTCTGTAAAATCTAGTTCAATCAACCTAACAAACGCAATACCTGTTATCATCCACATCAATTTGCATGTCTTTGTCAAAACAAGAGATGTGTTTGTCATAAACACAATGCCCCCTATTGCGCCGCTTTGAAGCCATAAATTTGACCTTTGACCTTTAAGGATGACCTTGACCTTTCACCAATCAAAATGTGCAGCACCATGAGATACACATGCATGCCAAATATCAAGTTGCTATCTTCAATATTGCAAAAGTTATAAAAGTTTAACCAAGGTTAAAGTTTTGTGACACACACATACAATGACTGACTGACACAATGACAGACATGTAGACAGACAGACAGGCCAAAAACAATATGCCCCGATCTTTCGATTCCGTGGGCATAAAAATGCTGAAAAATTTGAAATAAACAACTATTGTACTTAAGAGGAAGTTTTTAACCCTTTGCATGCTGGGAAATTTGTCGTCTGCTAAAATGTCGTCTGTTGAATTCCTAAAATTAGCATTTTCTTCAATTTTTTTTCAAAGAATACTATCAGAACAGCAAACAGTTTGGATCCAGATGAGACGCCACGTTCTGTGGCGTCTCATCTGGATCCAAACTGTTTGCAAAGGCCTTTAAAATTCAGCTCCAGCGCTTTAAGGGTTAATTGACGATTCAATCTATCTTACGGCGGTTCGGGAGATAGCTGAGATGTAGCATGATTGCTTGATTAAACCTACCTTGCCAAGGAGATATAACCATATTTTCAATATCTGAATACTTGGCGTTGTCAACTGCAAAATGTTTCCTGAACTCCCAGCAACCTGGAGGGTCAAAAGCTTTGAGTTTTATTATCGCAACTTGAACTATGATTAGACTATACTATGTTGATTGGTAAGTTTGGCATCTCATTGTTGGAATCGATATCTGGTATGTCAATTGAATATAGAAACAAATGTCCTAGTTGTCAAAATGACATAGGAACCACAAAATAACTTGTGGGGTAAATTAACACTATTGCTACTTTGCATGAACCAAATTGGCTTCTCCAGCATTACCTTGGGTAAAACAATTTAGGGGAATCTGGTTCAAATAACTGTTCTTGGGAAGGACTTTTTTTATTTCTGACATTGCACTCTCTTCCATTACAAAGAGGAATGGCTTAGAAAGAGAAAGTTAATCCCAGATTAAGTTTGTTGGTCTTATAATGCACACCATTCAAGAAACAGCATGTCAAAATTTTGACATATTGATGATTGACAAATGAAGTTGTGGATGATATTTCAGATATTTTCCATGTTGAAAGCTTTGGGCTTTACCTCATCCCCAGCTTTTGATGTGTAAAACACCACTGTAATTGTTGTGTTTAATGTTGTTGTTTTCAGATAAGAAAACCAATGTGTATGCAGCAGTTGGAGTAGGTTTTGTGTGTTTGGTGGTCGGTCTGCCTTTATGGTGGAAAACCACAGAAGTCTACAGAGTCAGTCTACCTTACTCCGATATAGACACACTAGCTGGCACCAAGGTAAGTCTTAACCCTTTGCATGCTGGGAAAATTGTCGTCTGCTAAAATGTTGTCTGCTTAATTTCTAAAATTAGCATTTTCTTCGATTTTTTTCAAAGAATACTATCAGAAAAGCAAACAGTTTGGATTCTGATGAGACGCCACGTTCTGTGGCATCTCATCTGGATCCAAACTGTTTGCAAAGGCCTTTAATATTCGGTTCCAGCATTGAAAGAGTTAAAATGGATAAAAATTGTACAGAGAGTCAAGAAATTTCAAAATTGACACATTGCACAGCATGTGTTTTTTTTTGTCAAATTTGGAAAAGTATTGGAACCTGCCCAATCGGGAAACATTTGCGCAAAAGCCTCTGATATTGGAAAAATTTGCAGCTTGAAGTCTTCAAATAAGGATATTGGTGTATTTGAATTTTTGTTCATTGGTGTATTTGAATTTTGTTCCCAAATACTTTGAAATTGATAACTAAGCGCTGTCAAGCTGTCAGTATTATATTTACATAGGTTCAAGCCATAGAGCTGCATAGGAAAAAAAAATAAATGTTGCATTTTTTATCTAAAAAAGAAATGAAACCTTCAATTGGGAATTTTTTGGACAGCACTTGGAAAATTAGTTGTTTTTCCCCAATTGTGAAAGTGCCGTTTTTAGGTACTTTATAAAGACATAAAAAAATTGTATTCTGAAAACATTAAAGTCTTATCGAATGGTTGGCTGCACTTAACTTGACATCTTTTCTAGTTATCAGTTTACTTGAGTGTTGTTGGTTCAGTTTTAGAATTTAATATGATTCTTGGCCCTACCTGGCAATAGCTTTTTCACAGCTTTGTAAGGTGATAAATGCAGTGAATGTTTCAATTTTTTTTCAGATTCAGTACACCGTGGACATTATTGTTAAAAGTTTTCTGAAGACCTCTTCCGAAAAGGACTTGGCTGTGTTGTCAAGGAATCTGCTGGATCAGCTAGGTAGAGTTTGTCTGAACTTCAGAAAATGTGCACTTTTATTTTTTTTTGTTCAGCCAGACTAATATTGTACCAAAACAATATCCTACTTTCAATAGAAAATTATTAGAAAGTATTGAAAAAATGTTCACGTGTTGAAAATATGCAAGAAATCTTTTACCCGTAGTTGTATTATTTTTACATTATTTTCCTCTGGTGATATGTAAAAGCTAACACATGCTTAAAGCCACACAACTTATTTGGCTTAGTAAATTTAAGTATAAATAAGAAACATATTTTATCTATGCCAATTAGAATATATCTGGTGGTTACAAGGTAGGAATCTGTCTTTTTTTCGCTTTAAAACTTAAAAATAATCGTGTTTGTCGAAATGGACGTATGCGTCTAGAAATGCTACTTTCGCTTTCAAAAGCGTTACCATTTGAAAAATAATAAATTACTTGCTAACAAGGCTATAGATTTAATGACAATTTTGCACACTTTCAAATTGCATCTATATGTATTGATAAACATGTATTTCATTTCAAGGTCAGAAGCTTTAAAAGTAACTTGTTCTCAGTTTGGAAAAATGACATTTTTTTCTTCAAAAATTGGCATAGATTCCAAAAAGAATGTATGCATTATATGCAGACAAACATTTTAATACTCTTTATTATGAAGCACATGTTTGTTTTTTTTTTCTATCTTAATATATTTGTTTTAAAGTTTTTTAATGTGATGGTTTTGTAAGTAAATTAATTGCATTATATACATTTAAAAAATATGAAAATCTGTGTGAGCAAGGCCCTTTAAATCATCATTTACCTTTCTAAGTAGTACATGTAGTATTTGAAAGGTTCTTTTCTATTCAGGTGGCAAGCAAGACGCTCTCGTGAAATCCTATTATCGAACAATAGTCAAAGCAGCTAGTACTGAGGAACTTCAATTCCTGGAGAAAAGTGCATCTCTAAAAGGTATGAAATAAATGTTTAATTAAAAAGTGTTTATTCATCAAAGATAATAGCAGCAAATGCAGGTCTTGTTCTGATTTCTTTGAATTCAAATCTTCTCTTAGCAAAAAATATGGATTGTTATAATGGAATCATGTGATATTAATTTTGGCTGTCAGGCTAGCACGATCATACCTAGGCAGTCATGGGATATCTATAAACTGGAAGGCATATGGGAGCTTGGTTGGTGGTCATCATACCATGTACCGATTCTAATGAATTGAGCCTCGTACTTGGAAAGTTGGGCTTAATGCATGTTGGTAAAGTGTCGTCTCAGATAACCTTGATTAGTCTGCACTGGCTATGAAGGGACGACACTTTTCACCTGAACTGGATTTTCAAAATATTCCATAAAACAGAAAGTGTTGTCTCCAATTAGCCTGTGCAGATTGCATACCCTAACTGAAATAACACTTTATGCATATGCATTAAACCCTGTTTTCTCAGAACTAGGCTAAAATTCATCCCAACTTTGGATGCCTTTCAAAGTGAACTAGAAAATAATGCATCCCAGGCCTGCAAAGTCCGTTTCCACATAAGTCCTTCAGCCTGTGGACACATCTGGTAAAAGTGCAAGAGGTCCAGGAATGCTTTCCAGATTACAGGCTAGTTAATGTTTCGGTCAAGTTCTTCTTTGTATTTGCCTGGTCAGTTAATTGGCATTGGATTTTTGCTTAAAATTACAGCCTCTTACAGGCTGTTACCCAATTGAATAAAGTATAAAAAAAAAGTGCTGATTCACAATTGAAAAAAGTAAAGTAAAAAATTTCCCCCAAAAATCTGATCAAAATTTCCTCTAAAATATGCCAAAAATAATGTCTTTGAAAACTATCAACACAGCCACATCACCTGACCTCATAATGACTGTGACATTGACCTACATTTTGACTGAGACTTATTATCCCCACCGAAAAAAAATTCGGAGGGGATATAGTAATTGGTCCTGTCTGTCCGTCCGTCCGTCTGAATTTCTGTCTTTCCGTCCGAAACTTTGTCCAGAGCATAACTCCAAATGTATTTAACGGATTTACTTTAAACTTTGAATATAAGCAGATGGCAACTAGGAGAAGTGCAGTGACCAAAAACCATAACTCTATCTACCTTAGTTTTTGAATTATCTCCCTTTATATAATTTCAAAGTAAATTTTTGTCCGGAGCATAACTCTAAATCTACTGTAGGGATTTACTTGAAACTTCAAAAATAAACAGATGGCAAGAAGGAGAAGTGCAGTGACTAAGAACCATAACTCTATCTACCTTAGTTGTTGAATTATCTCCCTTTATTTAATTTCAAAGTAATTTTTTGTCTGGAGCATAACTCTAAATCTACTGAAGGAATTTACTTGAAACTTGTAATATAAACAGATGGCAAGTAGGACAAGTGCAGTGACTAAGAACCATAACTCTATCTACCTTAGTTATTGAATTATCTCCCTTTATTTAATTTCAAAGTAAATTTTTGTCCAGAGCATAACTCTAAATCTACTGAAAGGATTTACTTGAAACTAGAAATATAAACAGATGGCAACTAGGAGACGTGCAGTGAACATGAACCATAACTCTTTAGGCCATAGTTTTGATTTATCTCCCTTTATTTTTTAATTTTATTTTTATTTTAAATATTTATAATTTTAATTTATATTTAATTTTATTTCAAAGAAAATACATTTTATTCTCTACAGCATAACTCCAACACTGTATAACTATTTGATCCTTGAAATATAAATAGATGACACAGGTGCCATGTTTTACAAATATTATTCTACTCTTTAAAACAAATGTTGTCATACAAGCAAACACATATCGGCGGGTATTTGGCACTACTGTGACAAGCTCTTGTTCAAATGGCAAATGAATCAATACTGGCAATGCTTCCACTTGGGACATTTGTGTTTATTCCAGCATCTTTTTCATATCTTATTATTTTTAGCTCGGCTGTTTTCGGAGAAAACCTGCCGTATTGTCATAGCCAGCTCGTCGTCCGACGTCTGCGTCATGCTAAAACCTTAACATTTCGTTAAGGTTTTGAACATTGGCTCTAAAATCCAATTGCTTCCACCAACAACTTCGAAACTTAATATGTAGATGCACCTTAATTAGTTCTACACGCCACACCCATTTTTGGGTCACTAAGTCAAAGGTCAAGGTCACTGTGACCTCTAAAAAAACATTCTGACAAGCTTTCATTTATTCAAAACTGCACCCGCAGCCGAGCGTGGCACCTGTTATGCGGTGCTCTTGTTATAATATTTTTTTTGTTTTATTATAAAAAGCTCATTACAACTTTTAACACATAACAATTTATAGCTTTGATTTGGTTTTGTTATTGACTGTGATTGGCTTTATTTAAAGACTTATTTTCATTTTCATTTTCCAGAGCTAGACTCGCTTTTAAGCAACAATGAAGGCCAAAGTAAGCCAAATAAATACTCCGTTTTCATTCTTCCAAGGAATTCACGAATCTCCATCAGTAAACCTACGTTTGGATGTCGCAGAAATGTTTTCATTCCAGAGCCAGAAAAAGGTTTGGTCCAATTTTTTTCTAGCTTACCATATCATTAGTGAATTGTTAATGGGTAGAAACACATTATATGATGCCATGTCAAATTACTCGCTTTTTGTAAATAATTTTATCTAGGGTCTGTATAGTTTTATGATTAAAAGTTAATGCTTACAAGATAAACTGCTCACAATGAATTTTGTCACATATGGCCAACACAAAAAAGTCAGATGTTTCAGGCAACCAACCTTAATGTTTTTTAGAGATTTAAATCTTCACACTATCCCACTAGTTCCAAGGCCAATGTTTTCGTGTTTTTCATTTGTGGCATGTGGAAATTTGAAGACACAAGACATGGGGTATTGTATATATATGGGCCATGCTCTGCTAACACTTTGCATGCTGGGAAATTTGTCGTCTGCTAAAATGTTGTCTGCTGAATTTCTAAAATTAGCATTTTCTTCGATTTTTTTCAAAGAATATAATCAGAATAGCAAACAGTTTGGATCCTGATGAGACGCCACGTTCTGTGGCGTCTCATCTGGATCCAAATTGTTTGCAAAGGCCTTCAAAATTCGGTTCCTGCACTGAAAGGGTTAATACGGGGTATTATGCATGTGTGTAAAGTTTGTCCCAGATAAGCCTAACTGGATTTGTGCTAAGATGAGATTTTCTTTGAAGGAAGAATATCATAAAAGCGGAAAAGTGATTTTCAGATTTCCCAGGTGTTGCAGTAACTATAGCCCACCTCGTGAAAGATTCCCTAGTCAGAGAGTCAACAGTTCTTAAAAGATATAAGACAGCCAGGGGGACTCGAAATTTGAAGGTAGGGGTATTTGATTTTCAGAAAAAAAATAATGCTGTCATAAAATTGTTTTGACATAAGAATCATGTTTATTATGTCTGAGATAGTAGGCATTTTAATGAAAAACAAAACCTAATTGATATAAGTTCCTGCAAAGTAAGTACGTAATGGTATATAATTTTCCAAGTTTGAGCGCAGCGAATTAGAGGAAAATTATTTTCCTTTGCATACGAAAGTCTCCTGTAGGGGTCGCTCAGTGTATTGTATTGGCGGTTAAATATGCTCGTGGAATAGCCATCCGGCTTTGCGATATGAACCAGAGAACACGTTAATTTTCCTAATATTTTATTGGATATAAAATATTGACAAGTTTTCTCATGAAAATGATTATCTGCAGGAATATTGTCAGTTGTATTTTTGTGTAAACAATATGAGTGTTAGTTTATTTATAAGTTATGAAATCAATATCAAAATGTGAATTATTCACATTTGTTTATTGTCATACGTTATTAATGAGTCATCTGGTAATAGGCATAGATTACAAAATACAAGCTGTATTTTCAATTTATATCGTTATAATGTTTGTTGTTTATTTAGGAGGTATAAGAAACTGAACAATTTACAATGGTAAATGATGTGTTTGTAATGATAAGTGATAGGTTTGTAATGTTGATGGTAAGATTCTAAAAAAAGGTAAAGAAAACAAGAGCCACATGTTATGGCGAGTGTTTAACATATACATACTGAGTAATTAAGTATATCAACACTAACAATTATTCTATTTATTGCATTTTGTAAAATGAAACAAGTTTAACTCTTTATCACTTAGATACGTATTTTTACGCATTTGTAAACCCCTTAAAAAGTTAATTATAACTTACGACCTTTCTTGCTAGATTCCAGTTTTAAAGACTTCATTTCCAAGCCTTAGATACTGGTGAGCAGCAAAAAGCATAAAGACTGAACAGACTGCGAGTTACTCTGTTTGCACATAGCGATTTTCACTTTGCTTTTGAGAGGGAAAGGGTTAATAATAAAAATAGCATTTTTTCATGGAAACTAACAAAATGACTGCATTCCACTGGGCATGTTTTTTTTTAACTGCAACATTGTAGCAACTACATCTGAGGGTATAGCACTAGGAATAATTTCATAAATGTTTCGATAATTTGAAAGATGAAAAAGAAAAGTGCAGCCAATTGAAATTAACTGTGTTAGAAATAAGAGATATCTAAATTGGTCACAATTATGACTTTTATTGTTTATCATCTGTAGACAGAAATAAGCAATATAGATTTTAGTCACAAGTACATTTAAAAGCTAAGTTAATGATCTAACGTGTTCAAAGTCATGTTCAATGTTAGAGTCATGTCACAAATTTTGTAGCAACTTTCCTTTTACAGCCCCATAAAATCATGTTAAATTGGAGGCTAATGTAACACATTTTATATCAAATTTTCTTTTTACAGCCTGATAAGGAGACAATGCGGTCAGTGCGGTTCAGCTCCGGGTATGATGTGACCTTGACCTTGGTCAGCCCTAGACCAGACATACTGGACGTGCAGTGGGACGCAAAGTCGGGCATCAGTGGTTAGTTGACGCTATTTCATTTCTACATCCATTCTTTCTGTACCTGTTATTCAAGAAGGGAAGTTGTCAGTTATTAGAATAAATATATTGGGGGAAAACAGGGTATGATGCAAATGCGTAAAGTGTTGTTCCAGATTAGCTGTGCAGTCTTCATTCAAGGTTATTTTTTGGGGAAAATATCTACATTTTGAGCAGAGCAATCAGACTTCATTTAACCTTAACTCTTTCAGTGCAGGAACCGAATTTTGAAGGCCTTTGCAAACAGTTTAGATCCAGATGAGACGCCACAGAACGTGCCGTCTCATCAGGATCCAAACTTTTTGCTATTCTGATAGTATTCTTTGAAAAAATTTTCGAAGAAAATGCTAAATTTTAGAAATTCAGCAGTCGATATTTTAGCAGACGACAAATTTCCCAGCATGCAAAGGGTTATAAAAATCACCAACAGCTGACGAAACATGCTGGCTACACACATCTGAGTTATTTGAATGTTAACTCGTGACCACTTACATGTAGATACATATGAGCCTTGTTCTGAGAAAACTTGGCTTAATGCATGTGCGTTAAGTGTCATCCCAGATTAGCCTGTGCAGTCTGCACAGGCTAATCAGAGACGACACTATCTGCCTAAAGTGGATTTTTGCTAAGAAGAGACTTCATTTTAACAAAAATGTCATAAAAGCGGGAAGTTTTGTCCCTGATTAGCCTGTGCAGACTGGACAGGCTAATATGGGACGACACTTTATGCACATTTATTATGCCCAGTTTTCTCAGAACACAACTCATATATTGACGCATTTGCAGTATCATAGAAAGTTAAATTTAATTAATGACCTTTCTTACTGGATTCAAGTTGTAAAAGCTTCATTTCCAACCCTTAGATACTGATGAGCAGCAAACAGCATGAAACCTGAACAGACTGAAAGTTACTCACAGGCTGTTCTGGCTTAATGCTGTTTGCACATAGCCATTTTCAATTTACTTGTTAGTGGGAAAGGATTAACATAAGTGACAAAAGCGTGGGGGATATTAAGCACATTTGTGACAAAGCTCAACTCTTATAAATAGCCTTCTTTCTTTTATCAGCGTATTTGACTCCGTTTGTGTTGAGGATGTCCAACTACACGAGCATTGTTGTGAAGTCTCAGGTGTTGTTCTTCACCAAGCTGCACACGAAGCCAAAGAAGGAGAACAACGAGTTTTACTTCACACCAGATGACCTGCCACACATGATAAACCCGCTTGAAGCAAAACTGGGTAATTTAGGGACGACATAGCCTCGGTGTGTGAAAAAAAGGATTTAAATGTGAATTGCAAATGAGACGCGCTCTGTGAAAAGAGGGTGTGATGCATGTGTGTTAAGTGTCGTCCCAGATTAGCCTGTGTAGTCCTGATTATTATACACAGGCTATTCAGGGAGTACACGTTATTCAAACCAATTAAACCCTTATTCCCCAGAGTGAGGCTCAGTTGTGTCTTGTTCTGAGAAAACTGGGCTTAATGCTTGTGCGTAAAGTGCTGTCCCAGATTAGCCTGTGCAGTCCGCACAGGCTAATCAGGGACGACACTTTCCGCTTTAATGGTAGTTTTTGTTTCAAGGAAGTCCCTCCTTACCGAAAATCAAGTTTAGGCCGAAAGTGTCGTCCCTGAATAGCCTGTGCGGACTGCACAGGCTAATCTGGGACGACACTTTACGCACATGTATTATGCCCAGTTTTATCAGAACAAGACACAAATCACTTGCTGTTTTACCATAGATGGAAAATGTTTATCTTCAAGTTGGAATTAATATTGAAGCCTTTGTATTCAAACAGCACTTGTTTGAACAATTATATATTTGTAATACACATTTTAATAGTTGTGTGTGTCATGACTCCCTTGAGAAATAATTTATAGTGTTATGTATGTAATTCACCAAATCAAACATAACCAAATAGAAAAATCTTCTTACCCTTGATACTCAGATATGCACTATGAGGCATTTGTAGTTCCTTAAGTGGAATTAAATTAAAGACCTTTCTTGCTATAATCAAATTTTAAAGGCTTCATTTCCTACCCTAAGATATTGATGAGCAGAGACTCACAGAAACAGGCTGTTCTGGTTTTAAGCTGGTAGTATATACACTCGTCGAAGAATTTTCTAACACAATACTTTTCAAACATGAATATCTCAGATTATGAAAGATTAAACCATGCAAACCCAATATGCTTAAGTGTCCGATCGTCACAGATGGATGATTTTATTGTCAGCTTGTTCGGAATGTAGTCAAATAGAAACATGTAACATATTGAATCATAATATAAACTCATAACTGAGATATTTATGTTTGAAAAGTGTTTGGTTAGAAAGTCTCCAAGTGAAGCCATTGTGCTTTAATTTTGAGCTGAAAAGGGTTAACATCTTGTTATATATTACATCATACAGCTTTGAGGAGTGTTCATCACTACTTTGACTAGCTCTTGTTGTTATGGATTTATGAAACTTTCTGAACAAAGATGAAAAATGTTAATTATCATTTTGGAATTAATAATGGAGCCTTTGTATTTAGACATTTCTTCTTTTTTTTGTATAATAACAATAAAAACTTTTAATGTTGCAATAAGCACATGTGACATCTTTATGCCCCCTTTCGAAGAAAAGTGGGCATATAGTGATCGGACTGTCCGTCTGTCTGTCCGTCTGTCTTTCCGTCACACTGTGCGTTTAGGTTTTGAAAAATGCTCATAACTTCTATGTCCCTTGAGATATGACCTTCATATTTGGTATGCATGTGTATATGGACAAGGCCTTTCCATACGCACACAACTTTTTACCCCTGTGACCTTGACCTTGAACTTGGGGTCCGCGTTAAGGTTTCAAACTCTACGTTTAGGTTTAAAATAATTCTCATAACTTCTATGTCCCTTGAGATATAACCTTCATATTTGGTATGCATGTGTATATGGACAAGGCCTTTTCATACGCACACAAATTTTGACCCCTGTGACCTTGACCTTGAACTTGGGGTCCACGTTTAGGTTTCAAAATCTGCGTTTAGGTTTTGAAAAATGCTCATAACTTCTATGTCCCTTGAGATATAACCTTCATATTTGGTATGCATGTGTATATGGACAAGGCCTTTCCATACGCACACAAAAAATTACCTCTGTGACCTTGACCTTTAACTTAGGGTCCCATTTAGGTTTCGAAATCTGCGTTCAGGTTTCAAAAAATGCTCATAACTTCTATGTCCCTTGAGATATAACCTTCATATTTGGTATGCATGTGTATATGGACAAGGCTTATCCATATGCACACAAATTTTGACCCCTGTGACCTTGAGTTTGAACTTAAGGTCCGCGTTTAGGTTTCGAAATCTGCGTTTAGGTTTCGAAAAATGCTCATAACTTCTATGTCCCTTGAGATATAAATTTCATATTTGGTATGCATGTGTACATGGACAAGGCCTTTCCATACACACAAAAAGTTTTACCCCTGTAACCTTGACCTTGAAGTTAGGGTCCGCGTTTAGGTTTCGAAATCTGCGTTAAGGTTTCGAAAAATGCTCATAACTTCTATGTCCCTTGAGATATAAATTTCATATTTGGTATGCATGTGTATATGGACAAGGCCTTTCCATATGCACACAATTTTTTACCCCTGTGACCTTGACCTTGAAGTTAGGGTCTGCGTTTAGGTTTCGAAATCTGCGTTTAGGTTTTGAAAAATGCTCATAACTTCTATGTCCTTTGAGATATAACCTTCATATTTGGTATGCATGTGTATATGGACAAGGCCTTTCCATACGCACACAAATTTGGACCCCTGTGACCTTCATCTTGAACTTAGGGTCCACGTTTAGGTTTCGAAATCTGCGTTTAGGTTTCGAAAAAAGCTCATAACTTCTATCAAGCGTTTATAGGGGGCATAAGTCATCCTATGGTGACAGCTCTTGTTTTATTCTGTTTTTGTAACCACTATATTTGTTATTGACATTTACATCTTATCTTACATTTTTTTTAGTTCACTTACTTCCTTTAAAAATAATTGATGTTTTCATGTGATTTAAATGAATAAATCAAACATAATCAGACACTAGTTAGTATTTTACATTTAACTCCTTTTTGTGTGCTAAATTCTTGTACACAAAATCGCTTGTTCTATGTCATGTAAATCTCTAGTATATATTTTCACATACTCGTACAGAACAGCCTGTAACATTCTGCATTTCATTACTGTGAGATGCCATTTGTTTCCCAGGTTCACCTGCCTCCACCAATCCAGAGCTGAATTTCCTGGTGTACGTTCCCAGTAGGAGTGAATATCCCCTCTACATCCATGATGCACAAGGTAGATGTTTCCTTTGTAACTAGATGGTGCCACTTGGCAGTGGTGTAGACTACTAAATGCATTTGAGCCGTGCTCTGGGGAAAAAGATGTTTAACCTGTTCTCACTTAGATACGTATTTTCGCGCATATGTAGTCCCATAGAAAGTTGTATTTAAGTAAAGACCTTTCTTACTAGATTCAAGTTTTTGAGGCTTCATTTCCAAACCTGATGAGCAGCAAACAGCATAAAACCTGAACAGACTGCAAGTTACTGTTTTACCTCATGTAATAAATCCTTTTTTTTATTCACTTCATTTACTCAAGTACATTTATTTAGTCCATCATCCCTGTACACTGATTCCTCATAGAGTAATAGATTGTCCAATGGTTATGTGTCCCTCCTTCCCCTGGCACTGAGGGACCAGTACATTTACTTGAGAAACTTGCTGAGTAAACTGGGCTCAATGAACGTGGTTAAAGTGTTGTCCCAGTTTATCTTGTGCAGTCCGCATAGGCTAGGCTCAATGAACGTGGTTAAAGTGTTGTCCCAGTTTATCTTGTGCAGTCCGCATAGGCTAGGCTCAATGAACGTGGTTAAAGTGTTGTCCCAGTTTATCTTGTGCAGTCCGCATAGGCTAGGCTCAATGAACGTGGTTAAAGTGTTGTCCCAGTTTATCTTGTGCAGTCCGCATAGGCTAGGCTCAATGAACGTGGTTAAAGTGTTGTCCCAGTTTATCTTGTGCAGTCCGCATAGGCTAGGCTCAATGAACGTGGTTAAAGTGTTGTCCCAGTTTATCTTGGGCAGTCCGCATAGGCTATTAAGAGACAGCACTTTCCCATTTTACTGAAATTTTATTTTTCATGAAGTCTTTTTTTACAAAAAATTCAGTCTTAGCAGAAAGTGTTGTCCCTTATTAGCCAGTGCTGACTGCACAGGCTAATCTGGGACAACACTTAAAGACTTTACCCACTTGCCTTAAGCTCAGTATTCCCAGTTAGTAGCTTATTTATTTAGTCTGACATCCTTTTACACGGAATCCTCAGGTACCAAGCTGGAGAGCAATGCGTTCTTCAGTCCCCAGTGGGGAGGGGTCTACATCTACAATGTGGCCCCTCCCTCCCCTGACACCGAGGGGCCAGTGCAACACACGCTGGATATGTCGCGCATTATGGAGGTCTTTGTGACTGAACTCAGACTGCTACTGAACTTCAATTCACCGGTATACGTTAACCTCTTAGAAATGTATTTTGACGCATTCCTAGTCCTTTAGAAAGTTACATTTACTTTAAGACCCGTCTTACTAGATTCAAGTTTTAATTGCTTAATTTCCAACCCTTATATAATGATGAGCAGTAAACAGCATTAAAACGGGAACAGACTGTGAGTTACTGGCCGGCTGTTCTTGTTTTATGCTGGTTGCAAAAGCCATTTTCACTTGGCTTCTTCCGGGGGAAAGGGGTATAAGTGGTAGACATAAGCATATGAGCCAGTCTCAGGAAAAGCTTGGCTTAACCCTTTGCATGCTGGGAAATTTGTCGTCTGCTAAAATGTTGTCTGCTGAATTTCTAAAATAAGCATTTTCTTCGTTTTTTTCAAAGAATACGATAAGAATAGCAAACAGTTTGGATCCTGATGAGACGCCACGTTCTGTGGCGTCTCATCTGGATCAAAACTGTTTGCAAAGGCCTTCAAAATTTGGTTCCTGCACTGAAATAGTTAATTCATGTGGATAAAGTATTTTCCCAGATTAGCTTGTGCGGACAGAAAGGCTTATTCGGGACGATACTTTTCACTTTTATAATGAAATTTAAAGGCAGTCTCTTCTAAATAAAAAATTCAGTCCTGTGCGCCCGTATTCACCAACCGATTCTGAGACTTACGAATAAAGAATAGAGTTAGAACCAAGAAAAATGTGTTCAGTGTTTGAATATATACAGGCCTCCACTGGTAATTATGTCATAAACTAAATGTTCTTTATGAAGAATAATATAGATAGAAATGTTTACTGCAGAGTTTGACTCAAAATTAAAGAAATTATTGAAAATTCTAATTTAAAGAATTTTCTTTATTCTTAGACTTAAGTCGAAGAATTGTTTGGTGAATACGGGCCCAGTAAGGACTGCATAAGCTGATCTGAGAAAGTACCATACACACATGCATGACACCCTGTTGTCCCAGAGACTTGCTCATATGAATGTTTGATATATACCAATACAAGTTGATGATGATATAAACATATGAATGTTTGATATATACCAATACAAGTTGATGATGATATAAACATATGAATGTTTGATATATACCAATACAAGTTGATGATGATATAAACATATGAATGTTTGATATATACCAATACAAGTTGATGATGATAAAAATGTTTGTTGAAACCTTTCCTGGATTATTTTGTTATCCCCCGCCATCGGGGGAGGGATATTGTTTTGGCGTTGTCTGTCCGTCCGTCCCTCCGTACATAAATATTTTGTAACACCCTGTCCAGTGATAAATTACTCATTACTTGTCAAATCCTGTTGATGTGCTTGTGTTTTGTTATCCAGGCATCCGAAGAGCATGATGTGTTGCCAACGGGAGTAGAGTCCATTCGTGACTGGGTAGGGCACACTATCTAGTCAGATAATTTGAATTTAATTGATTTTCATTGGTATAACTTTATATATGAACCAATTTATAAAGCTGCCAAATAAAAATCGAGAAACTGAATGTGTCTAAATAAGCCTGAGGCTTTGGAAAGAAGCTAAATAGACAAATTAAATTTTACCCTCAGCATGTATTACTTGTTAGACAAAAGATTACCCATTTAACACGATAATATTGACATCTGGGTCCGTATTCACCAACCCATTCTTAGACTTCAGAATTAAGAATAGACTTGGAACCAAGAAAATGCATTCAGTGTTTGAATATATACAGGCCTCCACTGGTGATTATGTCATAAACAAAATATTCTACATGAAGAATGACATAGAAAGAAGGGTTTTGTGCCAAGATTGACTCAAAATTCAAGCAATTCTTGAATATTTAAATTTAAAGAATAGTCTTTATTCTTAGACTTCACTCAAAGAAAAGTTTGATGAATACAAGCCCAGATCAGGCCCTCTAGCTCGAAATGTAGAGCACTGGTATCCTGAGTATAATTGGTTTAAATGCATATAACTTTCACTTGATTGGTTAAAAATTGTTCTCCTACCTTTGATTTTTGGTGACATAAATATGTGCACAAATTTCCGGTAAGGCAGGGAAAAGGTTGAGTTTGTTACCTGACTGCCTTTATATTACTGAAGTAATTTTGAAAACAAGTTAGGCACAGTTTGGGAAAACTGAGATTAATGCATGTGCATAAAATGTTGTTCCAGATTAGCCTGTGCAGTTTGTGCAGGCTTATCAGGTTCAACACTTATGGATTTTATGTTATTTTTCCTTTGAAGTTTCTTCTAAGCAATCCAGTTAAGGCAGAAAGTTTCATCTCTTATAAGCTTGTTTGGACTGCACATGCTAATGAGACAAAACTTGACGCACATGCATTTAGCCCAGTGTACAGAGGACAAGGCTCATAGTACTCAGGGTTTTTCCTGCTTTGTAAAACAGGCCGTAAAACGAACATGATTCAAAAGCAAACAGACCCAATCCCAAACTGAAATTGTAAAAAAAAAATTATCAATTTTATTTCATTCATATCTGACAAAGTATATAACTCTTATTTGTTCCCAAAATGGCTAGGAAAAGGCCTGATTTGTCAATATTTTGTCAATAAAAATTCCGATTTTCCGTTTTATTGATTTAAAAAATTAAAAAAATCCTTTTTCGACCGGACTCCACTTCCTTAAATGGCTAGAAAAAACCCTGGTATTGTTTAATTGGCTCACCCAAGAAAATGGCAAGTAAGCAAACAGACTGCAATTGTATAACAGAATACTGTAAAAAAAAAAATGTTAAAAGGTATAAAAAAATTCCAACTGTTCAGGAGCTGGATGTATGGTTGCGCAGTCGCTGTGTGGAGAACCTTGCTACCTCGTCTGCCTCACTGAAGTCTCTTGCTCAACTGCTTGGCAAGATCAGTAACATAGTCATCAAGGACGACATTGGAAATGAGGTAGGTTTATCTAGTCTAGAAAGGGCACTTGTTTTCTAGCAAAATAAGCTGCCATCATTCATTGTTTGTGATAGGATAAATGAGATGAGATAATGCTGTGTCCACTTTTTTTATGCCCCCGAAGGAGGGCATATAGTGATCTCACTGTCTGTCTGTCCATCACACTTTGCGTTTAGGTTTCGAAAAATGCTCATAACTACTATGTCACTTCCGATGTAACCTTCATATTTGGTATGCATGTGTATATAGACAAGGCCTTTCCATACGCACACAAATTTTGACCCCTTTGATCTTGACCTTGAACTTAGGCTCTACGTTTAGGTTTCCAAAAAAGCTCATAACTTCTATCAAAGCATTTTTCTGGGGCTTGTGTCATCCTATGGAGACAGCTCTTGTTGTCCCCTTCCGGTTTCACCGGAGGGGACTTATGGTTTGCGCTCTGTGTGTCTGTTTGTCTGTCTGTCTGTGAGTCTGTCTGTCACACTTTTCTGGATCCTGCGATAACTTTTAAAGTTCTTAATATTTTTTCATGAAACTTGAAACATGGATAGATGGCAATATGGACATTATGCACGTCATTTCATTTTGTTCCTACGTCAAAAATTATGGTTGCTATGGCAACAAATAGACTAGAAAATACTGCTGAAAATGGTGGTTTTCTGGATCCTGCGATAACTTAAAGTTTTAAATATTTTTTCATGAAACTTGCAACATGGATAGATGGCAATATGGACATTATGCACGTCATTTCATTTTGTTCTTACGTCAAAAATTGTTGTTGCTATGGCAACCAATTTTATTTTTTTAAATCTGAAAATGGTGGAATTTCTGACAATGGTGGAGCCGGTATGGTACTATATTGCTTGACAATAGCCTTGTTTGTTAATATATAGTTTTAATACTCAATTCAGTGTGTATATAAACAAACAGCACTCTCACGCATTATTATTATCTTATTACTATTTTTTTTATTCCCCCGAAGGAGGGCATATACTGATCGACTGTCCGTCCGTCTCTCGGTCACACTTTGCGTTTAGGTTTCGAAAAATGCTCATAACTTCTATGTCGCTTCAGATAGCAATTTCATATTTGGCATGCATGTGTATATGGACAAGGCCTTTCCATACGCACACAAATGTTGACCCCTGTGACCTTAACCTTGCACTTAGGGTCGGCGTTTAGGTTTTGAAATCTGCGTTTAGGTTTTGGAAAAAGCTCATTACTTCTATCAAGCGTTTATAGGGGGCATAAGTCATCCTATGGTGACAGCTCTTGTTTCATGCTTTATTTTGATCATGATGAGATGTAAAATGCTTAAGTGAATACAATATTTTTTCTGTATTGTTCTTTTCTGAGAAATATTTGTTTTTGATAGCTTATGGTTTGTTGTTCAATTATGTGCTGGTCTCTATGAGAATAGGCCTAAAATGCATTTTCGTAAAAGTATTGCACTTGTCAGGGATAACACTCTCCGCATGGAATAGATTTCTGTTTAGAAGCGACATCCTTAGAATGAAAAATTCCATAAAAGTGGAAAATGTTGTCCCTGCTTAGCCTGTATAGTCTGCAAAAGCTTATCTGGGAAGTACACTAGGCTCGAGCATTAAGCCTTGTTTCCACTGAGGAAAGTCTCTTTTATTGTCTTTAAATTGTATTTGTTTGCTAGCTAAATAATCTTTCATCATTCATTTATTGTTATAAAATCAATATTACTTTTTCACAATTGTTAGTCTATTGATAAATCATTGTTTTAAATCAATAAATTCACTTATTACCCCCAAAAAGATTATGCAGCATATATACTTCAATCCATCCCCTTCCATCCCCTTTTATGTACTAAAACTGCATGGCAGTCTTCATTGACACTATGAGCTGTTTTCTGTGCCTCAAAGTTCTGATAATGTTTATGTTTATTCTTTGATCATTTGGACTATCAGAAAAATAACTAAAAATGTATATACATACAGTGCCATATTGTTTACCTTGACATTACGTGAGCTTTTTGTTGGCTTTCATTAAGGCCAAAAGGTCAGGTAGTAGATATAGATAAAAGGTCAGTTGGTGGTACAAGAAAAGTACAGAAGAGCCCCGGTTTTCCTTGAGTAAGGCTCCATTATAAGAAGCAACTTTCTACACTGCAAATATATTGCACTACACTGTGACTTACAATCTCAACTTTGTTTGCCATGCAGGTGAAGACAGCAGTTGCAGCCATGCAGCTGGCTCTGGACTTACTGAGGGACGGAGACCTGAAGGCGGCATACCTGGAGTCGAGGAGGGCTGTGACTGCTTCAGGTGACTGGCATTGAAGCATCTTACAAATCTGTGCTGTCTGGGAAAACGGAGCTTATTGCATGCGCGCCAAGTGTTGTCCCAGATTAGCTTGGGCAGTCCGCCCGTGCATTAAGCCCCGTTTTCCCAGAGAGCGATTCAAATACTTAAATCAATTATAAAGAAGTTTAACATTGGGCTGTTTGTGTTCAGGACTTATATCATGTATGCCGCATTTTCCTACAATCAGTGCACCAGCTAGGATTTGAAAAGGGCAGGTTTTTTTTTGTCAAATGGGCACATTTGACGCGCAGTATTTTGTCAAAACGGCACTTTCGAGCACGTGGGCGTTTCTGGAATGCTTCCTGTTGCATGTTAATTATATGTTATTAATAATTGTTAGAATATATTACTCCCATTATTATAAAACCATTCAAATATAATGTCTACAATGAGGAATACATTAAATACAATATAATAAGAGATTTATTAATTATCAGATGTAAAAAAAGGGAGCAGGGGGGGGGGCATAAGAAGGGCAGGGCGGACATTTGGAAGGACAATTGTATTTTTGTTAAAAAGATGTTGCTCAGCAAACATTTAGTTTAGGCAGAAAGAGTCCTCTTTAATTAGCATGTGCAGACTGCACGGGCTAATCTGGGACTGCATTAGGCTCCGTTTTCCCTGAGCACGGCACATATCAATCATAAATAATTTAAGCATTTGCTGTCTTGGTTCAAATCTAAGCTTTATATCACATGGTCGTAATATACTTAAAATAGCGTTTGGATGACCAATCAATTTCCTTTATACGGGCTGACCCATCAATTCACTTGATTTAGGCTTACAAATCAATTCATTTGATTTCTAGTGAAAAAATATGTTTCTATGTAGAAAGACGTGCACTTACCCATTAACTTGAATACACTCAATCATGTTGAATGCCAGAATGAAAGAGTTTTCAAAGTTTCTTTCCCTATCAGAGTTATTCTTTTGTTATTAATCATTTGCTGCTCCCAAGTCCTGAACAACAACCATAAACCAACATTTTCTTAAATAAGAGATTTTGCTATTAGTTTTTGGTATGATTAACAATTTTTTTTTAGTCCAATGAATGAACTTGTTTGCTTTAATTTCGTTGTCTTTAAAATAATGCAATAAGTTATAGAAGTATCTTTAGTCCAGTGTAATTGCTTTATTTATGTTTGTGAGTAAGGTTTTACAGGAGTGTGTTATGGGTGTCCATGAATGCTAAGAGAAACAGTTGTCTTCTCTTTTTTGAAATTGCATATGGGATTGATTAAATGCATTCAGAAGTATATATTTTTCCTATTTTACAGAAAAGGCCTTCTTTGACCCATCTTTACTGGAGCTTTTATACTTCCCAGAGGATCAAAAGTAAGTTATTAGTTATAAAATAAGCTTTTCTATCTTGTATGTTTGGTAATAAATTGATTCTAAGTATGCTTCAATCTGAAGAAGATTACCTTGATTGCACAAATTTACCTAGAACAAAAGCCCCATTACTGCAGTACTTCGATATTTGCACTGTTGTTGATTATTACATCATGTCCTCACGATTGCAATCATCAAAATTAGCTTTTATTTGGACCAACTTTCAAAGAATTCAGATTATCTGTTGAACACTTTGGAAAGTGCTCAGAAACAACCAAGAGTACTAACAAATGCTTTATTACAATCAGTATATTTTACTTATGGAAGTAATGTAAACAAATTAAATGTCACAAAAATCTTTTGTTTGACGCCTGATAAAAGACTCATTATTGGTTCTTAATGACATATTTTGGAGACTTCAAATCAGGGCTAGTATTCATCATGCAACTCATATACTTTGGTATGAAAATAACAAATATTCTCGATACTGTTTCATTAAAATACAAGTCAGTTTGATACCTCTAAGTAGACGATTGTTTCTTTACAAAATTCAGGCTAATGCCAAAACTTACAGTCTCTCTCTCTCTCTCTCTCTCTCTCTCTCTCTCTCTCTCTCTATCTCTCACTATTTTCTGGGCTGTAAGTCTGTTCTTTATTCTTATGTCGCCATCTATATCCCACTATTCTTGCAGGTTTGCCATCTCTATCCCACTGTTCTTGCTGGTTTGCCATCTATATCCCACTGTTCTTGCAGGTTTACCATCTATAACCTACTGTTCTTGTAGGTTCGCCATCTATATCACAATACCCTAGCAGGTTTGCCAACTATATCTCACTATATTTCAGGTTCACCAATTATATCACACTATTATTGAAGGTTTGCCATTCTATATTCCACTGTTCTTGCAGGTTTGCCATCTATATCACACTATTCTTAAAGGTTTGCCATCTATATCCCACTGTTCTTCAGGTTCACCATCTATATCACACTATTCTTGCAGGTTCGCCATCTATATCCTACTTTTATTGCAGGTTTGCCATCTATATCCCACTATTCTTGCAGGTTTGCTATCTATATTCCACTGTTCTTGCAGGTTCGACATTTATATCACAACATTCTTGTAGGTTTACCATCTTTATTACACTATTATTGATGGTTTGCCATCTATATCCCACTGTTCTTGCAGGTTTGCCATCTATATCCCACTGTTCTTGCAGGTTTGCCATCTGTATCCCAATGTTCTGCAAGTTCACCATCTATATCACACTATTCTTCAAGGTTTGCCATCTATATCCCACTATTCTTGCAGGTTCGCCATCTAAATCACACTATTCTTGAAGGTTTGCCATCTATATCACACTATTCTTGAAGGTTTGCAATGTGTACCCCACTATTCTTGCAGGTTCACCATCTTTTCACACTATTCTTGAAGGTTTGCCATCTATATCACACTATTCTTGAAGGTTTGCCATCTATATCCCACTATTCTTGAAGGTTTGCCATCTATATCCCACTATTCTTGCAGGTTCGCCATCTATATCCCACTATTCTTGCAGGTTTGCCATCTATATCCCACTATTCTTGCAGGTTTGTCATCTATATCCCACTGTTCTTGCGGTTTGCCATTCATATCCTACTATTCTTGCAGGTTTGCAATCTCTATCACACTATTTGTCGGGTGTGCCATCTATATCCCACTATTCTTGCAGGTTTGCAATCTATATCACACTGACTATATGTGCAGGTGTGCAATCTATATCCCACTATTCTTGCAGGTTTGCCATCTATATCACACTATTCTTGCAGGTTTTCCATCTATATCCCACTGTTCTTGCAGGTTTGTCATCTATATTCTACTATTCTTGCAGGTTTGCAATCTATATCACACTATTTGTGCAGGTGTGCCATCTATATCCCTCTATTCTTGCAGGTTCACCATCTGTATCACACTATTCTTGCAGGTTCACCATCTATATCCCACTGTTCTTGCAGGTTTGCCATCAATATCCCACTATTCTTGCAGGTTTGCCATCTATATCACACTGTTCTTGCAGGTTCGCCATCTATATCCCACTATTCTTGCAGGTTTGCCATCTATATCCTACTATTATTGCAGGTTTCCCAACTATATCCCACTATTCTTGCAGGTTTGCCATCTATATCCCACTATTCTTGCAGGTTTGCCATCTAGATTTCACTGTTCTTGCAGGTTTGCCATCTATATCCCACTATTCTTGCAGGTTTGCCATCTATATCCCACTATTCTTGCAGGTTCGCCATCTATATCCCACTGTTCTTGCAGGTTTGCCATTTATATCCTACTATTCTTGTAGGTTTGCCATCTATATCCCGCTTTTCTTGCAGGTTCACCGTCTATATCCCACTGTTCTTGCAGGTTTGCCATCTATATCCCACTATTCATGCAGGTTTGAAATCTATATCCCATTATTCTTGTAGGTTTGCCATCTTTATCCCACTGTTCTTGCAGGTTTGCCATCTATTCCAACTATTCTTGCAGGTTCGCCATCTATTCCCACTATTCTTGCAGGTTCGCCATCTATATCCCAATGTTCTTGCAGGTTTCCCATCTATATCCCACTGTTCTTGCAGGTTTGCCATCTATATCACACTATCCTTGCAGGTTTATCATCTATATCCAACTATTCTTGCAGGTTCGCCATCTATATCCCACTATTATTGCTGGTTCGCCATCTTTATCCCACTGTTCTTGCAGGTTTGCCATCTATATCGCACTGTTCTGCAGGTTCACCATCTTTATCCCACTGTTCTTGCAGGTTCGCCATCTATATCCCACTGCTCTGCAGGTTTGCATTCTATATCCCACTGTTCTTGCAGGTTCACCGTCTATATCCCACTGTCCTTGAAGGATTGCCATCTATATCCCACTATTCATGCAGGTTTGACATCTATATCCCATTATTCTTGTAGGTTTGCCATCTTTATCCCACTGTTCTTGCAGGTTCGCCATCTATTCCCACTATTCTAGCAGGTTCGCCATCTATATCCCACTGTTCTTGCAGGTTTCCCATGTATATCCCACTGTTCTTGCAGGTTTGCCATCTATATCACACTATCCTTGCAGGTTTATCATCTATATCCAACTATTCTTGCAGGTTCGCCATCTATATCCCACTATTATTGCTGGTTCGCCATCTTTATCCCACTGTTCTTGCAGGTTTGCCATCTATATCCCACTGTTCTGCAGGTTCACCATCTTTATCCCACTGTTCTTGCAGGTTCGCCATCTATATCCCACTGCTCTGCAGGTTTGCATTCTATATCCCACTGTTCTTGCAGGTTTGCCATCTATATCCTGCTTTTCTTGCAGGTTCACCGTCTATATCCCACTGTTATTGCAGGTTTGCCATCTATATCCCACTATTCATGCAGGTTTGACATCTATATCCCATTATTCTTGTAGGTTTGTCATCTTTATCCCACTGTTCTTGCAGGTTCGCCATCTATTCCCACTATTCTTGCATGTTCGCCATCTATATCCCACTGTTCTTGCAGGTTTCCCATCTATATCCCACTGTTCTTGCAGGTTTGCCATCTAAATCACACTTTCCTTGCAGGTTTATCATCTATATCCAACTATTCTTGCAGGTTTGCCATCTATATCCCACTGTTCTGCAGGTTCACCATCTTTATCCCACTGTTCTTGCAGGTTCGCCATCTATATCCCACTGCTCTGCAGGTTTGCATTCTATATCCCTCTGTTCTTGCAGGTTTTTAACCAGGTTTTTAACCAGGTTTTCCGAAGGAAAAAACTGGTTATTAGATTGGCGAATGCGGGCGGGCTGGCTGGCGGGCTGGCTGGCTGGCTGGCGGGCTGGCGGAATAAGCTTGTCCGGGCCATAACTATGTCGTTCATTGTCAGATTTTAAAATCATTTGGCACATTTGTTCACCATCATTGGACGGTGTGTCGCGCGAAATAATTACGTCGATATCTCCAAGGTCAAGGTCACACTTTGAGTTCAAAGGTCAAAAATGGCCATAAATGAGCTTGTCCGAGCCATAACTATGTCGTTCATCGTCAGATTTTAAAATCATTTGGCACATTTGTTCACCATCATTGGACGGTGTGTCGCGCGAAATAATTACGTCGATATCTCCAAGGTCAAGGTCACACTTTGAGTTCAAAGGTCAAAAATGGCCATAAATGAGCTTGTCCTGGCCATAACTATGTCATTCATTGTGAGATTTTAAAATCATTTGGCACATTTGTTCACCATCATGGGACGGTGTGTCCCACGAAAGAATCACGTCAATATCTCCAATGTCAAGGTCGCCACGACTAAAAATAGATTTAAAAAAAAAATAAAAAAATAAAAAGGGGGTTAATTTTTTTTGGTCATTTCAAAAGTTCAGTTTGAGTTTTCTCCCTTTATCAGAATTTTTTTTTCACAATGAAAACCTGGTTTTGTGACAATTTTGTCCCTTGTTCCATCTATATCCCACTGTTTCTGCAGGTTCACCATCTATATCCCACTGTTCTTGCAGGTTTGCCATCTATATCCCACTATTCTTGCAGGTTTGCCATCTATATTCCACTGTTCTGCAGGTTCACCATCTTTATCCCACTGTTCATGCAGTAACGCCATCTATATCTCAATGTTCCTGCAGGTTTAGGTTCTATATCTCACTGTTCTTGCAAGATTGCCATCTATATCCAGTGTTCCTGCAGGTTCGCCATCTATATCTCACTGTTCTTGCAGGATTGCCATCTATATCCTGCTTTTCTTGCAGGTTCACCGTCTATATCCCACTGTTATTGCAGGTTTGCCATCTATATCCCACTATTCATGCAGGTTTGACATCTATATCCCATTATTCTTGTAGGTTTGTCATCTTTATCCCACTGTTCTTGCAGGTTCGCCATCTATTCCCACTATTCTTGCATGTTCGCCATCTATATCCCACTGTTCTTGCAGGTTTCCCATCTATATCCCACTGTTCTTGCAGGTTTGCCATCTAAATCACACTTTCCTTGCAGGTTTATCATCTATATCCAACTATTCTTGCAGGTTTGCCATCTATATCCCACTGTTCTGCAGGTTCACCATCTTTATCCCACTGTTCTTGCAGGTTCGCCATCTATATCCCACTGCTCTGCAGGTTTGCATTCTATATCCCTCTGTTCTTGCAGGTTTTTAACCAGGTTTTTAACCAGGTTTTCCGAAGGAAAAAACTGGTTATTAGATTGGCGAATGCGGGCGGGCTGGCTGGCGGGCTGGCTGGCTGGCTGGCGGGCTGGCGGAATAAGCTTGTCCGGGCCATAACTATGTCGTTCATTGTCAGATTTTAAAATCATTTGGCACATTTGTTCACCATCATTGGACGGTGTGTCGCGCGAAATAATTACGTCGATATCTCCAAGGTCAAGGTCACACTTTGAGTTCAAAGGTCAAAAATGGCCATAAATGAGCTTGTCCGAGCCATAACTATGTCGTTCATCGTCAGATTTTAAAATCATTTGGCACATTTGTTCACCATCATTGGACGGTGTGTCGCGCGAAATAATTACGTCGATATCTCCAAGGTCAAGGTCACACTTTGAGTTCAAAGGTCAAAAATGGCCATAAATGAGCTTGTCCTGGCCATAACTATGTCATTCATTGTGAGATTTTAAAATCATTTGGCACATTTGTTCACCATCATGGGACGGTGTGTCCCACGAAAGAATCACGTCAATATCTCCAATGGCAAGGTCGCCACGACTAAAAATAGATTTTAAAAAAAAATAAAAAAATAAAAAGGGGGTTAATTTTTTTTGGTCATTTCAAAAGTTCAGTTTGAGTTTTCTCCCTTTATCAGAATTTTTTTTTCACAATGAAAACCTGGTTTTGTGACAATTTTGTCCCTTGTTCCATCTATATCCCACTGTTTCTGCAGGTTCACCATCTATATCCCACTGTTCTTGCAGGTTTGCCATCTATATCCCACTATTCTTGCAGGTTTGCCATCTATATTCCACTGTTCTGCAGGTTCACCATCTTTATCCCACTGTTCATGCAGTAACGCCATCTATATCTCAATGTTCCTGCAGGTTTAGGTTCTATATCTCACTGTTCTTGCAAGTTTGCCATCTATATCCAGTGTTCCTGCAGGTTCGCCATCTATATCTCACTGTTCTTGCAGGATTGCCATCTCTCTCCCACTGTTCTTGCAGGTTTGCCATCTATGTCCCGCTGTTCTTGCAGGTCCGTCATCTATATCCCACTGTTCTTGCAGGTTCGCCATCTATATCACAATGTTCTTGCAGGTCCGTCATCTATATCACAATGTTCTTGCAGGTTCGCCATCTATATCCCACTGTTCTTGCAGGTTCGCCATCTATATCCCACTGTTCTTGCAGGTTTGCCATCTATATCCCACTATTCTTGCAGGTTTGCCATTTATATCCCACTGTTCTTGCAGGTCCGCCATCTATATCCCACTGTTCTTGCAGGTTCGTCATCTATATCCCACTGTTCTTGCAGGTCCGTCATCTATATCACAATGTTCTTGCAGGTTCGCCATCTATATCCCACTGTTCTTGCAGGTTCGCCATCTATATCCCACTGTTCTTGCAGGTTTGCCATCTATATCCCACTATTCTTGCAGGTTTGCCATTTATATCCCACTGTTCTTGCAGGTCCGCCATCTATATCCCACTGTTCTTGCAGGTTCGTCATCTATATCCCACTGTTCTTGCAGGTCCGTCATCTATATCACAATGTTCTTGCAGGTTCGCCATCTATATCCCACTGTTCCTGCCAATCAGTTTCCCAGTGATCTCCTCCCTTTGGCAGGCCTACAAATGGTGGCGTGGGGCTGACAAACCAAAAACTGAATGAGGAGAATTGGCTTACTTAGTGTTTTAAATAAACTAAGCAGGGATTTCCATTGTAGCAGAATACTGTATTTTGAAGCATGCATTTTGAAATGTTATCACTTTTGAATCCTTCAAAATGTTGGCCTTGAATCATTTTAAAGCAAATATAACCAGGAAGGTAAGTCTATAATATATATTATGTCATGAAAATTGGGGGTTTGCATAGTATTTTTCTCAAATTTATACTTACAAATATTGGCAGATCAATTATGCAGAAAAAATGTTACTCTTGATTTTGGTATTTTGACCGCCCAAAAAGCGTATTTGACTCCTGCAAGGAAGGTTTATTTAAATCCTGGTTCTCAAAATCAATCGAAAGCCATTGGCAAGGGAGACTGATGAAGTCCTTTGAAAAGAAATAGAATGATAAGGGTGTTGATTTTGTTGCTGGCATTTTGAACAAACAAGAGAGAGAGAGAGGATAAGGGTCCTTAGAAAAGTGTAATATTCTATGTATATCTTATGTGCAGCTCAATATGTTTTGTATTTTTTAACTCGCCTGAGTATAAAGTGCTCAAGATGAGTTATGGCGATCATCCTATGTCTGGTGGCATGTGGTGTTCGTCGTCAACTTTTAACCTGTTACCACTCTAGAGGCCACATTTTAATGCCCCTACAACGTGGGAAGTATTAAGCCTTGCACTTGTCTGCTCAGCCTGAATCTTGTGTTTTGATCTCAAACATATTAACTGGGTGGATCTTACTCAAACTTTTGCAGTTCAATTGTAGATATGATGTAAAAGAAATGATTTTGGCATGGGACGATTTTATGCAGCATTTTGACCTTTGTCTGTATTTCCAACATAGTGGCTTTATCCAAGTCCAAACATGTGTTGTGGGTGCATCAGTATTTGTGACATATTTCTTGTTAAATCAATGTCAATAAAACTCGGTCTGAGTGTTTATCTTGACAATATCTAGACTTAGTTTGAATCTTTGTCAAGTGTTTCCCAAAACATTTCACCAGGTGAATTTTTTTAAAAACCTTGTAACCACGCTTAGGGTCATATTTATGGCTCTTTCTTGAAACTTTGCCAGATTGTTTATTTTGACAATATCTATGTCAAGTTTGAATCTGGGTCATTTGTGTCTAGAAACTATTTCACCAGGTGAGCCAGTTAGCATTCACCAGGTGAACCAGTTAGCATTCACCAGGTGAACCAGTTAACATTCACCAGGTGAACCAGTTAGCACTGTAGAATCCACATCTTTTACTCAATCTTGATGAAACTTGGTAGTATTTTAATAAACAATATCAAGGTCAACTTTAAATGTGGGTAAATTGTGTCCAAAAACTAGGTCACTAGGTCAAATGTTTGGATTCTAGAAGCCACATTAATAACTCAATCTTAAAGAACTTTGGTCAGAATGTTTTCTTGGCTGTATCCAAGCAAAATTTGAATCTGGTTCTTGGTCACCGAAAACTAGGTCACAAGGTCAAGTCTTTAAAAAAAATCTCCCTCAAAGCCACTTTAAATTCAATTGTTATGAAACTTGGTCATAATCTTTATACTTGATTAAGAATCTTTATACTTGATTAAGGCCTTGTTTGAGTCTGGGTCAAATTTGTTAAAATATTGGCTCACCAAATTAATTTGTGACTCTTTGTTTAGCTTGAACTCAGTTGAGCACTTCAGGACCATCACCCTCTTGTTGATGTGTTACCGCTGATCAAAAGTGCTGTAAATCATGCACAGGCCATTGGCAATAAATACAGATTATGCTGCCAAATTAAGTTATGATGATTCATAATTCCAATTATGTTGTGTCTTGTGCATTTAAGTGTAAAACCATATAGTATATATGAAGTTATTTAGCATGTTTGTCCTGTTAAAGATATAACCTTATGCTGACTTTTTTATTTAATGTTCAAAATTGAGCTGATATTTTGTATTATTTTCATATAATTTATTTGAAAACTTATCCCAAAGTGTGTTGTTTTTGTTGTTATGGAAATATTATCACTTTCAATAAAACACTCGTATTTTGATATCTACAATGTATTGTATTTCTTGTCTAAAATAAAATCATGTTAAGCTCGACTAGTCTTTGTTCAGATGAGCTTTATTGTTCGCCAGTTTTTTATGTGTTTGCTTAAAGCTGCGGTTAAGGTTTTCTTGCAAACACTGGATGTATCTGCTTCAATGACAGGTGTTTAACCCATTTATGCCTAGCGTCTAGAAAACAGCCCTTGGCAAACAGCGTAGACCCAGATGAGACGCCGCATAATGTGGCGTCTCATCAGGGTCTGCACTGTTTGCTTAAAGGAATTTCTGTAAGAAATATTATAAATATAGAAAAAAATATACTAGACATCCCTAATTTTGGAAATAAATTGATCCAATTTAGGAGGATGGGAGAGTCCACTAGGCTTAAATGGGTTAACTGAATCTTTACGCATGTGTTTCAGAGTCATTTTGTGAGGTCACAGATAGACGCCATTGACTCGGTTTTGCAATCATGCATGATAATTATACCGCTTTTATGTATTTCAGGTTCACGTTTGCATATATCAATGCACTTTTGCCATATCAAGTATTGATATTCAAATTGAACTTTATACATTTCTAAATGAAGAAAAAACTTTTAGATTGGAGTCAAATATTGTAAACCCTCTCAGGGCCCTCAATCTATCAAATCTGCCTCCGAATTTCGGCGGCAGTCCCCCACCTGAAAAGTATACTTTTTCCACTTTTGGGGGGAAAAATTCCCCCTAAAAAAAAAAAAAAAAATTTTTTTTTTTTTTTTTTTACAGGAAGATGTGTCTCATGATTATTATATCTCAATTCTATTTCATTTTAATCTTTGCAAATATACTAAATTATGAAAAAATGCAATGAATATAGTGCAAACATGTACAAATGTAATAATGAGAGAGTAAGTAAAAAAAATCCCCCAAAAAGGGAAACGCCGCGAAAATTCCCCCTCCTAAGGGCTGCGGACCCCTTCCCCCAAAGTAGTGTGAGGGCGCTGCCTCTTGATGTCACACGTTATGTCCAATCTTTATGTAACTTATTCAGAACATTTGTTCAAAGGATAGCAAGGCCTAGATTGAAAATTTCGGTGGTAATTTCTAAAATGATTACCTCACGTGCGCACAGTGAGACGCGCACATTAAGACTTGCACGTTCGCACATAACGATTAGTGCGTATAGACCACCATGTGCACATGTGAAATTTATTTATTTCGGATGTAATCTCTATACCGTTGAAAAAAGAAAATGTTAATAAAAAAAACACATGGCTGCCACAGAATGGGATAGTGTACGATATATTTTGTTATCGTCCGCTTGCGAACACTTAAGTATTCAGAACACTTTTGTTTCATTGAAACCCTTGTTAGCACCTATCGACATTTTTTTAGCTCATCTATTTTTTGAAAAAAAATTATGAGCTATTGTCATCACCTTGGCGTCGGCGTCCGGGGTTAAGTTTTGCATTTAGGTCCACTTTTCTCATTAACTATCAATGCTATTGCATTCGAACTTGGTACACTTACTTACTATCATGAGGGGACTGGGCAGGCAAAGTTAGATAACTCTGGCATGCATTTTGACAGAATTATGTCCCCTTTTATACTTAGAAAATTGAAAATTTTGGTTAAGTTTTGTGTTTAGATACATTTTATTCCTTAAGTATCAAAGCTATTGCTTTCATACTTGCAACACTTACTAACTATCATAAGGGGACTGTGCAGGCAAAGTTATGTAACTCTGACTGGCATTTTGACAGAGTTATGTGCCCTTTTTATCCTTAGAAAATTGAAAATTTTGGTTAAGTTTTGTGTTTAGGTCCATTTTATTCCTACAGTATCAAAGCTATTGCTGTCATACTTGCAACACTTACTAACTATCATATGGGGATTGTGCATGCAAAGTTATGTAACTCTGACTGGCATTTTGACAGAATTATGGGCCCTTTATACTTAAGTTTTGTGTTTGGTCCACTTTACTCCTAAAGTATAATAGATATTGCTTTCATACTTGGAACACTCGCAAACTATCATAAGGGGACAGTAAAGAACAAGTTGCATAACTCTGGTTGTCATTTTTACAGAATTATGGCCCTTTTTTAACTTGGAATATATGGTTAAATTTTGTGTTTAGATCCACTTTACTTCTAACGTATCAAGGCTAATGCTTTCAAACTTCAAATACTTTCATGCTATCATTAGGGTTCTGTACCTGGCACTTTGAATTTTACCTTGACCTTTGAATGACCTTGACTCTTAAGGTCAAATTATTAAATTTTGCTAAAATTGCCATAACTTCTTTATTTATGATTAGATTTGATTGATACTTTGACAAAACAACTTACCTGGCATACCACAATATACTCCATTTAGTTTCCTTAAAGATCATCTAATAAATGACCACCAAACCCTAACACTATACCCTCCCCCAACCCACCCCCCCCCCCCAATTTTTTTTTTTTAAACATGGTTAAAAAACAAATATTTTTTTGTATTATTTTATTTTGGAAATACTGTCCAACCATCCCACATGCATTTTTTTTGCATTTTTAGCTCACCTGTCACGAAGTGACATGGTGAGCTTATGTGACCGTGTGATGTCTGGCGTCCATATGTGCGTGCGTGCGTGTGTGCATGTGTCCGTCAACAATTTGTTTGTGTAGACAGTTGAGGTCATAGTTTTTATCCAATCTTTATGAAATTTGGTCAGAATGTTTATCTTGATGAAATCTGGGTTGGGATTGTATTTGGGTTATCTGGGGTTAAAAACTAGGTCACTAGGTAAAAAACCAGGTCACATAGTACGTCAAATAATAGAAAAACCTTGTGTAGACAATAGATGTCGCAGTTTTCATCCAATCTTGATGAAATTTGGTCAGAATGTTTATCTTGATGAAATCTGGGTTGGGATTGTATTTGGGTCATCTGGGTTCAAAAACTAGGTCACTAGGTCAAAAACTAGGTCAAATAATAGAAAACCCTTGTGTAGACAGTAGAGGTCACAGTTTTCATCCAATCTTTATGAAATTTGGCCAGAATGTTTATCTTGATAAAATCTGGGTTGGGATCGTATTTGGGTCATCTGGGGTCAAAAACTAGGTCCAAAAACTAGGTCAAATAATAGAAAAATCTTGTGTAGACAGTAGAGGTCACAGTTTTCATCCAATCTTTATGATATTTGGTCAGAATGTTATCTTGATGAAATCTGGGTTGGGATTGTATATGGGTCATCTGAGGTCAAAAACTAGGTCACTAGGTCAAATAATAGAAAAAACGTTAACAATTTGTTTGTGTGGACAGTAGGTAGAGGTCACAGTTTTCATCCAATCTTTATGAAATTTGGTCAGAATGTTTATCTTGATATAATCTGGGTTGGGATTGTATTTGGGTCATCTAGGATCAAAAACTAGGTCACTAGGTGAAAAACTAGGTCACTAGGTCAAATAATAGAAAAACCTTGTCTGACAATAGAGGTCACAGTTTTCATCCAATCTTTATGAAATTTGGTCAAAATGTTTATCTTGAGGAAATCTGGGTTGGGATTGTATTTGGGTCTTCTGGGGTCTAAAACTAGGTCACTAGGTCAAATAATAGAAAAACCTTGTGTATACAATAGAGGTCACAGTTTTCATCCAGTCTTTATTAAATTTGATCAGAATGTTTATCTTGATGAAATCTGGGTTGGGATTGTATTTGGGTCACCTAGGGTCAAAAACTAGGTCAAATAATAGAAAAACCTTGTGTTGACAATAGAGGTCACAGTTTTCATCTTATCTTTATGTAATTTGGTCAGAATGTTTGTCTAGAACTATTATACTGATTGTGGTGTCATTAAAAATAACGCGTGTAAAATTTATACATTTAATATTGAACTGATAAATGACTTTTCAAAACTAGTCAATATTTTCAAGACTGCTATGTCTGCAAAATCTTAGGTGTTAAATAATTGTTTTAAAACATGGTTATATATTGTTTTTATTTCAAAATTGCCTTTCCAAGGCTTTCTAGCTGTAAATGTTCTTAAACTCGTGGCTCAAAGTTTCATTTGAAAGGATGAAAATCAAGCCACATGTAACAAACATGTCTATAAGTCATTAAGACAGCTTAAGGTTACTGAAGAACTTGTGTAAAAAAAAAGGCCAATTGTAATCTTTAAGTCACTAAACCTGATTATATCAATAAATACTACAATTTGATATGATTATCAAATTATGTTCACAATAGGAATCATCTCTACAAATCTATGGAATTAAATTTAATTTATGGTTCAATTAATAAGATAAATTTTCTCAACTGTTCACACACGTGTGAATTAAGTGCTTTGCAGTAAAACAGCTGAAACTGGTTTGTTTGTTTTCGAGACAAATTTATGGCATTCACACGATGAATCCTACATCTGTTGTAATAAAGTCTGTTTGATCAAGAATTTCTTAACTTCTGTGTGAAACATTTACAATGGACTAGACCCGAAAACATGATCAAATAAATATGGTGATTATAGTGGGTTTAACATAACCAGTTTATATTTTGTTCACATGGTTATAACCAATTACAATGCACTTGACATTTGTCATGCTCTTTGTTCTTATAGCTTGGCTGGCACTTAAAATTGCTAAAACACATGCATTAACCAGCATGAGCCCTAGACAGGCATGCATGAGAATTGTAAATAATGTCTGGTAATATAATAAGAGATGAATACTAAAAATATACACAATTCAAATGCTGTAATATCAATTGAAAAAATGAAATAAGTTCATACAAGTCCAGTTGCCTTTTCTTATTTGAAGATACATTATGAATGTTGTCAATAATTGTTGGTTTTGCTTGGCTTTTGATTTGCAATTGTGTAGTGCCTTGATATAGGCTTGAAAAGGACATTTTTTCCGCAACTGTTTCTCAAATTACCTTAGGCTAGCTAAGGCTCCTTGAAGTTGGTAAGCTTTAACCATGTTAAAAAGATAAATTGACTTGATGAAGTATAAATATTGAAAAAAATAAAAAAATTCCTAATTTACGCTGATAAAAACTGTGTGCTGGGTCAATGATGGCGAGCTAAAACTACCATAAACTAATTTCAGCATGGAATGTATGCTTAAAAGACTAAGCAAGTGCAAGTTATGGGAATTAGAGTCACTTGATAGCAACCGAAATAAACTCAATAACAAATTAAAATACAATACATTAATACTCCAACAACAATATGGAAATTGATGCATAAGAAAAGCAAAAAAAAATCCTAGAAATTATCTGGGCTGGTTTACAAAATGGCTGGAGGAGTGACATGCAAAGAGGGTCTAAGTAAGTAATTGCTGCCAGTTTTTAGCTCACCTGTCACAAAGTGACATGGTGAGCTTATGTGACCATGTGATGTCTGGCGTCCTTTGTGTGTGCGTACGTGCGTGTGTGCGTGAGTCCGTCAACAATTTGTTTGTGTAGACAGTAGAGGTCACAGTTTTCATCCAATCTTTATGAAATTCTGTCAGAATGTATATCATGATGAAATCTGGCTTGTGATTGTATTTGGGTCATCTTGGGTCAAAAACTAGGTCACTAGGTCAAATAATAGAAAAACCTTGTGTAGACAATAGATGTCGCAGTTTTCATCCAATTTTTATGAAATTAGGTCAGAATGTTTATCTTGATGAAATCTGGGTTGGGATTGGTCATCTGGGGTCAAAAACTAGGTCACTAGGTCAAATATTTGAAAAGTCATCAACAATTTGTTTGTGTAGACAGTAGAGGTCACAGTTTTCATCCAATGTTTATGAAATTTGGTCAGAATGTTTATCTTGATGAAATCTGGGTTGGGATTGTATTTGGGTCATCTGGGGTCCAAAACTAAGTCACTAGGTCAAAAACTAGGTCAAATAATAGAAAAATCTTGTGTAGACAATAGAGGTCGCAGTTTTCATCCAATCTTTATGAAATTTTGTCAGAATGCTTATCTTGTTGAAATCTGGCTTGGGAGTGTATTTGGGTCATCTGGGGTCAAAAACTAGTTCACTAGGTCAAAAACTAGGTCAAATAATAGAAAAACCTTTTGTAGACAATAAAGGTCGCAGTTTTCATCCAATCTTTATGAAATTTGGTCAGAATGTTTATCTTGATGAAATCTGGGTTGGGATTGTATTTGGGTCATCTTGGGTAAAAACTAGGTAACTAGGTCAAATAATAGAAAAACCTTGTGTAGACAATATAGGACACAGTTTTCATCCAATCTTCATGAAATTTGGTCAGAATGTTTGTCTTGATGAAATCAAGGTTGGGATGGTATTTGGGTCACCTGGGGTCAAAAACTAGGTCAATGGGTCAAATATTAGAAAAACCTTGTGTAGACAATAGAGGTCACAGTTTTCATCCAATCTTTATGAAATTTGGTCAGAATGTTTATCTTCATGAAAATTGGATTGGGCTTGTATTTGGTTAGTCAGGTGAGCGATTCAGGGCCATCATGGCCCTCTTGTTGGAAGAAAATGTAATAAATGACCACACCCCACACTATACACCCCCTCCACTCCACCCCTCCTTCCTTTGTGATTGAAATTGAGATAGGTCCCTTCACCTTTAAAAAGAAAAATAGATGAGCGGTCTGCACCCGCAAGGCGGTGCTCTTGTTTCTTTTTAAGTGATAATTAAGGTTCATATTTCAATAACGCAATTACCGACAATTAATTGTTATTAATTAATTCAGTGTTTTTCATTATCACTAGATCAGTAAACTTAATCGCATTTACCGACAATTAATTGTTATAAAGTCAGTGTTTTCATCACTAGATCAGTAAACTTGAACCTTTGCTCAACCATAATTAAGTTTATCTTCATTATCGTAATTAATGAATCCATATTAGGTCTTTTTCTGTTTGGTAGTTGGGTCAGTTGGTGTTCAATAAATTCAACTTAAGCTCCTAATCATTGACGCTATAAGTGTTCTTCGTCTTTGTAATATGATACCGTTGCAAAAAAACGTCTTATATCGTGGCACAAAACTTATGATATGGGTCTACGCTGTTTGCCAAGGCCTTCCTTCTAGACGCTATGCATAAATGGGTTAATCGCGCACTTTTGGCTTACTGTCCAATCAGTTTAGCACATTGTGCGCACATCGGCCAACATTCGCGATCGTTATTGTCTGGCAATGCAAAGCGCTAAATTAGTCTCATATATACATGTATCATACCCAGACACTCATTTAGTACAAAGTCCTATTGTCAACTCGCAATAGCGTCTGACCTTGATAATACATAACGTTAATAAATCGGCTTCTTTATGATATGAGTCGCGTTCTGAGAAAACTGGGCATAATGCATGTGCGTAAAATGTCATCCCAGATTAGCATGTGCAGTCCGCTTTTATGATATTTTCTGTTTTAAGAAAGTCTCTTATGAGCAAAAATCTAATTTAGGCGGAAAGTTTCGTCCCAGATGAGCCTGTGCGGCTTTGAGTTAAGTTCGAACGAAAGCCATCATCATAATCAGTTAAACGTTTCCTTTAATGTCGGCCCCGTATCATAATTAGTTTTTTTTCGTATAAATAATCGATGAAAAATATTATGTTAAATATATTATGAAGAAAATCACGACTTTCATTAAATAAAGCCTGACTTGTGGTAAGATTGTGGTCCAAGCAGACCAGATAAAACTTTACTCGTGGTCGTACTGCTTAAGCCAATGCAAATTGATAAGTTGTTCCAGAGACGTAGTTATCTACGCCTCTGGTTGTTCTTAGGAATTAGTTCATCACAAAGGGTAGCGATCGAGTGAAAAAAATAGTGTGTTTTGTTTTCAATATGATCAGAGCAAAAAGCGAATAAAAAATACGTCTCCAAAATAGCCGTGTTCCGGAGGTTTTTTATGAAAAGCTTTCAGATATTTAGATGATATTTGGTATGTGAGTCTACCTACACGACTAACAGATCAAAATCGAGTTTTGTTTCGGAACTTTGATTTTTGGCGAAGTTATGAACTTAGAACTTATACATTTTCTCTATAATAACCGTTTTCTGGAGGGTTTTTGTACGAAACACCGACATATATTCAGCTGATTTTTTTGTATGCGAGTCTACACACATGACTTACATATGTTGTGTGAGTTTCGTTCCGGTCCTTTGATTTTTGACGAAGTTATGGGCCTTGGACTTAACAATTTTCTTTAAAATAACTGCCGCGCGGCTTCAAAGCGCAGTGGTGGGAATTGTTTTTCACAATGGAAGGTCTTATTAATATCTTACAATTATTTTTGTGGATTTCATTTTTGCCAAACCAGTTGCCTGTGTAATGCACTGAAAGCATTCCGGCGGCATTGCAGTCAGAAATAAAACTGTCAATCAAATTGTAACAAAACAATTTTGAGCAATTAAAGGAAAAAAGACGTTTCCGGTTGATACTTTCAACTTCCAAGGAAAGCTACAATTTAGTACAATTTACCGTTTAACGAAAACAATCTTCGTAAAGTATGAAAGCTTAGACATAATGAAATGGAGAAAAAAACTGCTCTACGAAATAAAAAACGATTTGAGGCAACATGGACACTGGAAGCGCAACACAAAGTAAATAACAATATTTTTATTCACGCCAATATTAGAAATCCGATTAATATCTGCACCATTTGGTTCTATAAAGGTGAAGATCCGTAATTATTTACCGATTTTTAAATATTATTTTCATATTTTATTTATAAAATTATCAAAAAACATTATATATATATATATATATATATATATATGCTATTGGACATTACAATAAAGAAATGAGCAATACAACTTGTTTTGAGCTCAAAATAAAGTGTCCTCCAAGTCAATTGTGTTTACAAACAAACCGTTTATTTACATCGCTGTTTACTCGGGAAAGAGAAAGTGAACGTGACTCAGGTCACCAAAAATATATCGATGATTTTTAACGTTTTCCGGTATTTCTCACCAAGTAGGTCTCTTCTAAATGGTTTAAACGTTTGTACTGAACTAATAAGTTACTTTCTGCTGGCAAAAAGTTGTTTAAAATAGAATTAAAATTGAATTTTCTTTCGGCTGTTTTTAGCATGTGTCACCGCTCTGAGGCTACACATCACGTTAGTTGCAAAAACGTAAACATTTCTTCCAATTATGAAACGGGTATATCTTCCATAATTCTTGGCAACGTTGTACCTAAGCTGTGTTATCAGCAGTTTTTATGCAAGAGTAACTGAAATCCGGTAAAAATTTGACCAGTTGATATGCATAATAATTTATGGATTTGTCACCTTTATAGAGCCTTTAAGATGAATACAGTGCGTGTGCGCATGTGCGCACTATGCCGCTTAAAGTGATACAATTGTCTTGAATCTGACAAAATGTGCCAAACTTTTTGTTTATACAAGTTTCAGATTAAAATGTATTAAGTGCCACTAAGCGGTTGTAATTGACGTCATGCCTCCGATTGGTTTAAACAAAGTCTATCACAAATGTATACATAGCCAATGCTATGGATAAAATAGTAATTGTCAATTGTATATATGACACAATTGTTGCAAAACAACTATAAAACAGATTTTATCCCTCAACGTGGTGGTGTATAAGCGAAGTTTATCAATAAATAAATAAAAGGTGAATGCCAACGATACAATAGTCATTCTCAATTCAAGCTAGAATCATTTCTCAGCATCACGTTGACATTTGGTGTGCACCTTTTCATTACACTTTTTCACCATAATTGTTTTATTGTATTCGATGCTAACCCCAACCGTTTTCAGACACCCCGACACTCTTGCCTTTTTCAAAACTTATTTAAAATCTTGTGGCGAGTGGAAGCAGGAAAAAGATGGTCAGCGTCGTTTGAGCGGCGATAAACGCCAGGAAAAAGAAAAAGTCGAGCATGCGCCCTACTTCTGGCCATTCCACTTCCGGTAGCGGCATGCTTTTGTCTTTATCGCAGCAACGGCAAACTTTGCAGCCGATTACTCGCACGATCATCTGCATCCAGTTTGGAACCTACAAACGAGAATGATGCTCGTTGGTAAATGGATTCCAGTTTTAGTGAAAACGTATTGATTTATAATTATGCACTGTTACTACAACCACCTCTTCCACTTCCAGACTCTTCTTTTACTTCTTCTACTACTACTATTACTACTACTACTACTACTACTACTACTACTACTACTACTACTACTACTACTACTACTACTACTTTTACTACTACGACGACGACGACGACTAGTGCTGCGGCTGCTTTTGTTGTTTTTGTTGTTAATGATGATGATGGTGTCACTGATGGTCGTGGTGGTGGTGGTTGTGATGATGATGATGATGATGTTGATGATGATGGATATGATAATGATAATGGTGGTGATCCTGCGTGTGGTGGTGTTGAGGATGATGATGATGGTGATGGTACACATTGTGTTGGTGGTTCGTGTTGTAGTGGTGGTGGTCGTGATGATGATGATGATGTTGGTGGTGGTGGTGGTGATGATGATGATGATAATGATGATCATGATAATTAAGATGATAATGAAGATGATGATGATGATGAGAAGGAGCAGGAAGATTTCGATTATCACTGTAAGTATTATAATGATCATGATACCTTTTACATTTTAATGCGCATGTAAAAAAAAACATGTATAACCTTGGTTCCCTCCGGCATGTGATATATTCTCAACATGAAAATGCACGTGATGTTGATGAAGACGCTGAAGCACATCATCAGGAACACGTAGATGCACAAGAGGCTCATGGGATTGGCTAATTCCGGTAGGAAGCTCATTGTCGTCTGCATCAGCACGATGAACGATAGGAAACAAGTTATGCAGAAACCTAAAATTGTAACATTCAGTGGATTCTTGTACATCAGCATAGTAATTACCGGAGCTTCGCTGTGGGAAAATGGGGTTTATGCATGTGCGTTAAGTGTCGCTTAAAAGAGAATTCCTTTAAACGAAAATAACGTAAACGCGTTAAGTGTCACCCTGATTAGCGTGTGCGGACTGCGCCGACTAATATCGGAAACGACGCTTGACGCACATGTATTTAACCCCGTTTTTCCAGATCGAGTCTCAATTATAAGTCCTTGTATAACAGTTCCTTGTTTTCTTATTGACGGCAGCCGCGCTAAACGTGGATTAAGAAATGCTATGGAAGCGGCGTGCGCGACTTAGCAAACACTGAAGTTCGTGCGTTAACCAGATGAATAAATATAAACAAACTACTCTGTGGTACCATACGGTCAATTGAACAGATGCGATTCTATTGGAGCGTAATTTTTAACTTTCTTATCAAGGCATGTATGCTTGCCAAAAACATAAAGCGCCTCTTAATTTTGGTTGAAGCTGACATATTGAAGCAAGCAACTCATTTGGAACCTGATGTATTGTGCAACCGCAGCCACTCGAATTATCGACACACAAACCTTTTCCCTTATCAAAACATAGACCGATCTAATGGGAATTGTAACTGATGGTATACCTATACGTTCGCCGCTCTCCGCCGGAAGTAGAAACACGAAGCCGTTCAGGAGTCCGAGAAGCAATATCGGAAGCCCGATGTTGAAGGTGAAATAGAGAGGCTCCCGCTGTATGGTGATCCGGAAGCGCACATTGTAGGCGTCATTGGAAACAAATGCCTCTGACTCAGTGCTGGAGAAATAGTGATGTGGCCATTGAATTGATTCATTCACAAGTTATAAATGAGTTGTATTCTGAGAAAACTGGGCTTAATGCATGTGCGTAAAGTGTCATCCCAGATTAGCCTGTACAGTCCGCACAGGCTAATGAGGGACGACACTTTCCGCATAAACTTGATTTTCGGTAAGGAGGGACTTCCTTGAAACTAAAAATACCATAGAAGCGGAAAGTGTCGTCCCTGATAAGCCAGTGCGAACTGCACAGGTTAATCTGGTACGACACTTTACGCACAAACATTAAGCCCAGTTTTCTCAGAACGCGGCTCAGAATGGTGAACGTGTAATATTGTTAAAAATATATGACGCTTCTTTACATGGAAAGCAAATATACCATATAGGACATGTGTTCAAATATTCAAAGGATACCTGGATACACATTAAAAATGTTATATACATACAAATACTTTTTTGCTAATATTTACTTGTATGAAAGATATGAAAAAAAGTGTGTTTTGAAAACAGTAAAAACGATTTCATACTAAAAATATGTGTCGTCGGAAACAAACATATATATACGCATTTTAAAATAACTTATAAATTTAAAATCCCTAGCGGTAATAACAACCTGATAATTTTCCAGACACCGTTTCCCTCCGCGGCGGAAGTGTCCCACTCCGACGTGGGTACGATCAGCTTCACTTCGTCTTTTGTGTAGGCCCAGGCCGTGTATGTGACGTCACATACCTGGCGGTCAAACGGATAAAACGTCACATCCGGCTCGCACGAGGCTCGCAAAAGGACACGCGGCTCCCACGTGACATTAGCAGTGTAATTGCCGCTAGCCACTTCACTGAAGGTGTAACGAAGCTTGTACGTCGTGTCAGCGATATCTTTAACGGTATCGACGGCGTTGGTCAAAACCACTCTTGGCGACCATGCATTTTCGTAATCGATCAATACTGTTCCGAGAATGACCTCGGATTTGCCCCTTATTGGGGGTTGAATAATGTCCATCCACGACATTGACATACTTCCAGCAATGTCGATCTGACCCGCTACGGCATCGAACCCGTTGAGTGACGTCAACTTCATCGCCATATAGACGTAAACAGGTACGCTGCCTTGCACGGGTAGAACGTCCGTTAAAGGGGTTCCTTCATTATAATAATGATTGTAAATTTGTCCGTAGAGCAGCTTTGCGTCCTCCCAAGCGTTCGCTGTATCATCTTGTCCTCCAACAATCCAGAATTGTACATTGATGAACAACAGCAGTACAGACACATATGTATACATTGTTGGTTGTGTCCGTCTTGTTTTTACTGAGTAATTTCAAGTAATAGTCCTTTATATCCTTTTAAACATGTGCTTAAATTATGTTTTTATGCAAAACCATGTGCTGCCACAACTTCAGTGTCTGGTTCACAAATAACTTCAGCAAATGCACCCAATTAATATTGGCTCTCCAATTTAAGTTGTCTAAATATAAGAACATAGATTCGTATTGTTGTATTCTCTTTTAAGTGCAAATTCATTACGCGACCACTTAAGCGTGTCTTGATTATCGATGACATTACACTTTTTCAACAGATTACTTTGTAAAGAGACCACTATCTGTTCATCTGTTTTGTTTCATCCAATTATTGCCTACATTGATAATTGCAGTATAGATATGCATCTTAGGGTGACTGCCTACCCTCTTACGTGCGTATTGTGATCGTCATTATTTGACTGTTTAAAATAATGCGGCATTTTGATATTTTAATACGCATAACTGCATGCAAGAAAATATACATTGGTAAACACAATCATTGAAGTAAATCTTCCCAGCAAAAGTCTGCAAGATCGTTAATTCATGCTGCATACACACATTATAAATGTGTCTTACGCTGTCACAGCGCTTTTGAGAACAAATTGTTATACCCAACACCTTCTGCGCCATTTTCAATTGAAAAGCTGTTATAAAACATCCTTCCTTAAACAATGCATAATTTATTCCAGAAAGGATTACAATAAAATACTCGTGTATAGTGGTATAATAAACGTTTTTTTGATTTTACGAGCATTTTATAAAATTTAATTTTTATTTCTTTAGAGTACTTAAATGAACAAAAAATCTTAGTTAAGAATTTATCAACCGGGACAGAAAATTAGGGGTTTCAAAGTATATAGGACTTTCTAACCTTCTGCATATCTATTTTTAATATAGGAATTGACAAAATGAAACCTTATATTGTTTCAACATTGTATTAAAAAAATAATAAAACTATGGATTTACTATGGTAATTAACCCATTAATGCCTAGCGTCTAGAAAAAAGGCCTTGGCAAACAGCGTAGACCCAGATGAGACGCCGCATAATGCGGCGTCTCATCTGGGTCTGCGCTGTTTGCTTAAATGAATTTCTTTAAGAATATCTAAATATGGAAATAAATATACAAGATATCCCTAATTTTGTAAATAAATTGATCCAATTTAGAAGGATGGGAGAGACCACTAGGCATACATGAGGAAAAAAATGAATATGTCCGAAAACACATATATAGTCGGCATCTGTATTGTCAATAATCCTTTATCGGTAATCGTTCATCTTTTGATTTAACTTTGATTTTCAAGCTATATGTTTAAGATTTAAAACACATTTTAGTTTTTGTTTAGAAAGTAATATGTTATAAAGCATTTAACTAAACACAATCGACAAGTAAGATATGAAGAAACAAATCCTGATGGTTTTATTCAGCGTGCAGCCATTAATATACGTTTAGACGGTGTGTGTTAACAATTACGTATACTTAATGTAATATGCAAACTTTTTGCAATATATATACAAGTTAAAGATCAACAATAGTTGGTTTGTTTTACAATAAAAGCAATTATAATGAACGACTAACTGAACGACTAACAATTTACAGTGAGGTTTCCGATGATGAAAGTTTTAACCCATTTATGCCAAGTGAACTCTCCCATCCTTCAAAATTGGATCAATTTATTTTCAAATAAGGGGTATCTAGTATATTTATTTCTATACATGTATATAGAATATTTCTTACGGAAATTCTTTTCAGCAAACAGCGCAGACCCTGATGAGAATCATGCGGCGTCTCATCTGGGTCTACGCTGATTATAAAGACCTTTTTTCTAGCGCTAGGCATAAATGGGTTAAAGATGATTTAAAAACAATTGCCTTTAAAACAAACGTCCATGTTTCTCTATAGTGAAAGTGTTTAAATATTTGCGTATTATTAAACTATTTTGTTTTGGTGTAGTTACTAACAGGTGTTTTTACTGATCTTTAACCCTTTGCATGCTGGGAAATTTGTCGTCTGCTAAAATGTCGTCTGCAGAATTTCTAAAATTAGCATTTTCTTCTATTTTTTTCAAAGAATACTATCAGAATAGCAAACAGTTTGGATCCTGATGAGACGCCACGTTCTGTGGCGTCTCATCTGGATCCAAACTGTTTGCAAAGGCCTTTAAAATTCGGTTCCCGCAGTGAAAGGGTTAACTATTTTTTTAAGCATCACTATTTATCGGATACAAAACCAGATCTTGATTAGTTATCGAAAACTAATACCCAAGTTTTAAAGCCACAAACCTTGAAATGAAATACATGGCATAGTAAATTTAAGTTTAAATAAGAAACATATTTGATCTATGCCAATTAGAATATATCTGGTGGTAACAATGTAGAAATCCGCATCTTTTGCGCTTTAAAACTTAAAAATAATCGCGTTTGTCGAAATGGACGTATCCGTCTAGAAATCTAACTTTCGGTGTCAAAAGCGGAACCGTTTGCAAAATAATAAATTACTTGCTAACTAGGCTATAGATTAAATTTTATCTATCTCAATTAGAATACATCTGGTGGTTACAAGGTAGAAATCCGTCTTTTTTGCGCTTTAAAACCAAAAAAATATCGCGTTTGTCGAAATTTACGTATACGCATAGAAATTTTACTTTCGGTTTTAACATTAAAACAAACTTACTTGCTAACTAGGCAATAGCTTTAATGACAATTTTGCACACTTTTAACTTGCAACGATATGTAACATGTACTTTATTTCAAGGTGTGTGACTTTAACAACTGGGGTCTCTGCGTGCAAAGACACTGTCAGAAATAATGATTTTGAGAAATAGCTCGGACCCTTAATTAGAGAATCTTGTTACAAACATTGTTTCTTTGTTAAAGAACAGTGATCTTTTGCCTAAACAATCCCGCACAATCGATGCACAATACGAAGCAAGGCTTTGTGAAAGCTTCCTTGAACGTACGGTCCTTGTAACACAGGTTTCAATATATACCCTAACAGCCTCCACCACAGATTCCTTTGAACTATTGTTAAACTATTAATATGGAACCGATTCATAACTCGTGTGGATAAATTGTAAAGAAATAAAAATAAGTCAGTCATATCATCCAGTCGTGTAATTATCCATTAGAGAGCTAATGGCATGGCGTGGTTTCCGTCGTCCGTGCGTGCGTGCGTGCGTTAGACTTTTTCTTGTTTACGCGATAAAGTCCACAGTTTTCATCCGATTCTTTTCAATTTTGTTCCGTGTCTTTATATTAATGAGGACTCGAACCCTATTGCAAATGGGTTACATCAGAGTAAAAAGTCCAGAATTATCTCCCCTTACACTTGAGACAATTGTAAAATAAGGCTTGTTTACGCAATAAAGTCCACAGTTTTCATCCCATTATTTCCCAACTTGCACAATGTCTTTATCTGAATGATGAGTCAAACCCTTTTGAAAATGAGCAATATCAGAGTTATAAGTCCAGAATTATATCCCCTTGAATTTGAGAAAAAAATGAAAATTCAGTTTTTTTATGTGATAAAGTCCATAATTTTCATCCAATTCTTGGCAAACTTGCACAGTGTCTTTGTATCAATGAGGACTCAAACCCTTTAAAAAAAAGAGCAATATCGAAGCAATAAGTCCAGAATGACTTCCCCTTGAATATGAGAACATTTTGAAATCCTACTTGTTTACGCAATTAATTCCACAGCTTTCATCCAATTATTTCCAAATTTGCACAGTATCTTTATATCAACGAGGACTTGAACCAAATTGAATATCAGCAGTATCGGAGAAATAAGTACAAAATAATCTCCCCTTGAATTTGAGAAGATTCTCCTTGTTTGCGCGATTAAGTACACAGTTTCCATCTTATTCTTTCCAAACTTGCACAGTGTTTATAGCAGTAGAGCGATTCAGGCCCTCATGGGCCTCTTGTTTAATGGAATTCGGCCAAAAGGAATCCGTCCTAAAATGCCTGTGTACATATGTCGATATTTTGCATTTGGATATACCGGAAATTGCGTCTGAATAAAACGGCTATAAAAGCATTGGATTATGTTTTCTCATAACTAGTGAATTTCATTGGTTATTAGTGACACTGTTTTGGTGATATCCATCGTAGTTTTAAACCATTATTACACGCCAAACGAATGATGTATTTCTAAATAAAAACTTTTAAGGGCAAAAATAAGCTACAACAGAACACATCGTAAACAAACTCAAAACATATTATCTTGAAAATGTTCCTACTCTTATCCGCCGGATGGCTTCTTGTTGCTGCTGAAATTGCAAGTGTGCAATTGAAAACTAACGTGTTTTACTCTTTCAGTGCTGGAACCGAATTTTGAAGGCCTTTGCAAACAGTTTGGATCCAGATGAGACGCCACAGAACGTGGCGTCTCATCAGGATCCAAACTATTTGCTATTCTGATAGTATTCTTTGATAAAAAATCGAAGAAAATGCTAATTTTAGAAATTCAGCAGACAGCATTTAAGCAGACGACAAATTTCCCAGCATGCAAAGGGTTAGGAAGGTTCAACTGCCGATGTGCTATCTGCATCATCCGTGATTGTAAAAGACAAGCATCAATGCATATTGATGTGTAAAAGCGGGTGCCAATTTTCAATGTTCAATCACATGACCGGTGCATGTAATCTTTACACGGACGGTGATACCTCACAATGTGATGAAACTACGGTTGACCTTCAGTATTTTTACATGAAGGTAAGTACGCCAAAAACGTGTGAATCTCAAATGTATTGTCATGCCCTAGATTGTTTATGAAAACATGTGTTTATGTTCATGTACATTGTTCATTTTTACCGTTTATGTTTTGCATCTAAATGACTATGTCACTGTTATTTAATGCTTTTATTGGATGCTGTGTGGAAGTTAGAGCTGATAACAGCCGATGCCTACCTTTTGCGCTTCTTTATTATTTGTAATATCCTTTTTAAAAGTCTCATTGTTTAAGCGTCTGTTAATGTGGCAGCCATTTTTGCATAAACAGGAAGTTGATTTCCTGATGCTGACATAAGTGCCTTCTGGGTAGTTTACACTGACTACAGTATTTTGACAGTTTCGTCATACAATATCTTTTGTTAAATACTCATATTCCTTCTTAAAAATTGTTTAAAAAGGTAATAGTCATCTTTATAAATGAATTATTGATTTAATTGATATGTATTTGACTACTGCTTCATTGTAATATCGTCAGAAATATCATTTTAATATGAGTGACATTTACCGTGTCAAGAACGCTCAAATTTTATTGTGCGCTCTTGCGCGCTTTACTGCTCGTTGTTTGTGCGCTTTTTGTGCACAATTCATATGTGCGCTTTTACGTTATTATTGCACAACGTTATGTGTGCGCTTTTGGAGAGTATAAAAGGCACTGAAAATTCTCATTCGAGGACTCTGAACTTTGTTTTCCTAGGTGTGAGACCTATTTTATTTTTCTTATATAAGCATTTAAAATACAGTTTTCAATAAGACTTAGCTATTAAAATTCAGACTGAATTTTATAAATACTTAAAAATTGCATTTGTCATCTTTTTAGAACATTATAAAATAGAAAGTGCAAATACTTAACATGACACATGTACGTGTATATTGCTGTATTATAATGTAAATGTCTGAAAATTAATCTGTCTGTTAAGAAATATATATATATTGAAAGTTGTTATTTATTTATTCGTTATGAATGAATAAAATTTAGAAAGGTTATAAATCTTGAGTTTGTATTTTTTTTTGACAATTTTAAAACAACTGAATAGGCAAAATGTTATTCTTAGTTTACTGTTTATCAGAGTCCATTTTAGTTCCATGTTAAACTTGAATAAAAGCTTCAAGTTTGGAAAAGTTAAAGAAACTGAAGTAAAATCACAGCTACCGCTCGGCTCGTGACATAATTTATGGTGGCAGCGAAGTGGAATCTTTGATTTCTACATAGATTCAGCGATTGAATCCAGTCTTCGAAAGCAAAATGTCAGACTCCGAATCAGAACAAGAGAATGAAGTATTCTTCAGAACAGCAGCTAACCAGCATTCTGAAGAACCATATCAAGAAAATAAAACAGCACCATCATCATCTAAGTCCAGTACCCCTAGATTAAACAAAAGTGTTTCCAACGTAGAAATGTCAAATGGCAATACAACCGACTGGATGAAAGATGCAGTCACAAATATGGTGTCAATGCAAAATCAGATGTCAAATGCTTTACAGAATGTTACAACACTTCTAGCAAATTTATGTGATAAAAACAACAAACAAGTACAAATTTCCCCCCTGGAACAGGAAGCAAACAATAACCATTTCCGTAATGACAGAGGTCAGGGTGAACAAATGTGGGACATTGGCTACCAGCACCCAAGGGAGAACAGGTCTTATGACAGGCAAACAAGAAGTGTAAACCTTCATAAATGCAGTTCAAGCATGAAAATCCCTTCTTTTACTGGCAAAGATGAGTGGAAAGTATGGATTAACAGGTTTGAAATTATTGCTGAAAGACTTCATTGGAATGAAGAAGAAAAACTTGACAATTTATTACCAAAATTGCAAGGCAGTGCTGGTGAATTTGTGTTCACTCAACTGAATCATGAAGTTTTAACCAACTATAGAGAACTTGTTAGTGAAATTAACAACAGATTTAGGGTCATAGAAACTCCAAGAACTTTTGCTGTAAAATTTAGCAAACGAGATCAGAAAGTAGGTGAAACAGCTGAGGAGTATGCTGCAGAACTTAAACGTCTGTATGACAAAGCCCATACAAGGAGAGACTACAGAACACGGCAAGAAGATTTAGTGAGAAGATTCCTGGACGGTCTACGAGATGAAGAAGTGCGGTCAGAAATTGAGTTTATTAAGGAACCCGAGGACATTGATGAAGCAGTGTACCATGTTGTAAATTACATACAAACCAGAACTAGGCATCAATTTCACGATGACAGAAAGAGAAAATTTGTGCGTAGAACTTCGGGATCAGAAAATGAAATAGATTATGAAGTGATTGAAACAGATAATGACGACACTAGCCAACATGCCTATAGAGTCCCAAACAAGAGCCAGCAAAAGCAATTTAATTCAGAAAATACCAAAACATGTGACATGAAGACTGATATTTCAGGAGAGGCTGCAAAAAGCAAAGAAACTGATGTATTGCAACAAGTTCTTGAAAAACTAAATCAGTTAACCCAAGCCCAACAACAACAACAAACTACTGAACATGGTTTTAAGCAAAAACCCAAGACAATTAAGTGTTATTCTTGTAACCAAGAAAATCATTTTGCTAGGGATTGTCCATTGAAGAATGCCAGGTATCAGAATGGGCAAGTTGCAAGAAAAGACTTCTATCAAAATCAGCCTTTAAACATGAAAGGACCAAGCCGATTGGCCGAGGGGAGGTCCTGGCAAGCATAAATGGCCATGATGACTCAGCAAGTGTAGCCGAAGAAATTGTGCGGCGCAAAAGAGCATTTAGTAGTGGTATCTATATCAAAGGAAATATTGAAAATGTGCCAGTTATTTTAACAACTGATACCGGAGCAACAAGAACAATCATTTCAGACAGAGTTTACAATAAATTGGACCCTAAAATTAGACCTCAGCTTAACAAATCAGCTTGTTTGACAGGTGCAAGTGGAATTCCTTTAAAAGAATGTGGAAAAGCATTTTTTAATATTGAATTAGGGCCAGTTTCAATGTACAAAGAATTGATTGTTGCTGAAATTGAGGATGATGTTTTGTTAGGAATAGACATTCTGCAAAATGATGATGGAGGTCCCGCAGATATACTTTTGTCAAAGGGAGTCATAGTTTTGAAAGGCAAAAATATACCATGTATTCAAATTGGAATGAAAAACGATGTTCGAAAAGTAACAGCAGCTGACCATTTCATTATTCCACCTCTCAGCGAAGCGGTCATTGATGTGTTTATTGAGCGTAAAGAATTAGATGATGTGTCTCAAAAAACAGATTTTATTGTAGAACCTACACAACACTTTTGTGAAACATATCCATTGAAGATGGCCTCAGTATTAGTTGATATAAATAGAAACCCGACAAGCAAAATACGTCTTTTAAATCCATTCCCATATAGTGTGGATATTAATCAAGACTCAGTATTAGGCCAAGCCGAACAAATTGACAGTATAAAAAGTACACTTAAAGGTCAAGAACACACAGAGGAAGAGGACAATCATTTCTCAGTACGCCGAGTTACTTTCAGTCACAAATCGGAGCAAATTATCAATAACGTGCAAGAAGAAATATCCTTAGAAAATAAAGAAATTCCAGAACACTTACAAAAATTGTACGATACGTCTGTTAAAAATTGCAATGAAGAAGAAAAACAAGTCATAGCAAAGCTGCTCATTAGATTTCAAGATAGTTTTTCTAAAAATGACCTTGACATAGGTTTGACAAACTTAACAGAGCACCCTATCAATACAGGTGATGCACAACCAGTGAAACAAGCTCCAAGAAGAGTGCCAATGGCGTATGCCGAAGCAGAAAAAAAGGCAATAGAAGAATTACTGGACAAGGGAGTAATAAGAAAAAGTACGTCACCATGGGCAAGCCCTATTTTGTTGGTTATGAAGAAAAATGGACAGGTCCGACCATGCATAGATTATAGAAGAGTAAATGCCCTTGTCAAACCAGATGGATTTCCCCTGCCGCGAGTGCAAGATTGCCTAGATGCTGTAGCTGGTGCTAAATATTTTAGCACATTTGACCTTACTAGTGGATATTTCCAGATCCCACTCAAAGAAGAAGATATACCAAAAAGTGCATTTGTCTGTAAATATGGACATTATGAAATGTTGAGAATGCCGTTTGGACTCAACAATGCTTGTTCAACCTTTCAGAGGACAATGGAGCTTGCTCTTCAAGGTTTACAATGGGAAACATGTCTTATTTATATTGATGATGTGATTGTCTTTGGCACCGATTTTAGCCAGCATATGAGCAGAGTGTATGAAGTTTTAGAGAGAATAGAAGCTGCTGGATTGAAGTTGAAGCCCGAAAAGTGTGAAATTTTACAGGAAGAAGTCTTGTTTCTTGGGCATGTGGTATCGAAACAAGGAATAAAGCCTAACCCAATCAATGTTGCAAAGATAGTTCAGTGGCCGGTACCCACAAATGTCAAAGAGGTCAGACAGTTTGTTGCTATGGGATCATATTACCGTAGATTTGTTAAAGATTTTGCCAAACTTGTTAGACCAATGGTAGAGCTCACGAAGAAAGATGTGACATTTAAGTGGCATGATGACTGCCAAAGGTCTTTTGAAGATCTCAAGAAGATTCTGATCAGTCCAAATATAATGGGATATCCACTTCAGGTTGGAGAATTCTGCTTGGACGTTGACGCCAGTGACATTGGCATTGGAGCTGTACTTCACCAAAACCAAGATGGCCGTGAACGTGTTATCGCATATGCAAGCAGAGCACTTAACAAGAATGAAAAAAACTATTGCGTAACTGAAAAGGAACTTCTTGCAATCCGTTACTTTGTTGAATATTTTCGACAATACTTGTTAGGCCGAAGATTTGTTGTGAGAAGTGACCATCAAGCATTAAAATGGCTTTTCAAGCTTAAGGAACCAAGAGGAAAAATTGCAAGATGGATTGAAATCTTGTCACATTATGACTTTTCTGTTGAATACAGACCAGGACACAAGCAAGGTCACTGCGATGCCTTATCAAGGTGTAGAAACCCAAGAGACTGCGACTGCAATTTAGAAGACATGAATGAGCCTCTAAAGTGTGGTCCGTGTAAGAAGTGCACAAAAAAAGCACAAGACATGGTTCATGAAGACTTTTTAAATGATTGTTTGACGGGAGTAAATGCAACCTGCAAAGGGCAAACGTGCGATACCCAACCAATAAGGTCAACAAAACAAATGGAAGACAAGCCTGAAAGTTCAGGACTTCAAACTCAGCTTCCAAACTTTGTACCATGGGCATGCAATAAATCATTAGAAGACCTTCAGAAGTTACAATCTTTTGACCCAGATATAAGCTGTATTTTGGAGGCGAAAAAAACAAACAAAAGGCCCAGCTGTAATGACATCTTAGCACTCAGCCCAGCTTCGAGACACTATTGGGTTCTCTGGGATGTTTTATTTGTTCGAGATGGATTATTATTTAAGAAATTCATAAGACAGAACCAAACTGATGAGCACTTGCAATTTATTGTTCCATTTGTTATGAAAACTGATGTTCTTTTTGAACATCACAACTCTGTAATTTCAGGTCATTTGGGTGTTAAGAAGACCTTAGAGAAAATTCGGCAACGGTATTTTTGGTATGCAATGAAGACTGATGTCCTTTTGCATGTTAAGAGGTGTGACACATGTGCTGCGAACAAAAAGCCAATGAAGACACCTCGAGCGCCTATGGGTTCAATTACAACAGGTGCACCATTTGATGTGCTTGCAACAGACTATCTTGGTCCACTGCCGCTCACAGACCGGGGGTAACAGATATATTCTGGTGCTAACTGATCTTTTCAGTAAATATGTTGAAGTAATAGCTGTACCTGATCAGAGCGCAGAGACGTGTGCATCTTGCATTCTCAATGAATACATTTCAAGGTGGGGTTGTCCGCTAAACATCCTTAGCGATCAAGGTCGAAACTACGAGAGCAAGGTCTTCAAGGAGTTGTGTAGAATGCTGGAGATAAGAAAGATAAGGACCAGTCCACGAAACCCACAGTGCAACGGTCAAACAGAGCGTTTTAACAAGACCTTGGTGCGTATGATAAAGGCATACCTTTGTGGAGAACAAGACCAATGGGATAAGAATCTAGGATGCCTCGCAGGAGCTTATAGAGCCACACCTAGTGAGTCGACCACTTTGACCCCAAACCTTCTTACCATTGGCAGAGAAGTCCGTTTACCATCAGAGTTGGTGTTCGGTAGCACAACAACATGCGACAACAACACTATTACATCGTATGGAGATTATGTCGACTGGCTGCGGTCAAGATTTCAAAAGGCACATCAGGTAGCAAGGGATCACCTTGGGACTGCTGCCAAGCGCAACAAAGCAATTTATGATGCAAGAGTGTCAATAAACATTTACAACACTGGTGATGTTGTTTGGTATCTCAATGAAGCAAGAAAGCCTGGAATAGCACCGAAGTTAGAACGAACATACGATGGTCCTTTTCTGGTGAGCAAGAAAATTTCAGAAGTGAATTTCAAGTTACGACTAGACAAGCAAGGAAATGAAAAAATTGTTCATCATAATAAACTCAAGCCATACGAAGGAGATCAAGTACCAAAATGGATTCTGAAAGAACAACGGAAGTTAAAATTTTAAACCATGATGTTTCATATTGTGTTTTAATATATTTTGTGTGCAGTTATAAAATTTGTTTTAGTGATGTACATGAGTGTAAACCAAGATTGTATGAACTTCATTGCATTAGATGATGCAGAGAAAAAGAATATATTGTGTATTTATTTGTGTCTTAAAAATGTGTATTTTTAAAACTGTAAAAGTATTTGCACCTCAAAAATCACAATGGATACATAGTTATGAAAAAATCAGCTCTTGTAATTGTTGTAATAAGTAATGTCAACAAAAGAAAACAGTATTTGTGATGGAATAGTGCTAATGTGATTCTGTTATAGAAGAGGTGTATAGTTAACTTGTGGCATGATTAAGTTGTGAAGTTAAAATGTCAGAGAGTTGTTTAAAGTCTTAAGAACGGGTATTCACGGTATTGAATAGGGAAAGATTGACCTTAAGTATGGTCGGGAATGAATCACCATGTGTGATGGGCAATGAGCCGGGAACCGATTGATAAAATGCAATGATTAAGAATGAGAACGGGTTTTGAGTCTGACAAAATAATCGTTATCAAGTTAACAGTGTAACAGAAAGCACAGCAGTGAATTTGAGCGTTGTTGATATTTTGCATTTAAATTTTCATGCAGTGAAATTATTCAGTGTAATTTTGTGTTAAAGCATTGAAGTGTGAAAAGTGTTTAGTTAATGTGTGTTTTTCACTTTTCATTTGGAGGGGAAGCATACAGAATTATACATCGTTAAAAATACAATGTGGACAAAGATCCATTTTGTCTGTGATGTAATTGGACAAGAAATCAAAATTATGGATGAAAAATAACAACATGTTTGTTATTTATTTCAGTCGCAATCTCACTATCATCCTTCATGTCTGTATCATCCTTCAACGGTCAACGGCGTCGCGCCTACCAATGTTTGAAATGTTACCACCGGATGGATAAGGTCTACATAGAGGCAAAGTACCGTGTCTACAATCATTTCCTCAAGGAACACATGAGCCTGGATCAAGCCCCGTTCTACTGTCGCCTTTGCCTATTCAGATGCTTCAAACGAGAAGAACTTGACAAACATGTCAGCAGTTTCCGTAGACATCAACTCGTGCTCCAAGAAAAGAACATACCGGACAGCCCTGATTTCCTTGTCTCCAATCCGACTCCATACTCCATTACCGACCGAGATGTTGCTATCCTTTCTGCTGAAGACAGCCAGCGTCACTGGATCTCAATCTCCAAGAAACAAGACATCCTTTCTCAAGCAATGCAGTCCGCCCTACCAGACCTTAGTCCTATCAGTAACTTTCCCCTCTCCCCTTTTCTGCAGACTATGTCACCATCTCAACCTACCAGACCGACTACCCTTCAAACTGAGCTACCCACTCAACTTCGTCAACAGCAGCCCATCACTTACATCAACCTGTCTGATTGCGTTGGCCCTCTTCAACAACTTATGAACGTCCTGGGAACATCAACCAACCCAACATTAGCCCCAAATCAAGCCACTTTGTCAAACCCTCCACCTCCTAACGTCCAATCGTCTCCTGCAATACAACAGGAATCACTCAACCAAGAAGATCCTCTGAACTCTCTTCCAACTATTGATGAATGTCGCGCCCTCGCCCCGGAAGCCACATCTGACACCAGCAGCTCTTCGTCATCATCCTCTTCGTCGTCATCAGCCTCATCCACCTCTTCTGCTGAACGACACAAAGAACTTATGTCTGTACTGTCCCAAATAAACACCAACTTACAGAATCTTCACTCGGAAATACATAAACAGTATCAATTCAACTACAATTTTGCAAGAAGTATGACAGATCTTACTGACATTCTCCGGCATCAACATCAATCCACCCAATCTGCTGCTGACCGTCATCCCCCAACATCGCTTCGTGTTGAGTCCGCCCACAACAACCATCAACACCATCCAGACCACTCTACCTCCCAAACCTCCACCATCCGTCATCACCACCGCGACAGATCACCTTTGAGATCCAGGAATAATGAAGCAAGACACGAGAAGGAAAACCATCGAGAGCGACGATTTGTTCATCATAGAATGTATTAGAAAAGTTCTGTTTTGATTGAAACATTGTTACATAGTCATTTAACATGAGTTACAATCTTTTAAAATCTATGCTTTTTTAGGTCAGTCGTTAATTTAAGAAAAAGTGCCTTAAATTATCTAGTCATTTTGTTAAGAAGGTTTAATAATTATTTAAGTATAAATGTTTGCAAGTGAATACATGTTGACTAATTAACTTTGGTATTCAAGTTGAAATATGGTATTCAAGATTTTCTGGAGAGTAATTTTTTTGTTGTATGTAAAAATATTGCTGAACAGTCAGTTAAATTATTTACATTGTGTTTACTTGTACAAATTGGAAGTCTAGTCATCACATTATTTATATTGACTTTCTCTGATCTCAAATAATTTATTATTGTACATAGGATTGAAATTTGTTGTGATTGTTTTTACAGCATTTTGTTGTATGGTAGTTCTTGTGCTTTAAGCAGTGAAACATAACACTGTACAAAGTGTTGTACCTTAAAAAATGCTCTAAATCACACTGTACAAAGTGTTTATTTTTTTTTATATATATTACAGTTTTACTGATATTGTAACTGTTAGAGAGTTAAAGTACAAATTTTTAATTACTTAATTATTTAAAGGAGGACCTTTAAAATTGAAGGAGGGGTAATGTCATGCCCTAGATTGTTTATGAAAACATGTGTTTATGTTCATGTACATTGTTCATTTTTACCGTTTATGTTTTGCATCTAAATGACTATGTCACTGTTATTTAATGCTTTTATTGGATGCTGTGTGGAAGTTAGAGCTGATAACAGCCGATGCCTACCTTTTGCGCTTCTTTATTATTTGTAATATCCTTTTTAAAAGTCTCATTGTTTAAGCGTCTGTTAATGTGGCAGCCATTTTTGCATAAACAGGAAGTTGATTTCCTGATGCTGACATAAGTGCCTTCTGGGTAGTTTACACTGACTACAGTATTTTGACAGTTTCGTCATACAATATCTTTTGTTAAATACTCATATTCCTTCTTAAAAATTGTTTAAAAAGGTAATAGTCATCTTTATAAATGAATTATTGATTTAATTGATATGTATTTGACTACTGCTTCATTGTAATATCGTCAGAAATATCATTTTAATATGAGTGACATTTACCGTGTCAAGAACGCTCAAATTTTATTGTGCGCTCTTGCGCGCTTTACTGCTCGTTGTTTGTGCGCTTTTTGTGCACAATTCATATGTGCGCTTTTACGTTATTATTGCACAACGTTATGTGTGCGCTTTTGGAGAGTATAAAAGGCACTGAAAATTCTCATTCGAGGACTCTGAACTTTGTTTTCCTAGGTGTGAGACCTATTTTATTTTTCTTATATAAGCATTTAAAATACAGTTTTCAATAAGACTTAGCTATTAAAATTCAGACTGAATTTTATAAATACTTAAAAATTGCATTTGTCATCTTTTTAGAACATTATAAAATAGAAAGTGCAAATACTTAACATGACACATGTACGTGTATATTGCTGTATTATAATGTAAATGTCTGAAAATTAATCTGTCTGTTAAGAAATATATATATATTGAAAGTTGTTATTTATTTATTCGTTATGAATGAATAAAATTTAGAAAGGTTATAAATCTTGAGTTTGTATTTTTTTTTGACAATTTTAAAACAACTGAATAGGCAAAATGTTATTCTTAGTTTACTGTTTATCAGAGTCCATTTTAGTTCCATGTTAAACTTGAATAAAAGCTTCAAGTTTGGAAAAGTTAAAGAAACTGAAGTAAAATCACAGCTACCGCTCGGCTCGTGACAGTATTAATTCACGGATCGCTGAATTTTATCATATCCCACAATACTACGACTATTTGCAAAACATTATATAAATATGATACATGTATTAGAACAAACATTTTTTTGATAAACAAAATAAAACATTTAAGCGAATATACGCCAGTTAGAGGAGGGAAAAGTAACGCTAACGGTTCTCAGTTCTGCTAACGGGCATCTCTTACATCAAGTGAAAAATACAGTAGGTTCGTGTTAAGGGTATTGGAAAGATATGTGTATGTAGACACGAGATTCGTTCTTAAATGCACTGTTTACGAAACATTAAGTTGAAATAAAACAGAAACAAATTAAGGGTTGTTTTAAATTTCGAAACACGGAAAAAATAATCGCAACAACTTTTATTTAACATACGAAGATATTGTGATGACCATTTTCACGTGTGAATAATTTTTAAAAATGATCAATAGTTAGACCTATGGAGTCGTCTACCTTACTCTACAGGAATATTGTCTCTCTTCTCTCATAGGCGTCACACACATACATCTATGAGGTGGCAAACAACACAAACATGAACTGGTTTGACGCCCAGCGATTCTGCCTCGCACTGGGCAGACGGCTTTCCAGCGCGAGTCAGGTAGAAAACAAGGTCGGCTGGTTAGGTGCTCGGAAGTTGCGTTCCGGATGGACCTGGTTGTCTGGAGAATCGGTGACCGCTTCCATAGTTGAAAATCAGAACTCGACCTGCTTGCTTCGTTGGCTAGATCTTCTGCATGACCATCCATGTGAACATCATCTTCCAGTGAATGAAATCAGATGCGATATTAGTTGATTGCTTTGAGGATGTTTAATGTATGATTAGTGTATGTCTATAGTGCATTTTGATATATTTTGTTTAGATTTTATTTTGTATAGTTTGTAAAGATGCTCGTTATTATGCTGGTACAAATTTGCCATGATTTTATACTATTACATGTATATTGTTGCCTTTATTTTTTTTGCATACAGATTCGTTGTTTAGTTTGTTGTCCGTTTAAACAATAAACCATTTATATCGCGGCGGTAAATTAAACAATTCGCATTTCCTGTTCCATCTGCGGCCCGTTTTATCAAACATCGTACGCCATTCTCACCTTACGATGCAATTTTCGAAGCGCCATAAATATGTAACCGTCACATCTATAATTACTTTTGTTGAATATTTCCATTCATTTCCAAAGTAGCTGTCAAATATCCTTTATATTTGAAACACACATATCATAATCACATATATTTTTAAATTACAAAATTCAATCGTAAGTTAACATTATCGTACGATCTTTGATAAGACGGATCCCTTGTTTACAAGTGCCTATCGCGTATATAGGGTGCAGGATCACGTGACTTTGTGGGAACCAGTAAGTGGTGATTTTTTAAAATAACTTTTTAAAACAAATTTTCTAGAGAATTTCAACTTGTGCATAAAAGACAAATTTTATGCTGCTTATGGCAATAAGAAATAAATCAGAATTACCTAATTTGATTAGAATGTCTTCTTGTTCAAAAATGATATGTGTACTGTTTTCATTTATACGGTTTTGCTTCATGCAACGTACAATTTTGTCCCCAATTTCAGACTTATGGAAGAATTTCTTATACCTTAAGAAATAGGGGCAAACTGCAAGACAAACTTTCTCTCATGCACGAAATAAATTTTTGCAAACTAATTTCAATAACTTGAGATATTTGCAAAAATACAGTTTAAACGGTGTGTTAACATTCTATGATTTCAAGACCACACGTGATATAGCCAAGCCGGGGAATCTAACCCGAGATTTGTAATCAAGCGCTTTACTAACTGACTATTAATGTGTATTTTAGGTATTTAAGATAGTCTCCCACAACTACTTTCTCTGTCCATCATTTATACTGTGTTAATTTTGTTTTGTCCTTATGATTGTATACATCGAGAAGTGAAAACAAGAGTACAATCTCTGCTTGGATAACAGATGACAGTTGTTTTTCAAGGAGTTATTTTTACAACGTTTTAGTAAGCACTGACAATTATTTCATGTTGGTATGTTCATTGGAAGACAATAACATGAAATTCTGTTCAGTGCTTACTATTAAATAGATTTGCAATATTTAGATAATGTAGTATGTATCTGCAAATTGTTTTGTCAGAATGTTACGTGATAAGGTCGAATGCAAAAGACTACGTACAGTGTATATGACTTTGTTGAACAAAGTGCACGTTTTAAAATCAACGAAACCTATAAGGCGATGATTACTTCGCTATGTGTGAGGCAAGCCGGTTTAATTGGTTTGAAATCCAAATAATTTGCATTGGCGGTTGTAGAGTGTATATATAAGCTTCATATCTTGTGTTGTTTCATTTCATAGATACATACCTGTTTTGTATTGTGGTAAGCGATTTTTTTCTCAGGAATTTTACATTATTCCTTTACATGATACAATAGTAATTGCGTTATTTAACTTCTTACTTAAACTAAGAAGACTGCAGAAGACGTAAGCTGCGTAATTGTCTTGTAATCATATTATAGTATTACGGAATGGATTATGTATTACAACTAACTGATTTTTAAGCAAGAAAGTCGGTCATCGACTATTTCCTGTAGTCACAATTCCTTCAATGTTAAACCGTTCAAGTTTTAAGTCACTTACATTGTTGTAATATAAGTTTGAATAGTATGTAGTTGTGTTTCTTTTCACTGCTAAGTATCTTAAATGTATTTCAAGAAAAGAAATCGAGGCGACTATGTCTAAAATCAAGTTTTAATGTCAACTAGTTACATTTCGGTACGTTTGGAACATACTTAGTAATGGATCACCTAGTATTTGATTTTTTAAATCGAGGATAATCCAAAGATAAAATGTGCTTTCAAAGATAAGAATTGTGGATGCTATTTTGCATGTCAGGTAAATGCAAAAATGACTTGCAGGAGTGACTTATTTTGACCAGAAGGGCATGATTTGAGCAGACTTAGTAGAGGGCATATAGTAAATGATCATTTAATATTGATCGTCGGGCGTTTGTCGTTATTCCTTGGAAGAGTTTTGACAATTTCATATTGCGGTTTATGACTTATCAATTTAAACAAACTCTAGACGACTGACTCAGCAAGAAAGACGACCAACGACGACGGACGACGCATGAACCCCTTCCCCCGCATTAATAAATTATTTAGAAATTGTATGTTCTAAAGCAAAATCAATCATCTCATTTCATCTTCGGCTGTGGTCCCATCTGAGACAAAGGCCGACAACCATCTTCCTCCAGGCGGCTCGGTTCTTGGCGAGTCTCTCCACCCGCCCCCATGTTTGGCCTATCTGCTTAGCAAAGTATTATCCACGATAAGGTATACTAATTATGTGTTTTTACATGGATTTTACAGGAGCTTTTGTTGCACGGCATTATTAATAGTAAGCGAGAACCTGTTCTCTTGCAATATTACAGAAATCCACTGTCATTCAGAAATGCATCAATGCTAATGAAGAAATGCGAATATGTATTCCATTTAATAGATAATCACACAAAAAAGCATGCTTAGTATTCAATGACTTATGACGTCGCTAGTTTTAACTCCCTTCGATATGAGACAAAGGATATGAGAAAGAAGATATGTGTGTGAGTGTACTACGATGTATTCGAGATTATTCTGGACCGTACCAGCAACTCGGGAAGTTAACTTGGATATTTAAGCTTAAGACGGAAGTTCCCAGTGGACTTTACACAAAATCGGAAGAAAGACGAGTGTGATACGCAACACACAGTCTCTTCATGGTAATATGGCAAATCATCTTTAAATTGCAATATGAATGACAAAGTTTCAAGCTGGACAAGCCGTTTATTGGCCAATTTTGATAATCGACCTGTCAGTTTTGTATTGACCTTTGACGTAAGAACATAGACACACGTTGCACACTTACTTATGATGTTCGAAATGTGTGGTAAGTGATTCTAAAAATTGCACGACGAATGAAAAAGTTACAATCCGGGCACTCTCGGACGCAAGCAAAAACTTAGATTAGCCAGGTACATCAGAGAGATCCGAGGGTCTCAGTTCATGCATATTGCACCTTGTGCAACGATGGACCTCTTAAAAGCCGCACTCACGAATACTTTAAAAGATCAAATTGTATGGAATGTTACCGACCAACATACAAACCCCGAATTGAAATTTGCCGACCAATAACGATTTGATTACAACCCAAAACAAGTAGTTTCTATACACGCGATAGCTTGTGATACATGTTTACAAGGACAAGGACACTTCGTTCGTACCTAGCGTATCGTTATTTACCACTGCGGGGAATCACGTGATCACAAAAGTATATCGTACGCACAAAATGGAGGAAAAGCTCTCGCTTAATGACGAAAATCAAGGTATTCTCATGTTTTATGATTTCTAAATTTATGATAACTATGCGCAAAGTACCCGCTTAGTCTCCTTATGTACTCTGGTAATTGTCGTTTTTCTTAGATTTCTGTAGTTTTCTCAAACATTCAGACACAATAAACAATGAAAATTGTACATCGTCTGAACATACTTTATTTTGACGCGTTTGCTATTCAAGATGACAAACAAACAAATAAATACAACAGTTTTTGCTTTCTAACATGCTTAGAATATTTCGTACAAGGTTTTCCACGTTGTTTTAGCTTTTTTCAGATCTGTGGCGAGTAATTTGGAACATAGTACATCGTCTTAACGTTTTTTGTTTGAGTACATCGTCTGAACGGTTTTGAGTACATCATCTGAACTGCTTCTGTTTTTACTTTTAATGCGATGTTTATCAAAATAAAATTGTAATAACATCTGTGATCAGCCAAGCGTTTTTTTATTCCAAATGACGTTCCGTTCTATGATAAGAAAACACAAAATCCTGCGTAATTTATACATGTTTAAATAGTATTTAATTTTATTAAATTAAATTAATTAAATTAAATAGAAGTCACGCTCGAAAAAGGTTGTTATTTATATATATAAAAGCATGAACATAATGTAATAGGAGGTATGTCATTTGGACGAAAGATCCTTGGCTTTCCACATATTTATATTTAAAAAGACCAAATGTAGTTTGCAGTAAAACTAAACTGAACTTAACATTTCTATTTACATACTTGGCGCATGTGACATTTCTTTTTACATACTTGGCGCATGTGAGAATTTATTTAAAATATAATGCTCGGCTCGAAACAGTGGCATTAACATTATTAAATGTAAATGTTAGTCTTAATTACATATATGTGGTAATCGATATATAACTATTTTTGTGATGTCATAAAATAAATTGGTATAATTAGATGTCTTTTATATTTAGCTGTTTTGTTATTTCAGAATGCGCCAAAAGTCAAATCTATCGCTTCATCGCTTGAAGAGAAAGCGCTTGAAAACATCGCAAACAATACGATTAGTTACAACAAAATGCATTTTGTCGACTGCATGTCACACTGGAGTTTGTCTGCAACAAATTACACCTGTGCTAACGCCCATAAAGTCACCATTTCGTTCACCATTGTATAAAGTATCTCCACCCAAAAAGCGAGCAAAGAAAAGCATTTCTGCAAGGGCTCTTTTTGAGCAGCAGCCATCTTGGGAAAAATATGCCGTGGCATTCATGACGCTACTGAATCAGATTTTCTTCTAAACATTAACAATGGATCAGTCAAAACGAAAAGCGAACAGTTAAGTGGAATCGATATCGTGTGAAACTCAAAGCTTTTAGAATACTACAACACCAGCAATTTAACGAGATACATATTCGTAAAATAGTTTGTACTAATGTATCTAAGATATGCAATAGTTGTATATCTACATCTCAAATATTAACTCTTATCAGATTCTACCACCTCCTTTTAATACCAATTTTATGAATTGTTATAGACTTTCCGAAAAACTTTAAGAATGTTTTGTGCTTTTTAATGCCAAATACAAATTATGTTAATGTTATGTCACAAAATAAAGTTTAATGTTAATAAAGAAGTCATTATGACCTAGTGTTATATTGTATATGCAACATCATATAGAGGCCCTCGAATACATGTATGTGTTATTTAATCCTGACTGGGGTCAGAAGTTGCCACACGCAGGAAGTTAAATATTTTATTGAAGCTAAATAACTGATAAAATAACTTCCTACCGCATGTGCCAATTTTGATGGGGGGGGGGGGGGCTGATATAAGACATTGGCAAAAAACAGCAAATACACTTTACAAAAGTTCTGATGCTTCAAGAGAAATCTACTGGATTAAAGCATTTTGAGGACTTTTATATTTATTATCTATTTTATATATATTATACCCGGTACATGAATGTCTTCCTATCAGAATAAACTGCTGTTGATAGCCTAGCGCAATGTTGAAATTAAGCATTTGTACACTTCAGCATGTGGTGCATTACAACTAGTGTTTTGTGTATTTTCTTCATTGTCAGATATAAGTTCTAAAAGACAACATCAGTGCAGCAATATTTATTTTTTTATAAACGATAGTGTTAACAAGGCTTTGCTATAGCCGTACACGGTAAACTGCCCCGCTTCCTAGTGGCCATGTTTTTCAACGGACCGTAACAATTTTCGAATTAAGCCGATGTATCATAACAACAAATGTTCGGACCAAGTTTCATGAAGATTGAAGTATAAATGTGACTTATAGAGTGTAAAAAAGGTTTTACTATAGCCATATGAGCAAATATGCCCCCCTGGCGGCCATCTTTTTCAACGAACAGTATTTTCAAAGAAAGCTGTGTTACAACCTGAAGTGTAATAACGACCTGAATTGTAATAAACTTTATTACATTATTACAATTGCGTGACAACCTAAATTGTAATAACGCCCGAAAGTGTAATAAACTTTTTTCTTGCTTTAAAATTGCATCTGATCACATTTCCAAACACAGATTATTGCAAAATATAATGCATACATGGATATAATATATATATTAATAGGGTAATACGAATTATGAATGACAAAAAGGTGTTCTCATACAAACTCAATTGTAATAAAGATATTACATTATTACAATCGCGTGTCGACCTGAATTGTAATAACGCCCAAAAGTGTAATAAATTTATTTCTTGGTTTAAAATTGCATCTTATAGCATTTTTAAGCACATATGTTTGCAAAATATAGTGTATATATGTATATAAAAATGTATCTTAATTAGGTAATACGACCTATGAATGACAAAAAATGTGTTCTCATACAAAACCAATTGTAATAAAGTTATTACATTATTACAACTGCTTGTCGACCTGAATTGTAATAACGCCCGAAAGTGTAATAAACTTATCTTTTGGTTTAAAATCGCATCTTATCGCATTTTCAAACACAGAATATAGCAAAATATAATGCATAAATGTATATAAAATATCTATTAATAGGGCAAAACGACCTATGAATGACGAAAAGGGTGTTCTCATACAACCTCAATTGTAATAAAGTTATTACATTATTACAATTGCGTAACAACCTGAATTGTAATAACGCCCGAAAGTGTAATAAACTTTTTTCTTGCTTTAAAATTGCATCTGATCGCATTTCCAAACACAGATTATTGCAAAATATAATGCATACATGGATATAATATATATATATATATATATATATATATATATATATATATATATATATATATATATATATATATATATATATATATATATATATATATATATATATATATATATATATATATATATATATATATATATATTAATAGGGTAATACGACCTATGAATGACAAAAAATGTGTTCTCATAGAACCTCAATTGTAATAAAGTTATTACATTATTACAATTGCGTAACAACCTGAATAACGCCCGAAAGTGAAATAAACTTTTTCCTTGCTTTAAAATTGCATCTGATTGCATTTCCAAACACAGATTATTGCAAAATATAATGCATACATGGATATAATATTTATATTTATAGGGTAATACGACCTATCAATGACAAAAGGGTGTTCTCATACAACCTCAATTGTAATAAAGTTATTACATAATTACAATCGCGTGTCGACCTGAATTGTAATAACGCCCGAAAGTGTAATAAACTTATTTCTTGGTTTAAAATTGCATCCTATCGCATTTTTAAGCACATATGTTTGCAAAATATAGTGTATATATGTATATAAAAATGTATCTTAATAAGGTAATACGACCTATGAATGACAAAACATGTGTTCTCATACAAAACCAATTGTAATAAAGTTATTACATTATTACAACTGCTTATCGACCTGAATTGTAATAACGCCCGAAAGTGTAATAAACTTATCTTTTGGTTTAAAATCGCATCTTATCGCATTTTCAAACACAGATTATTGCAAAATATAATGAATATATGTATATAAAATATATATTAATAGGGCAATACGACCTATGAATGACAAAAAAGGTGTTCTCATACAACCTCAATTGTAATAAAGTTATTACATTATTACAATTGCGTAACAACCTGAATTGTAATAACGCCCGAAAGTGTAATAAACTTTTTTCTTGCTTTAAAATTGCATCTGATCGCATTTCCAAACACAGATTATTGCAAAATATAATGCAAACATGGATATAATAAATATATATATTAATAGGGTAATACGACCTATGAATGACAAAAAGGTGTTCTCATACAAACTCAATTGTAATAAAGTTATTACATTATTACAATCGCGTGTCGACCTGAATTGTAATAACGCCCGAAAGTGTAATAAACTTATTTCTTGGTTTAAAATTGCATCTTATCGCATTTTTAAGCACATATTTTTGCAAAATATAGTGTATATATGTATATAAAAATGTATCTTAATAAGGTAATACGACATATGAATGACAAAAAATGTGTTCTCATACAAAACCAATTGTAATAAAGTTATTACATTATTACAACTGCTTATCGACCTGAATTGTAATAACGCCCGAAAGTGTAATAAACTTATCGTTTGGTTTAAAATCGCATCTTATCGCATTTTCAAACACAGATTATTGCAAAATATAATACATATATGTATATAAAATATATATTAATAGGGCAATACGACCTATGAATGACAAAAAATGTATTCTCATAGAACCTCAATTGTAATAAAGTTATTACATTATTACAATTGCGTAACAACCTGAATTGTAATAACGCCCGAAAGTGTAATAAACTTTTTTCTTGCTTTAAAATTGCATCTGATCGCATTTCCAAACACAGATTATTGCAAAATATAATGCATACAAGGATATAATATATATATATATTAATAGGGTAATACGACCTATGAATGACAAAAAGGTGTCTCATACAAACTAAATTGTAATAAAGTTATTTCATTATTACAATCGCGTGTCGACCTGAATTGAAATAACGCCCGAAAGTGTAATAAACTTATTTCTTGGTTTAAAATTGCATCTTATCGCATTTTTAAGCACATATTTTTGCAAAATATAGTGTATATATGTATATAAAAATGTATCTTAATAAGGTAATACGACCTATGAATGACAAAAAATGTTTTCTCATACAAAACCAATTGTAATAAAGTTATTACATTATTACAACTGCTTATCGACCTGAATTGTAATAACGCCCGAAAGTGTAATAAACTTATCGTTTGGTTTAAAATCGCATCTTATCGCATTTTCAAACACAGATTATTGCAAAATATAATGCATATATGTATATAAAATATATATTAATAGGGCAATACGACATATTATGACAAAAAATGTGTTATCATAGAACCTCAATTGTAATAAAGTTATTACATTATTACAATTACGTAAAAACCTGAATAACGCCCGAAAGTGAAATAAACTTTTTCCTTGCTTTAAAATTGCATCTGATTGCATTTCCAAACACAGATTATTGCAAAATATAATGCATACATGGATATAATATATATATTTATAGGGTAATACGACCTATGAATGAAAAAAAGGTGTTCTCATACAAACTCAATTGTAATAAAGTTATTACATAATTACAATCGCGTGTCGACCTGAATTGTAATAACGCCCGAAAGTGTAATAAACTTATTTCTTGGTTTAAAATTGCATCCTATCGCATTTTTAAGCACATATGTTTGCAAAATATAGTGTATATATGTATATAAAATGTATCTTAATAAGATAATACGACCTATGAATGACAAAAAATGTGTTCTCATACAAAACCAATTGTAATAAAGTTATTATATTATTACAACTGCTTATCGACCTGAATTGTAATAACGCCCGAAAGTGTAATAAACTTATATTTTGGTTTAAAATCGCATCTTATCGCATTTTCAAACACAGATTATTGCAAAATATAATGCATATATGTATATAAAATATATATCAATAGGGCAACACGACCTATGAATGACAAAAAAGGTGTTCTCATACAACCTCAATTGTAATAAAGTTATTACATTATTACAATTGCGTAACAACCTGAATTGTAATAACGCCCGCAAGTGTAATAAACTTTTTTCTTGCTTTAAAATTGCATCTGATTGCATTTCCAAACACAGATTATTGCAAAATATAATGCATACATGGATAATATATATATAGTAATAGAGTAATACGACCTATGAATGACAAAAAGGTGTTCTCATACAAACTCAATTGTAATAAAGTTATTACATTATTACAATCGCGTGTCGACCTGAATTGTAATAACGCCCGAAAGTGTAATAAACTTATTTCTTGGTTTAAAATTGCATCTTATCGCATTTTTAAGCACATATTTTTGCAAAATATAGTGTATGTATGTATATAAAAATGTATCTTAATAAGGTAATACGACCTATGAATGACAAAAAATGTGTTCTCATACAAACCCAATTGTAATAAAGTTATTACGTTATTACAACTGCTTGTCGACCTGAATTGTAATAACGCCCGAAAGTGTAATAAACTTATCTTTTGGTTTAAAATCGCATCTTATCGCATTTTCAAACACAGATTATTGCAAAATATAATGCATACATGGATATAAAATATATATTAATATGGAGATACGACCTATGCATGGCAAAAAGGTGTTCTCATACAACCTCAATTTTAATAAAGTTATTACATTATTACAATTGCTTGTCGACCTGAATTGTAATTACATGGTGTTAGTTACAGTCTTGGAAGTATTTTCATGTTGAATTCACACTCATGATGCAGACTGCATGCTTATAAGCTCTAGGTATAAATAATGACTGTGACTAAAGATCTAAAGATTCTTAGACTAAGTGCTAATTAATTACAATCTAATACAAGCAAGAAAGTAAGGTACTGTATGATTGGTGGATGAGAGATAGATATGATTGGTCAGTGATGTGTGTGGGTGTAACTTGGTATTAGGGATGAAAAGGTTTTCAAAGGGGAGAAAGTCAGTGAGATGTTACGAAGAAACAGTTAGAGAGTCAGTTGGAAATAAAATTAGAAGTTAGAGAGTCAGTTGGAAATAAGTTAGAAACAAGTTATACAAAAATGAGTTTGGGATTGGATAGAGTTCGGAAAAGGCAGATAATAGAAGAGAGGAAGGAGGGAAATATAGGAGGATGTAATAATGTGAATAATGAGACTTATGAATAAATAAAAGTGTAAATGCAGCAAGCGAGTTGTGTTGTGCTTCTGATGATAAGGCACAGTTTCTCCCGATCCGGTTACACTTCTTCTCTTTTGTGCCACCTGTTATGCACTAATTGTTGTTAAAAAGTCACCCATTTATTATAATGATGGATTATTCTACCCTATTGATGTATTCCTTTCCTCCAAATGTATCTTTTCCATTTTAACATGTTTGGCGCACTTAAGTGTTATTGCGCCCTAAAATGTAATTAACTATTTTATTTGTTGGAAAATTCATATAAAGTGCTATAACAACAGGACCGTTTCAATAAACATCGAAGATACACATTTACGATACGATACCTTTTTCGAAGATACATAATTGCTAAAGTCCATATCATATGATTATAAATTTTCAGTACTTAATTAATAACATTGGCATCTCAAGCGCCGTATATATTTGACGAGCATGGCGAGCTAGTTCGTCTACTTATTAAGATGACAAAATTCTCTCGTAAGTTAAAATTATCGTACGTTCGTTTTTGACAGAACTGTAATAATCTGTATTATACAACTGCAATCGTTTGTTACTCTTACCCTGATGTGTAATAATGTTCGTTCTTGGTAGAGACGGTATGTCTTGATGCTCTAAACTTATTATACTTTAGACTGTAAAAAATAAATAAAAAAGGAATATAAACATTGAAATGCTACCATTGAATGATACAAACATGATATGATACTCGACGGATTTTAAAATAAAGAAACTAAAGATGCTCCAGCAGTATTGCTTGCACTGCATGATAAAAACAACATACACCGTTAAGTATACATTATAATACAAAAGCTGGGATGACCGGCTTTGAACGGTCAATAAACACGGTTAAGCAGTCTTTAAATCTATTATACACATAACAGTTGATTCTCGCACTGCAATATTATGCAACAACAATAAAATACTAGTAAACGTTTTTTGTTCTGATTGAATCGTTCCAACACACAATATCAAGCAGTGTAGCTCCATTTACTCTAGCAATATTCCAATTGTACAGAGATACATGGTCCTTCATTTATTGCAAGACCAGTTGTTAAGATCAGCAAGGCATAGCAGCTTAAAATCCCAATAGAATAAAGCTTATAACGGCCAATTGTAAGCACTTGGGGTGACCAATATGTAAAGAATGCCAAAAACAGTACTGTATCTAAAACATTTACTCTGTTCGTCATACTATGGTACAGGAAATATGGAATACATAAAGTAGCGAAATGTGAAATGTTTGGTGTTAGCCATGTACCCTTTATGCAGAAACCCAGTATCTGCCTAATGGGAACATGTTTCTCTCCTCACCACGTAGAGGTCCCAAACAAAGAGGATTTGTTTTTTGTTTTTTTCTTTTTTTTGCGGGGTGGGTGGTGGTTGGGTGTGTGCGCACTTAAGACCATGTGATAAGATGAACTTCCAACGAAGTACTTGCTACTATTGAAATATACATTCAATAAATAATGTCGGTTTTTCATCGTTTTGGAATTTTCATATCATGTTTATTGCAGTCATGACTATGAGCCATTCTTCACAAAACAGAAAGCGTATGAAAAACCGAAAGCATTGATTATTTGATATAGTACAAAATATGCATTTGAAGAATTTAAAAAATGGACTTAATGTTATTTTGAATATCTTTTTTGGGGGGGAGTGGGGCTGGGGTGGGCGTGGAATTCCGCGGGTGTGCCATGTAAAAACGAAACATTCAGTAATATTTACCAATAAGAGAGCTGGTATAAAACACCCCTTTGATTTGGGTGCATTGGCAAAATTTTACCACAGATACTTCCTCTGTCTTATTTTCATGTAAGAAGAAACTGTGAAACGATGCACATACTCAACTATTACCTTCACTTCCAGGTTACGTCACGTAACTCGTACCAGTTGTCTCCAATGACATACAACCAAAGCCAGGCATACCGCCACCTCGGCCCAGCAAATCTAAGGAGTGATCTTACGCCAAGCATGACGCCACTTCTACGCCCGAATTTGCGCCTTAATCGCGCTACACTGACAGGTCGTGGAACAGTGGGCATTAGTGAAGGACTAAGTAACATGCGTCTATAGCCAATGGAGCAAACTACCTCTGCAAAATATAGCGAAACACGTTGCAATGTGTAGCGCATATAAGGATAAAGAGAAATTGTAACCATAACAATTTCTCGTAAAATCTCATTCGGAAGGTAAGGTCTTTCTAAGGAAAGATCCACACTTTCCTCGTCAATGTGATTGATTTCTCTTGGTTCTGATTCAATACCATTTTCAGGTGTATCGATTGTGTCGCTCTCGGTTTCTGTCGGTTCAGGTTCACGATTGATAGAATGTGCGGATTCATTTGTATTGTCATCTTCGTTTTGTCTTGATTGGTCTTCTGTCTCGATTTCATGCATACGAATGTCTGTTTCGGTAACACTCGATCCCGTTTCATTGTGAAACGTTCGTAGCAATCTCTGTTTGTACGATTCTTCCAGACCTAAGGAAACATAGTGTTCGCCAATGTTTTCAGGAAAGTAGCCCAATGTAAAACATGCGATATCTTCTGCATATTCTCCATCGTTAGACACCAGTCTTGTGTGATCAATGCCTTCCGAATTTAGTATGAGGAACTGGCAGTTCAATTCTCTTGAAAGGGCAACAAGAGTGAGGTGGTCTCCGTATGTTTTTGGTTGTCTCATACTTTACAAGTACTGATACATATCTTCTTGGACAAAGTCTCTGTAGTAATATCTGTGCTTTTCAAAATGTGTAACGGCATTTTCGCGCAGGCTAGCGGCGTTTTGGTACAAACCAACTCTTGTCAGTTGATGGCTTATGGCATTAAATTGGCAGTCTCCGTCACCTTCAGGGTTATAAATAATTCTTGACCTGTTGTCGTTCCATAATTGCAACTGTTCATGTACAGCTGTACTGACAGGGTTTTCTAATTGATCGTCTTCTGTTTCATTGCTCGCATTGCTTCGACTATTATCGTCTTCACTGCAAACGTTGTCGCTATGAAGAACAACATAGTACTTTCGTTTGTGTTGGCGTTTTTGTTCCATCAATTGAAACTCTCTTATCGACCATTTTCTCCGTCTGTGTTCTTCTTCGATCGTTCTACTGGTGATGTTTTCAATGCTTAGCCATCTGCTGTGAGTTACGTTTTCATTGTCACGATATTTGACAAGGTACTTGTCAAACGCTTTGTTCCTTTTCAAAACTACACCACGAAGAATATACTCCTTATATGGAACCCTCCTGACACCGAAGGGATATTTTAATAGGACTTTGTCTCCTTTTTGATATATGGAGCATGCTTTACTTTTCCAGTATCTAGCCATCACTCGCCTATCACATCTAGCAGATGCATCGGATGCTTTTTTTCGTGATTCATTGACATCAACGTTTCTGCCAAAATAAATGTTGTATGGCGTTTGATAAGCTAGCACTTCCTTGGGTTGTCGATTCATAGCGGCGGCTACGTCTTCAAGACTTTCCACCCAGTTATAGCCAGTTCTGGCCTTTTTCATCATATCATATCTGATCTTTGACCGTAGGATTCTGTTTTGTCGCTCTACTTTTCCCTGGCTCTGAGGATGGTAAGGACGGCTCTTAATGACTTTCACTTGTTTTTCCCCCAAAAACCGCTTGACATTTCCCAAAAATTCAGGTCCATTGTCACTTTGGAGAATTTGCGGGTACCCATTCCCTGAAAATACAGACTTTAATGCTTTTGCAACGTGCTCGGAGGATTTGCTTTCAAGGGGGCGTAGAAAAACAAACCTTGAAAATACATCAACAATTGTAAGAATGTATTTATACGTTGTGCCAGAAAATGAGATTTCTTTCATTTTGACCAAGTCTATCTGAACTCTTTCAAATACGTTGCTGGCATGAATCGGCTTAATTGGTGGTTTGTTTGTAAATTTAGCATTGATTTCGCCATGCTTGTGATGCTTTGTCAAAACACGTCGCATGTTGGTCTCACTGACTGAGGTATATTTACTTTTCAAAGAATATGCAACAGCTATTGCGCCAGCACCCTTTGTTTCTTTAAATTTGTGTTTGACTATGTTTTGAACGGCAGATTTGCGAACAACTAGCTTTCCATCATGAAGGGGATTTTTTCCCTGTAGAGACAATCGTTGCTTATTCCTCCAAAACATCACGAGGGCGCTTTTTTCTACGGCACTTCTTTCAGAAACCTTTCGTTGGTACTTACCCTTAAGCAACTCAACAAGAGTGTTATAAGTAGCATCGTCAACAGGTCTCATTTTGTTTGTTTTAATATTGAAACAGAAAAAAACTAAACAAGTGATTAGGATAACTTCGAGAAATGAAGTCAGTCCTGTTTCTATCGTCTTATATATAGCGTTTGAATAGTCAGCCTCTGTAAATTTATCTACATTTTATATACGACACACAAACACTAAAATTGTAATTTTATATACGACACACAAGCACTGAACTTGTATATGAATAATTAACTAAGTTTGGCAATTATCAGCACTATGTACCATTCATAGTGCAGATGCGTTCATACGACACATAGACACAATTTTGTTTTACGGATCATTTGTACCTAAAGGCTATGTTCTCATATTTAGTTAGTTGTTGGCGTTAGTATGGTGGCGTTACAGGTTGCGCGGTCGTTCAGAATAAGTCAACATACAGAGTTACAAGTATCGGGTATTGTAAAAGTATTTATGTTCATACAGAACTATTTCCCAAGACATATTTAACCCAACGGTTAGTGTCTACACATATTTATATCAACAGTTATGAATAGAAGACAAATCACATTCACATAAAACACTTTCCTTGTAATAATAAACATTGTATACCTTAAATATATAATTTTTGAGTTCGAATATTAATAAATCTGGTATATGATTAACACTATTTATTTTGTCTGACAGACTGCATTTATAAAGTGTAGGATATGTGACAACATTTTGTGTTGTTGTATGTTTGATACATTTGTTTTCCATAAATGGGACTGAAAACAAACAACAGGCCATGTGTTGGGATCACCCCTGAATACTAACTATTGTAATTACTACCATATTGCTCTCTGTGTAAAGTTTTAAACAAGCCGTCGTTCCCACAGGCGCTCGATGGCAATGACTCAATCATTCGACTATACGTCGTGACTTTTTTTTTTTAAATGCAGCTGCAGCCGTGATTTTTATAAACCTGTTTATTATAATGCATACACATACTAAATCAATAAAAAATCTTCCGACAAAACGTCTTCTTAAAAAAAGATAGTTCGACTATGTATATAATTATTAACAAGGTAAGCCAATCGCCATTTTAAAATGCAACGGAAGTGCGTTGTTTCCCCGCTCGCTTATTGAAATGCTCACGCAGGCCGGGAACCTCGCTCGGGAACAGTTAACTGTTAAACTATCATATTTCTCGGTCATTGTCTCGATAATACACGGTACCATGTCCGATCTTAATAAATTATATTATTAAATATGTGCTTAAAAATGCGATAAGATGCAATTTTAAACCAAGAAAAAAGTTTATTACACTTTCGGGCGTTATTACAATTCAGGTTGTCACGCAATTGTAATAATGTAATAACTTTATTACAATTGAGTTTGTATGAGAACACATGTTTTGTCATTCATAGGTCGAATTACCTTATAAAGATACATTTTTATATACATGTATTCACTATATTTTGCAAATATATGTGCTTGAAAATGCGATAAGATGCACTTTTAAACCAAGAAATAAGTTGATTACACTTTCGGGCGTTATTACAATTCAGGTCGACACGCGATTGTAATAATGTAATAACTTTATTACAATTGAGGTTGTATGAGAACACCTTTTTGTCATTCATAGGTCGTATTGCCCTATTAATATATATTTTATATCCATGTATGCATTATATTTGGAAATTATCTGTGTTTTAAAATGCGACAAGATGCAATTTTAAACCAAGAAATAAGTCTATTTCACTTTCAGGCGTTATTACAATTCAGGTCGACAAGCGATTGTAATAATATAATCACTTTATTACAATTGAGTTTGTATGAGAACACATGTTTTGTCATTCATAGGTCGAATTACCTTATAAAGATACATGTTCATATACATGTATACACTATATTGTGCAAAAAATGTGTTTGAAAATGCGATAAGATGCACTTTTAAACCAAGAAATAAGTTTATTACACTTTCGGGCGTTATTACAATTCAGGTCAACAAGCGATTTTAATAATGTAATAACTTTATTACAATTGAGTTTGTATGAGAACACCTTTTTGTCATTCATAGGTCGAATTACCTTATAAAGATACATGTTCATATACATGTATACAGTATATTGTGCAAAAATATGTGCTTGAAAATGCGATAAGATGCACTTTTAAACCAAGAAATAAGTTTATTACACTTTCAAGCGTTTTACAATTCAGATCGACGCGCGATTGTAATAATGTAATTATTTTATTACAATTGAGTTTGTATGAGAACACCTTTTTTTCATTCATAGGTCGTATAACCCTAAAAATATATATATTATATCCATGTATGCATTATATTTTGCAATAATCTGTGTTTGGAAATGCGAACAGATGCAATTTTAAACCAAGAAAAAAGTTTATTACACTTTCGGGCGTTATTACAATTCAGGTTGTCACGCAATTGTAATAATGTAATAACTTTATTACAATTGAGGTTGTATGAGAACACCTTTTTTGTCATTCATAGGTCGTATTGCCCTATTAATAAATATTTTATATCCACGTATGCATTATATTTGGAAATAATCTGTGTTTGGAAATGCGATAAGATGCAATTTTAAACCAAGAAAAAAGTTTATTACACTTTCGGTTGTTATTACAATTCAGGTTGTCACGCAATTGTAATAATGTAATAACTTTATTACAATTGAGGTTGTATGAGAACACCTTTTTTGTCATTCATAGATCGTATTGCCCTATTAATATATATTTTATATATATGTATGCATGATATTTGACAATAATCTGTGTTTGAAAATGCGACCAGATGCAATTTTAAACCAAGAAATAAGTTTATTAAACTTTCGGGCGTTTTTACAATTCAGGTCGACAAGCAATTGTAATAAAGTTATAACTTTATTACAATTGAGTTTGCATGAGAACACATTTTTTGTCATTCATAGGTCGTATAACCATATAAAGATACATTTTCATATACATGTAAACACTATATTTTGCAAACATTGTTGCTTGAAAATGCGATAAGATGCACTTTTAACCCAAGAAATAAGTTTATTACACTTTCGGGCTGTGATAACAATTCAGGTCGACACGCGATTGTAATATTGTTATAACTTTGTTACAATTGAGGTTGTATGAGAACACCTTTTTGTCATGCATAGGTCGTATTGTCCTATTAATATATATATTATATCCACGTATGCATTATATTTTGAAATAATCTGTGTTTGGAAATGCGAACAGATGCAATTTTAAACCATGAAAAAAGTTTATTACACTTTCGGGCGTTATTACAATTCAGGTTGTTACGCAATTGTAATAATGTAATAACTTTATTACAATTGAGGTTCTATGAGAACACATTTTTTGTCATTCATAGGTCGTATTGCCCTATTAATATATATTTTATATACATATATGCATTATATTTTGCAATAATCTGTGTTTGAAAATGCGATAAGATGCGATTTTAAACCAAACGATAAGTTTATTACACTTTCGGGCGTTATTACAATGTAGGTCGATAAGCAGTTGTAATAATGTAATTACTTTATTACAATTGGTTTTGTATGAGAACACATTTTTTGTCATTCATAGGTCGTATTACCTTATTAAGATACATTTTTATATACATATATACACTATATTTTGCAAAAATATGTGCTTAAAAATGCGATAGGATGCAATTTTAAACCAAGAAAAAAGTTTATTACACTTTCGGGCGTTATTACAATTCAGGTCGACACGCGATTGTAATAATGTAATAACTTTATTACAATTGAGTTTGTATGAGAACACCTTTTTGTCATTCATAGGTCGTATTACCCTATTCATATATATTTTATATACATATATGCATTATATTTTGCAATAATCTGTGTTTGAAAATGCGATAAGATGCGATTTTAAACCAAAAGATAAGTTTATTACACTTTCGGGCGTTATTACAATTCAGGTCGATAAGCAGTTGTAATAATGTAATAACTTTATTACATTTGGTTTTGTATGAGAACACATTTTTTGTCATTCATAGGTCGTATTACCTTATTAAGATACATTTTTATATACATATATACACTATATTTTGCAAATATATGTGCTTAAAAATGCGATAGGATGCAATTTTAAACCAAGAAATAAGTTTATTACACTTTCGGGCGTTATTACAATTCAGGTCGACACGCGATTGTAATTATGTAATAACTTTATTACAATTGAGTTTGTATGAGAATTCCTTTTTTCATTCATAGGTCGTATTACCCTATAAATATATATATTATATCCATGTATGCATTATATTTTGCAATAATCTGTGTTTGGAAATGCAATCAGATGCAATTTTAAAGCAAGGAAAAAGTTTATTTCACTTTCGGGCGTTATTCAGGTTGTTACGCAATTGTAATAATGTAATAACTTTATTACAATTGAGGTTCTATGAGAACACATTTTTTGTCAATCATAGGTCGTATTGCCCTATTAATATATATTTTATATACATATATGCATTATATTTTGCAATAATCTGTGTTTGAAAATGCGATAAGATGCGATTTTAAACCAAACGATAAGTTTATTACACTTTCGGGCGTTATTACAATTCAGGTCGATAAGCAGTTGTAATAATGTAATAACTTTATTACAATTGGTTTTGTATGAGAACACATTTTTTGTTAATCATAGGTCGTATTACCTTATTAAGATACATTTTTATATACATATATACACTATATTTTGCAAAAATATGTGCTTAAAAATGCGATAAGATGCAATTTTAAACCAAGAAATAAGTTTATTACACTTTCGGGCGTTATTACAATTCAGGTCGACACGCGATTGTAATAATGTAATAACTTTATTACAATTGAGTTTGTATGAGAACACCTTTTTGTCATTCATAGGTCGTATTACCCTATTAATATATATATATATATATATTATATCCATGTATGCATTATATTTTGCAATAATCTGTGTTTGGAAATGCGATCAGATGCAATTTTAAAGCAAGAAAAAAGTTTATTACACTTTCGGGCGTTATTACAATTCAGGTTGTTACGCAATTGTAATAATGTAATAACTTTATTACAATTGGGGTTCTATGAGAACACATTTTTTGTCATTCATAGGTCGTATTGCCCTATTAATATATATTTTATATACATATATGCATTATATTTTGCAATAATCTGTGTTCGAAAATGCGATAAGATGCGATTTTAAACCAAAAGATAAGTTTATTACACTTTCGGGCGTTATTACAATTCAGGTCGATAAGCAGTTGTAATAACGTAATAACTTTATTACAATTGGTTTTGTATGAGAACACATTTTTTGTCATACATAGGTCGTATTACCTTATTAAGATACATTTTTATATACATATATACACTATATTTTGCAAAAATATGTGCTTAAAAATGCGATAAGATGCAATTTTAAACCAAGAAATAAGTTTATTACACTTTCGGGCGTTATTACAATTCAGGTCGACACGCGATTGTAATAATGTAATAACTTTATTACAATTGAGTTTGTATGAGAACACCTTTTTGTCATTCATAGGTCGTATTACCCTATTCATATATTTATTATATCCATGTATGCATTATATTTTGCAATAATCTGTGTTTGGAAATGCGATCAGATGCAATTTTAAAGCAAGAAAAAAGTTAATTACACTTTCGGGCGTTATTACAATTCAGGTTGTCACGCAATTGTAATAATGTAATAAAGTTTATTACAATTCAGGTCGTTATTACACTTCAGGTTGTAACAAAGCTGATATATCATTAATACATACGCTGTGACCATGTTTCAAGAAGATTGAACGATACATGAGAATTCTAGTGTTAACAATATTTTTCTTTATTTGACCAAGTGACCTAGGTTTTGACCTGGTGTGACCAAGTTTTGAACACGACAAAGATATCACTGGGACAACTTTTCTTACCAAGTTTCATGACAATCAAGCAATAAATGTTACATATAGAGCGCTACCAAGAAAAAAATGTTGACGACGCATTAAGGACATATGGTGATGCTAAAAGCGCACCATGTGCACCTTGTGCTCAGGTGAGCTAAAAATAACAAACTAAACGTTATATGTTTTATGAAACAAATGTAATTTTTATTTGCACTAAACTAAATTTCCAGTGCTTTGTATTAGTTATGTCATAGTCAGAGAGGTAAAGATTATGCTCATATACAGTACATAGATTGGCATGCTCAAAAATTCAAATAAATGACTGTTAGATTAAATAAATTCTTAATCACAGTCTTTCTCAAGATTTATAAAAGTCATATCACGGTGATAATTTACTCATCAATCCATTGACCGGTTCGGCTGTTTGGGGGAATAAGTGGCAACAATACAGAAATCCTTCTCCAGTCAGGTCTGTTGTGTGCTGCTTAGAGTAATTCATCCATAGAAAGGGATGTCCTCTCTTACATTATCCATCCAGCTTTTCTTCTGACGGCCTCGGCGTCGACCTCCCTATAACGTGCCCTGGACAGAGATTCGTGCCTGGTGACGTTTCCAAACCAAGCCAGCTGTACCTAAGCATAAATATTCGTGGTCATGGTAGTGCAGTTATAAAATTGCACTTACTGAAGCTTGTTTCATTCCGTTCACTGTTGTCTATTTCTCAATATGAAACAATCAAAAGCAATACAGTGTAATTTGTCCACTTCATATTGAGGGCTTAATTATTTGCCCATCGATGTGTAGAGAGAACATTACCGGAATCGATTTGCTGTTGGCATACATGGTAAAGTCTTCTTGGACCTTGTGTAGTACAATCTGATCTCAGTTCTGATTTAGATTTAATAGCATACAGTTGACAATATAACAGCAAATACATATTTAACACATTGAATAAACACACATTCACAGATGGGCATGAAGGATTTCTTTGCCTATTGATATTTGTAGTAAAATTAAAAGAATACTAGCGTTATAAATAAAGTTATTGGCTGATCACCGATGTTATTACAATTTTATTATTATGAACATCGCATAAAAAGTGAAAACAGAAGCAGTTCAGATGATGAACTCAAAACCGTTCAGACGATGTACTCAAACAAAAAACGTTCAGACGATGTACTATTTTCCAAATTATTCGCCAGAGATCTTAAAAAGCTTAAACAACGTGGAAAACCTTGTACGAAATATTCTAAGCATGTTAGAAAGCAAAAACTGTTGCATTCATTTTATTTGCTTATCATCTTAAATAGCAAACGCGTCAAAATAAAGTATGTTCAGAAGATGTACAATTTTAATTGTTTATTGTGTCTGAATGTTTGAGAAAACTACAGAAATCTAAGAAAAACGACAATTACCAGAGTACATAAGGAGACTAAGCGGGTACTTTGCGCATAGTTATCATAAATTTAGAAATCATAAAACATGAGAATACCTTGATTTTCGTCATTAAGCGAGAGCTTTTTCCGCCATTTTGTGCGTACGATGTACTTTTGTGATCACGTGATTCCCCGCAGTGTTTACATTAGCCTCGTTCTGGTTAAATTTACGTGCGTTAAGTGTCAACCCTGATAAGCCTGTGCAGTTCCTTTTCATATGTAAAACAGAGAGTCCGTGGAGAGTAGAGACAGGAAGGCGGTGGTCACTGATTTCTATTGATTTCAGCCGCGCTGTTGGAAAACGGGGTTTAATGCGTGTGCGTAAAGTGAGCGTCAAAAGCGTGGTCGCCTGGGCTCATCAAGGACGACACTTTCTGCTTTTATTGCAGACTTCTTTTTATGTCTATTCTTAGCGAAAATCCATTTTAGGCGCAAAGTGTCGTCCCTGATAAGCCTGCCGACTGCACAAGCTAATCTGGACGCACTTGCCAGAAGTGCCTTTTTGCCAGTTTGAGCGAGTCTTTAATTTTTATTCATTCCCCAAAGTTGTGGAAAAGTTGAGCTGGAATTCGTTGGATTGAACTGTTTTGACATACAAGGAGTCTTTAGATTTGGAAAATACTCATAAAAATGAGCATGAGGATTGCTATAAATTAGTTTGGAGATATATGGGATGTACTGGTTGGCTTGACAATAAGTGAGAGGAACGTTTGACAAACAATTGCAATATCTTACAAACACATGAGGGCTACCAAATAGCGGACAATAAATGTGGAAAGCCACGACGAATAAGACGTACGTGTGTCTGACCAATTAGGAAATGTCTCTAATAACCCTGTCTAATATAGAGAGGTGCACATAGTAATGACTAGCTATTGATTATTAAGACACGGACTGTTGAGTTTTTTCATTAGGCATCGTAAAGTATTTTCAAATATTCAGATTTCGTTTGAAATTTAGATCATGTATAAGTACTATTTAATATGTTCGTTGGTATAGTTCACACCAAAGTCAAGACATTTCAATTACGAAAAATTGTTAAATGTTACTTTGTGCTTTTATTTGTCTGTATAGCATAATTTTCAAATAAATACACTGACCTGCTTAACCTTATAAATACTGCCCTACTACCTTATGAAGCTGAAACTGAATTTCTATTGTAATATACATGTAAAATTTGTATGCTTATTGGTGTCGCTCTGGAGAGCGGCGACTAGTATGTAATGCATTTTTTTTTGCTTATTGGAGGAGCAGTTATTGTACGGATTAATGTATATATTTTTGTTTAAAGAATATCTTGCATAGTGGTGATTGTTTGTGTAAATTAGTGTAAATAAGTACTGCATTTGTGCCTATTTTATTTATTACAACATTTATTGCCAATAATGCAAAGTTAATTCATTTAATTAATAGCTAAACACAGGGACTGGGCACTAATAAAAGATCACAGGGACTGGGCAAATACGCGAACCGGTGAAACTTTATCTAGTTAACATTTTTGTCTGAAACTTTCAACAGTCGCCGTGGTGTAGTTGATGTGGTGTCCGCCTAGCGATCGGGATTTGTTGGGTTCGATTCCCAGGCGGTGAGCATTTTTTATATATTATTTATTTTATTTATATATTTATATAGAAGATATTTTTAATATATATATATATTATATATTTTTATATTAATATAAAGAGAATTAAAAAATACTGCGTTTTAATGCGACCTAAATACAACGTTGCACATTTTTATTAAAATTAATGGATGCCGCGTGGTGACAACGTTAATTAAAATTTCTTACATCTCTTAAATATCTTTTATCCCACTTTTACAGCGAATTCGGTTGATTAAAGCCCCGTTTATTAAATTTTATCTATAATCAACGGCACGTGCTACGTTGTTAGGCTACGTTGTAAGCAAATGTAGTTCCTTGTATATAACGACTAAATGTTAGATTGTTGTTATAAAACTTTTAGATTTGCAATTCAATATGAATAAAATTGTAATTAATAACGCACGACTCTTTGTCACATAACGATATTCTGATTTAAAAAATGAATATTTGATCAGTGGTTATTTTTGGAACGCGGAATAATACAGTGACATTGGTAACACTACAGTCATTATCAAAGTACGACAAACACTCATGAAAACGCGAAATTACCCAGTTAAATTAATTTTGTTTAAATAAAAAAGTTTGCTGAATAAAAAGTTGGATAAATAGAATAATATGTTAGTGTTGATTGTAGATCAGGTTTATCATGCTCGGCACGAAAACGAAAAAGCACTCGCCAAGGATCGTGCTTTTTGTTTTCTAAGCCTCGCATGATAAACCTGATCTATAATCAATACTAACCTGATATATATATATAATAAACGTGTTTTTATATCAACAAATAAATGCAAACAACACATCTATTTTGCATGTATTTTTGTTGTTGTTTATGGTTGTCTATCATAGGCCCTAAGTACTATCCCTACCAAATATAGAACGCGAAGCGCGACGCGTATTATTGATTTTTACAATGAGTTGTGATAAAGGAGGCAGCCGCTTATCAAGGAGGAGCTGTGTCCCAGCAACCCGTTTCCCTAGAGTCAAGCACTCCTCGAAGTTTTTTTAAGAACCACATATGGAGCGCGAAGCGCGACAGGTATAACTATCCAGGTGGTATGGACCCTTTGGTATGGACTTTTTTAGGTGACACTATCAATGCGCATTTAGTGAGATAAAGCATTTTTTTAAACCCACACAGTTCTGTTTCATTAATGAAAATTGCACACGGATGCCAGTAAAAAAAGGAAACTAATGTTAATAAAATGAACTATGGAACATTTGGGGTTTACATCACCAAAACATAGATAATGGTTATTTGGGGGTTATACACAACATCATAGATAATGGTTATTTGGGGATTATAACACAAAATCATAGATAATGGTAATACCAGTATCTTTTTCTATGTTGTTTAAAATAATCGGCCAATATATTAATATTTTCAGTAGAAAAAAATCGTTCCATGTAACTTCATTGAGTGCCTTTTACACTGAAATTCCCGACGCCCTTTGATGCTTTACATCAATTCTTATCTTGTGATAATCTGCAATGAAAACAATATATTACGGTATATCGTCTCTGACGTATTTGTGACGCCATGTTTGCAATTCATTAACAATTGGACGTCACATTTTAAACTCATGATTGCGAACTCACAACACCAGCATACTATCCAGCCAGGCCACACATATTGCCCGCGACCGCAATCGAGGCTTTTAAGAATAACAGAAGTAACAAGCCGACGGTTACCTTCTGAAATGAACAGAATTGAATTAAACACGTTTCAAACCAATGGCAATTAGACAAAATATTGTGTTGGGGTCAATAAATGTTGGTTTATTGGTAAAGCTATTTTTTTACGAGGTTTGAGGGTACCTATCCAAAATGTCGGATATCTGATTATAATAAACCTCTACATTAGTACCCTTCTTGCTTTTTGTTCTACACAGTTTACAAGTACGTGAACACCTCTATATAAACCACTTTTAGAATTGCTCTACGTTATCCTTTTCCCGAAAAAATAAATCTCTTTAACAAATTTAACAAAACCTATTTCTCAAAAGCTCTAATATCGTATCGGCATATGTGCAAAGAAGGCTAATATTTGTATGTCTCTAAATGTAAGGAGATTCCAATGCGCAGACCTCCGTACTCACACTTGTATTGAGACGCACATAACAACCGTCGACAAAGAACGCCAACTTGCCCGTGACAAAGCATTTCTACTCAACGCCAACAGGCCTCTTAAAGTCGAATGATTATAAGCTGTACCAGTAGCTGCTGATTTCTTAGCACGAGATGGCCACACTATTGTACTATATGTACGAGTTCGTGAATATAAAGCAATGTTGCTCATTCGAAACCGTAACGCAAAATGCGCCTATGAGTAACAGGACCTGCAAGAAAGGCGCGAACTAGTAATGGCATTGAGTGGACTAGTACGTAAGTGCATATCAAGGTTATCGACGATATGTAACGTTAGCTGATGGTGCAACATATGTATAATTAAGCCAATACTTAACTGGTAATTCAAACAGTAATTCGACAAATAATTCAGCCATTCCATTAATAACCATTGGAAAAACAAATAAAGAAACAAAACAAGCAAAACATACAATTGTTATACATCGATGGTGTGGATCTGATGAAAACTGTTTATCAGTGCACATTAAGGTCTCATTGACTACCGCGAACTGGTCTATTTAGATCGAAATTATATCTCTGGCAAATACCCGGACAGCCGTGGTCAAAGTTTCCTTAAACGGTCCATGGGGTAGGTCGACCATAAATGTAGTCGTAAGGACGCAGAATGACCCTTTAAGCAAACTATGAATTATGATGATGACGACGGTTTTATTTTATCATAAGCTTAATGCATTGTTTCGTAACAATATAATTTGCAGAAATTGAGATCATTTTGGCGAAAATATATTCAGAAGCGTTCTCAAAAAGCGAACGTTAAATGGCAGATAAGGTCAAACTGCTCAAAAGATTGCTGAGTATTTTGACATTAGCAAAACTCAGATACAGCATTGTAGTATACCCCCACCCTAAGCCAAGGGGAATATTAATTTTGTTAAGTGTCGTCCAAGTGCCCATGTCAGGATGGCACTTTCAGTAATGTGAAGAAAACAGTTGCAAGGTTTGAAAATCTTGGTTGAATCGATATTTAAATTATTCCATTTGAACCAATTCTCGTATAAATAAAATATCATTCAACAGTATTATAATTTTAATAACGCCGATAAACTTTCATCATATAGTTCCCTGGAGTTCCTAACGAAGCGCTCATTTTGTCAGACTTAATAACGCTTACCATCTTTGGAATGGTGAATGACGCTATACGAAGTTGCACGTGTTCTAATTTAAATAAAGAGATTAATAGATATTAAGAGAACTATCTGAACTGATCTTGACAGATGCCAAAAGTGTGTATGTCAGAGTTTATTTACAGGTCATCGCTGAGTCGTCTTCACGACTACCTTATGTGCTGACCTGCCAGTGACCTATCTGGGGAAAATATTTAATTTTGAGCCAAAGAAGATCAAATTTACCCCAGCTGCCCGGGTTTTTGCCGAAAAAATATTTTGTAAATACAAATACACAAGTGCACGGTGGCTAATGGGACCTTAATATTAACCGGTAGTTATCATGATCATCACCATCCTCGCAATCACCATCATTATTATTATTACTATTATTATTATTATTATTATTATTATTATTATTATTATTATTATTATTATTATTATTGCCATCATCATCCCTTAGATGCTAAAAATTGATTATGGGCTCTATTTATACCTGTCGCTAAGCACTTATAATTTAGGATTCTGCACACCAACCAATGAAAATTACATAGGAATTAAGCTTAGCCAATCATTATGACTTAGAATTGCACCAACCAATCAAATGCATTAAGGAATTCTTAATCCTAAGAAAAGTTCTATAGCGGCAAACATTCAACAATACCATTTAATTTTAACTTACAAACACATTTTAGGAGCATATATAGATAAGCAAAAGATTGGACATCTTACAATCAACAAATATACATCTCTCTGACCTAAACAAAGATGCAGTTATGACAGAGAATTGCGAACTTTACACAAATAACACCACATATGAGCATTTAACAACGACGATGAACAAGTATATTAAAGTAACTTGTAGTCATATAATTATAATAATACAATGATGAGTCACTTGGAAATGAATATAAACAATAGAACCATTGTAAGATGGCGGTTGGACTAGCTTCCTTGAAGTTCGGACATTGACAGTAAGTTTTGGAATTCAAGTTATGTTTATAATCATTAGACAAGACACATTTAAATGAGTTTTATCCGTTAAAATAAAAATTAAACACTTTAACCATAACCTTTTGTATGGGAGAGTGTAATGGTTGAGTATATTAAACTTTAAACGATAGCAATTTGTAACGTTATGAAATTTCAGATCATTAACAAGTTAATGAATACTCCGTTGCCTTAAAGTATTAATTTTAAAAACTGTTGTTTGCAAAAAAAGTTCATTGAAAAATGTTGCATCTGTAGATAAAATGCCCATATATAGACATTTAAGAAGGTCAAATTCAAGTCAGAAGGTCATCAGAAGATCAAATAGGAAAGAAACACCAAGCACTTCTCTTTAACAATAATGCAAAAATGGTAAAATTTCAGCAAATATATAAACTAGCCACACTTAAAAGAAAACGAAGATTGTGAGTACGTTTTAATTGTGAAAAATATATATTTACACAGATATCATATTTCATATAAATATACAATTTAGTATGAGTGATACTTTTAAATAAATAAAAAATTTAACTTTCTAATCACCTTTCTTGAATAGGTACTGTGTTGTAGTCTTTTTCGAACTATTGTCTTGGGAAATAATTGTTCGTGAACTATATGCTCACCTGTTATCACCTTATATGTATCATGTATTATGTGACCTGTTAAAATAAAAATTATAATCTCTTCTGTTCTACATGTATTAACTATGATATATTTAAAGCAAATGTATGTATTCTCTGTCGCAAAACATCACTACACCGTAGACGCATCTAAAGGGATCGTAGAAACATGATTAAAGGTACCACTCCGATGGTGAATCTTGCGGCAACTATAGGTCCGCTGTTGCAGAGGTCACTGCTGCAGACACAGACGTTTCCACTTATGGAATCTTCTGTAAATGAGTGACATCCTTTGGCAAGAGACCCATCGGTTGTAAAGCATTTCCTTGCGACAACTGAAATATAATTTTTAAGCAATACCTTTTTTGAGCTATAGAGCTACAACCATAAAAGAACAAGGTTCTTTCAAATGACCTTAATATAACTAATGAGAAAAACTTACTAAAAAATGGCGTGTCTTAAATTTGTTTCATTTTTTATGATAGTGTATTAAAAATTCGTCATAATAATTAAAATGTTAAATCTTTCAATTCACATTTTCTCAAGAGACTCTGTACAACCTTCAAACTAATATAAAAGCATCCGAAACGCTTTATGGGATACTTTTACAGGTGAGTTGATGTGTGACAACAAGGTCGTCTAAGTGTAAAGTGTAAAGTGCAAAATTGCACCTTTTCTTTTGCAAAGATCATAAGATTTCGCATAGTTTGTATTACTTACTCTGACTACCGTTTGCCTCATGTTTGGCTTTCCAGCACTCAACGCAGTTCTTTTCCACGGTGATTCCACTGGGATTGAACTCGTCGGCACAGTTGCTTTCGGTTATACTATCACAGGTGTAGCATTGTATCGCCGCGCAAAATCCTGAATTTAAAACAATCATTAAATAACAATCCAAATTATGTTTATTGATCACATGTGCAATTCTGTGTAGTACCAATTCTAAAACTCACATATGTTGTAAGCTAAATGAGCCTGTACTTACATATTTGTTTTTCATACGTATCATTTAAACAGCGCGCTATTGATGTTGACATTTACACAGTTTAAACCGACATTCTATCTGTGGCTAATGGGCTAATTCGAAAAACAAACCAACCAGGTCATTTATAAACTTTATCTAAATTAAAACAACTAAATAAATGTTCAATTTTTAGCAACAATGGTTAGTTAAAAATAAACAATAAAAACAAAAGCTCAAACACTGACCAATATAAATTACACCTGCTTGTTAAATTACCAATCTAAAGCATGCTTTCTCATTTTCAGAATGTGAAACATTTTGCTATGATACTGGAATATGAGACAACATGTTGACAAAGATATCTCATTAAAAAGCAATTTGCATTAACTGGATGGTAATCTAAAATGTCACATTGATGAGTCTGCTCTGACATTTTGCAACAGAATGTGAAACTATATAACTTAAAATATATAATCAATTCAATACTGTAAACGATGTCATGCGAGAAAATGTTCTTTATCATATAACGTTGAAATCATGTAGAAAGAATTGGAGTAAAACCTAGTAATTTTATAAATTGACGTTTCGGACATTTAGGTACAAAAACAGCTTTAGTACAAAAGGTATTTGAAGCATCAGGTAGTTTATACAATTTCCTCCAGATAACTTTATTGTCACCAGACACAAATACATTTTAACAATAACTGCCAACAGAACCTGCATCAGATTGGTCACTATATACATATACCCATCTTGTGTATAAAGCGTTTTATTGTTAACCTTAAAGCCGCACACCTTTAAATGAAATACATGTAAATCAATGCATATAGATGAAATTTGAACGTGTGCAAAATTGTCATTAAATCTATAGCCTAGTTAGCAAGTATGTTTTTATTATTTTTATACCGAAAGTAGGATTTCTATACGTATACGTCCATTTCGACAAACGCTATTATGTTTAAGTTTTAAAGCGCAAAAAAAGACGGATTTCTACCTTGTAACAACCAGATATATTCTAATTGGCATATATAAAATAAAATATATAGCCTAGTTAGCAAGTTATTTATTATTTTTCAAACGGTACCGCTTTAAAAACCGAAAGTAGGATTTCTAGACGTATACGTCCATTTCAACAAACTCGATTATTTTAAAGTTTTAAAGCAGAAAAAGGACGGATAACTACCTTGTTGCTACCATATATATTACAATTGGCATAAATAAAATATGTTTCTTATTTATACTTAAATTAACTTTCATTTCAAGGATTGTTGCTTTAAGTATCATACACCATGCTTAATAAGCTACCTACACACACAATTGTATCGCAAATCATCCATTCTAGGTTGAACTTCTAACTCAAGTTACTTTGCGGAAGCTTTTCTTAGTAATAGTAGCCTTGACCTTGACCTGATTGACCTTGACCTGATTGACACTAACTAATTAGTGGCCTTAAGTGCAATATTATGGCTGCATATAAGCTAGTTACGAAAACAATTTTAGTGTAATACCTAAATTCTAAGTCCAATTATTGATTGAATACCATTGTTCTTCGCGTGTGAAAACAAACATTGACCTTACCCGACTTGTCCGAAATGCAAGTCTCAGTGCAAGCTTGATATTTCCAAAGCTGCATTTAAGTTCAGGTCAAGTAAAACTAAAGTCATTGAAGTGAATGTCCCAATTTTTTCGCCAGCACCTGCTAAACCACCGAAAGAGTTAACCCCCATGTAATAATAAGAAGACTTCTTTTCACTCACACAATGTTAAGAGCATTAAATGAATTTTTTATGTAAACCAATCGCCACTGAACATTGCTATTTCCCCTAGCGATTAACAATAGCTGATAATCTAATTATGAGAATATGTTGGATAGTTCCATAGTCGAATGTAAGGATATTATCAATCTTTTACGATTTTTTTAAATTTATTGTTTCAAGGATTTTGATTAATTTTACCTTGAAAGTAGGACAATAGTATGAACATCGGATTTAGAATGGTACCGTTAAAAAGTATCGAATTTGTCTTGAGAAAATGACAACATTCTACATAGCACGTGTAATACACTTAATATTGCTAATGTTTATAGCGCACATAGCATGAACGTATTGCAGTGTTCCATTTAGTCCTAAACAGGGGGGCGCAGAAGTCTGCCTCCTCAAGATCCTAGCCTGCCCCTTTGACCCCAAACTGCCCTTTTTATACGATCGCATTATTTTATAGGTGTTATTTAGATATTCTATAAATGTATTGTTTGGCGTTTATGTTTCCAGTAAAAAAGGAACTTTGATGAATACAGTTAATGTCAATTTTGTTACCTGAAAGATTTTAAAGGGGCCTTTTCACAGATATTGGCATGTTTTGAAGTTTGTCATTAAATGCTTTATATTGATAAATGTTAACATTGGATATAAAAATCTCCAGTAAAAAATCAAGAACAAAATTAAAAAAAAAGAAACAAAGGTATCCCTCAGCAGGGCTCGAACCACTGACCCCTGGATTCCTGGATTAAAAAGTCTCCCATTTAGACCACTCGGCCATTATTCCGAATACAATATCAGGTGTATTTTATAGTTCATATAACCAATCCTCGTAGTTTCACAAAATATGACGACAACAACAGAACTCTCGAAATTATTAATTCGTTTCGCGTTGCAACGCTTTATTATTTTCGGGTTTTTAAATCGTCAAAAGATGCATATAATGGCTATTTTTGAGCATGGTAAATGTTCAGTATTATTGTTTCCTCACAAAGATCATTACTAAACAAAAATTTGCGAATCTGAAACAACTTTTTTTCAATTTTGTTAATTTACCCAAACGTGAAAAAGCCCCTTTATGATAAGAAATATAATGTGTTACTCTCTCACAGTGAGTGTCGGTTATTTAAAAAACATTTATTTGCAAATGCAAGTTTAATGCAGCCATTTAAAACTTCCACCCACTATTATATGAGTGATGATATTAAACTCTATCATAACACATTCTTGAATTTTAATGCAAAAGTTGATCCTGACTTTGACTTTAAAATATGCTCTATAACGTCTTAGATGATAAGTCTTATAATATGTAATTGAAGCCAGCCAGATATCCAGATGATGAAGGCGTTTGTTAATGTAAAGTTGACCTTTTGAGTTATCAAATTTCAGTTAACATTCGTTTCATGGGATGGAGAAGAATTTACTATTTAGCGGGTTTATGTATCAATTCACTGTATACCACTTTTACAGCGAATTCGGTTGATCAAAGCTCCGTTGATTAAATTTCTGCTGTAAACCACGGCACGTGTTACGTTGTTAGGCTACATTGTTAACAAATGAAGTTCCTTGTATCCAAAAACTAAATGTTATATTGACGTTATACAACTTTTAGATTTGCAATTCAATATGAATAAAATTGTAATTAATAACGCACGACTCTTTGTCACAAAACGATATTTTGATTAAAAAATGATTATTTGATCAGCAGTTATTTTTGGAATTCGGAGTAATACACTGACCTTGGTTACACTACAGTCATCATCAAAGTACGACAAACACTCACGAAAACTAATTTTGTTTAAATAAAACGGTTTATTGAATGAACAGTGGCATAAATATAATAAAAAATAAGTGGTAATTATAGATCAGGTTTATCATGCTCGGCACGCAAAGGCTCGTGCTTTTAGTTTTGTAAGCCTCGCATGATAAACCTGATCTATAATCAACACTAACCTATTATTCTCTATATGCAAACATCTGTCATAAATCTTTAAAATTTCGGAAATATTTACTGATTTTGTGAATATGTCGGAGTTCTTCCTAGTTCAAAAGTTTTTGTTCATGTAATTAATGGCTGCTCTGCGGCGAGCTTCACTGAACTGAACTATATGTGGGAATATTACTTTGTTGCATCAGGCATGAAGGAGAGACCTTTAATAAAGTATTAAAGTACATGTTTTCCCTTCAAAAGACGTTTTCCTTGATATGATAGATTTTGAAAATATTTGTGCACTTACAAAGCTTATTAGTCATTATGTTAATGGAACAGGGTCGTAAGTGTAAGAATTGTATAAGAAGCATCGTAAAACGGGTTCCAGGTTATTATGCGCATTAACCTATAAGCTGTCTTTTGAAATGAGTGTTTTGGAGGATCGACATTCATTAACCTCTTTGTAAGGGTGCACATTAATTCAGACTGATACACCAAACTCAAACACTCAATAAGCACCATGAAAACGCTTTAAAGGTTTGTCATATTTTGAACCAAGTACTTCGGATACAAAAAGTTGTTCGGTATCACAAAGCATAACATCACTATATTTTTCTCTTCTTGCCGACAATGTTGCCCGCTAGTTTAGTTTCTCAACAGTAAGCATTAATAAATCTTCTGAAATACCACTTTTACAAATACACACCAACGTTCATCATTAATTAAAGCTGTATAAACATGGTATTTTAATTAGATATTCTTTGTGAAATGTGAATTATGTCAATATGATTGTATCTTCAAATGACACGCTTTGCGCTTTATGGGCTAAATAACACTTGTGTTTGACTAACGACTTTTGGCATGCGATAATTTAATTTTTTAATTAATGAAGAGTAGCATCGTATGTCACCAAATCTGCGTAAGAAATAACATGGTCGTTTCTTATATTACACATATTTACGGATGACTTCTTCTTGAATGAGTACATGCCCAGCGATGCGGAGGGTAAGTAGCTGGGAGTCATATTATTGCTCGTAATTTACGTATCAGCAAAGCCATACAGACATTGTTGTTGTTGAAGCAAGTAATCTAAGTTGGATGTTTAAAATGCTCAAGCTGTCGTTAATTTGCAAAAATGATGACATTTTGGCTAAAAAATTCATTTTACACGAACATGCTAAATTTTCGTTAGATGTTTGTAGTTAACGTCTGCCATTTTAAAGAAGAATGTTTTACATAGCTTTAAATCTGTTGTCTTACACGCGTTAGCCATTCAAAAAGTAAGCAAAAACCGGACAGCATCAGAATATTCGGTTTCGCGTGGCAATATCTAATTTGCAAAAGCAAACAAACGCTTGCACAATAACGGTCCATCATTTGCGCACCAACCACCAATGTTACGAGTCAGATCGACATGTTATCAAACAAAACGTATTTATGAAAATATTTGTCTAACAAAGCGGGTAAAACATTATTAACGTTCTGTTATCAACGCAAAGTCATTTTGAAAATAATAAGCAAATATACTCTTAATAGAACACATATTTCAGTAAAAATGTGTAATTAAATGTGTCAATCTTTCAAAATCATTAGTACGCATGTTTAGCTTGAATGAAAGCCTTATATATTTAAACAACCCTCAAAGAGTTTAAAATACTAGTAATATTGCTTTCTTTTTAGTTGTTATTAGCCACGCATTAATAAAACATATTGATAAATAGTAATATTATTTCACTTATATCTACTGTAATATAATACAATACGAAGTAAATACCTGCACAGCACACAAGGACTACAAAAGCCGCACAAAACTTCATTTTTAATGGCGATAAACTTGTTAACGTTCAACTGCCACTGAGGTCCCTGAGGGTTATGAAAAAATTACCCGAGTAAGATGTTTTGTGCGCATGCAAGTTGCGCAAGATTGTTATTTAAATGAACGTTGGATTGTTGTTGTATGTAACACGACCACATATTTAAGCGACCTTGTCATGCGTGTATGAATTGAGATCATGTTCTTTAACTTTTCCTGTGGTTGTTTACGATTTCGAATTGTAATGTTCGTTAAGTTATTATCGTCGCACTGATTTTTTTCAGAAAGAAAAAGACCACGCACTATATTATAGACAGATATATTGGCAGGTCCGTTTGCAATGCTACATAATTGTCAAACAACGCAGGGCGAGAAAAGAAATTGTCGCGTGTCTTCGTAAAATGAAATCAGATAGTTTACAGTGTACTAACTTATTCGTTGTGTCTTCATAGAATTATAACGCATGAAATTTTGAAGGTAATGATCGGAGGGCGTCTGAAAAAGAATTTGATCTGCAGAAAACTGCCTGTACTTGTATTTCAAGTCCATTCTGAACATTGGAATATGTGTCCAGATTTTTTCGCAGAGAAGTGAAAACCAGTAAAGGTTTTTGACTTGTACAAGTTATAAAGCTCATGTGTGTATCAGTTCAACATATGATTTATTTATAGCTCCGTTAAATTCGAAAGCCGTTATCTTAAAAGTATGGAAGCGCTGGAGGGCCCTTTTGACTTCTCACTATTGACTTGTGAGTTTTGACTTGCGAGTAAGGACTTGTGTCTTGTGACTTCTTAGTTGTGAAATTATTTAATTAAACCGCTTTTGAAGACGGCGAGCGAGCGAAGACGGTTGTGCGAGAATATGAAATTCGAGTTATGTTGTTTTATGTGCACTCTGTTGGAGACAACAGTTGGTGTGGTCCCAGCCTATTTGACTTTGTCGTATTCGAATAATGAAAAAGCAACACTCATTGAAGGATATTTCAAACAAGGTTTCAAATGCAGTGACATTCTTTGATTTTTGCTACTTAAGCATGGTATTTTATTGTCACTACGTAAACTGTAACGAATCTTGAAGAAGATGAACCTGAAACGTCGAGGTGTACATCTGCAAGCGCACTTAAAAAGCGTTGTTAAAGTAATTAGCATGGAAATGCATTAAAGCGGACAGTCCGTCCGCATATCGGACGATATGGCGCCGGATGAGATTCAATCATAATATGGATGTAAGCCAAAAAGATGTAATGGAAATAATGAAGGCAATAGATTCAAACGGTGTTGAAATGAGAAAAGCACATCGACTTAACAGACGTTTCTATTGTGCAAAAGGGCCAAACAACATTTGGCATGTAGATGGTTATGATAAGTTGAAGCCGTTTGGAGTTTGTATACACGGAGCGATAGATGGTTTTAGCAGGAAAATTATCTGGTGAGAGGTTTCTGACACTAACTACGATCCTAAACTGATTGCCAGATATTATTTGGATGAATTGAAGCGCATTGAAAAGTCACCTCGCACACTGCGTTGCAATGCTGGAACAGAAAAGAGTATTATATGCCTTCTACATCAATTCTTTCGGAATGAAAAACCGCAGCGTTATTGTTGGAAAAAGCACTTCTAACCAGCGCATTGAAAGATGTTGGGGTACCTTACGTCATTGAGGACTACAGTGGTGGATAAACTTTTTTAAGGATTTGCACGATTCTGGTCGTGTCAACGAGCTCGACCAGGTACATCGTGAAAATTTAAAATTTTGTTTTATGAACCTAATACAAACACCCCTGGATAGAATTGCTCAGCAGTGGAATGGACATGAACTTAGACGTCAACACAATTCCAAAGCATATTACGGAAAACCTGACATTATTTACTTTCAACTGAAACGTTTGGAGCACTTGATTATGACACGTTGGTTGACAAACGGGATGTAATCTGTTGCAAAGACATGTATTCAGTTCCAAAAAGGGAGTTTGATGAATTCAGTGAATTAGCTTATTTGTTGAAGCCTGACCTCAAAATGCCAGCAGATGCCGATTTAGCATTAAAATTATTCCTGGAATTGAATGATTTAGTGGCAAACTCGTATGAAGAATGTATTTAAAAATATAACGAAGGCTTTCAATGTTCTGTCTCAGTAAGGATACCTTTAAGACTGAATAAGTTGTAGTTGGTGAAGATTTTTTTATTTTGAATATATTTTAAAACTTCATTTAAACTGATCACTTCAAGAGAAAATTCATATGTGTTTTGTTTCATTTTCTTTTTGTTTTACTTTCGTCTTATATATCTTAATAACATGCGTTTAAGTTCTTATTCTTATGTCCCCATGAGAAGACAGTTATTTCTAAGCTATATCATACACACCTTGGTTTAGCCTTTAATATTTGAATGTCTTCAATGAAAATTTACAAATAACAAGACTATTGCCAAGCAATATATGTCCCCTACCGGCTCAACCATTGTAAGAATTTTTTTTTTAAATATATGTGTTGCCATACCAACCAAATTTTTTGACGCAGAAACAAAATGAAATGACGTGCATAATGTCCATATTGCCATCTATCTATGTTTCAAGTTAAAACTTTCACGAAAACATAATAAGAACTTTTAAAGGATATGAAACACCCGTCATATTGTGAGCATACGAAACATTTTCCTTTTGTTACTCTTTTCCTCGTTATGATGGTACATGTAATATCATTCTATGCTAAACTTAAACAGTAACTTCTTGACTAGCTCTCCTAAATAAAGATACATGTGCAGCACCTACAGCTATTTGTAGTGCTTTAAGGTAGTGAAACTAAATCATTCTAATTAAAAAAGCAGGCAATTTTGCAAAAGTTTTGACAAACCTATAGACTACGCCGGATCGGGCATTGGGGTTATGATAGTTATCAAATGTGTGCAGAATTTAAAGGCAATATATCAAAGGACCATACAGATATTTGAGATCGTACGCAAACTATGACAAAATTTTATAAGTGTTTATTTTACTTTAAAAGTGTTATATTACTGCTGCCTCGTGTCAAGTGTAGCCAGACTACTATGAGCCACAGTGCATCTGAGTATAAATAGCCAGAGCCCGCGTCAGCGTGGCACTTCGATTTATACCGTCTCTCTTTACTTTGATACTCACATTTATCAAGTAGATTCATATAGTTGCTGTGTGTTAATACATAATTGGAATAGTAACATGGACTTGTTATTATCAACACATCAACGTAACAATAAGTCCAAAAGGGGCAAATGTTTTATAGTATTTTAGTTTTAAATGTTAATACACCTTATTTTCTTTGTTTTTCTTTTATTATAATGATATTTAAAAGGATAATGTCAACAATTGTACAAATCCGAGGAATATGATATGCATGAGGCATTTAATTAAATATAATTTGTAAAACAACCATAAAATTAAGCTTAACAGAGTAATCTACACTTTCTAAGAGGTATAAGGGGGCATGATGGGTAACCAATGGGAAAAATCTTAAAACAATATATTGAGGGATTTGAAAATAATTGAAAAATATTTAGGTAGTACGCAAAGCTGGACATATTTTCTTAATAACAAAAAGGGTCATAATTTATAACTGACTGTTAAGAGGTCATTCGTAGACATCCGGTGTATGTTCTATAGGTTGATTGTAGAAAATCCTGCCTTGACTGTTCTCATGAACATATATCAACAGAAAAAGCATGTTCTATATGTTGACAATATAATATCATCCATTGCCTGTTGTCATGAACATATAACAACATGCAGAGTATGTTCTATAGGTTGTTAATAGAATATCCTGCCTTGACTGTTGTCATGAACATATATCAACAGGCGGAGCATGTTCTATATGTTGACAATAGAATATCCTGATTATACTATTGTCATCAACATATAACAACGGGCGGAGCATGTTCGATATGTTGATAATAAATTCCATGCCTTGACTGTTGTCATGAGCATATTACAACAGGCGGAGCCTGTTCTATAGGTTGAAAATAGAATATCATGCCTTAACTGTTTTCATGAACATATAACAACAGGCGGAGTATGTTCTATAGTTTGACAATAGAATATCCTGCCTTGACTGTTTTCATGAACATATAACAGCAGGCAGAGCATGTTCTATATGTTGACGATAAAAAAAACATGCCTTGACTGTTGTCATGAACATATAACAGCAGGCAGAGTCTGTTCTATAGATTGACAATAGAATATACAGCCTTGACTGTTGTCATCAACATATAACAACAGGCGGAGCCTGTTCTATAGGTTGACAAAAGAATATCCTAATTTGACTGTTGTCATGAACATATAACAACAGGCGGAGTCTGTTCTATAGGTTGATGGTAGAATATCCTGCACGGACTGTTGTTATTAACATATAACAACAGGCTGATCATGTTATATATATTGACAATAGAATATCATGCCTTGACTGTTGTCATGAACGTATAACAACAGGCGGAGCATGTTCTACATATTGAGAATAGAATTATGCCTTGGCTGTGGTCATGAACATATTACGTCAGGCTGAGCATGTTTGTCTTGTTGATAAAAGTATACCATGACTTGGTTGTTGTTTGGTACATATAACAACAGGCTGATCATGTATTATATGTTGACAATAGAATACCATGCCTTTGCTGTTGTCATAAACATATAACAATAGGCTGAGCATGTTCTATAATTTGATAATGAAATATCATTCCTTGGCTGTTGTCATGTACATATAACAACAGGCCGAGAATGTTCTTTATGTTGACAATAGAATACCATGTCTTGTACATTTAACAACAGGCGGAGCAAGTTCTTATGTTGACAATAGAATACCATGCCTTGGCTGTTGCCATGTACATATAACAACAGGCGGAGCATGTTCTATATGATGACAATAGCATACCATGCCTTGGCAGTTGCCGTGTACATATAACAACAGGCGGAGCATGTTCTATATGTAAACAGTAGAATACCATGCCTTGGCTGGTGTCATGTACATATAACAACAGGCGGAGCATGTTGTATTTGTTGACAATAGAATGCCATGCCTTGGCTGTTGCCATGTACATATAACAACAGGCGGAGCATGTTCTTTATGTTAAAAATAGAATACCATGCCTTGGCTGTTGCTATGTACATATAACAACAGGCGGAGCATGTTCTTTATGTTGACAAGAGAATGCCATGCATTGGCTGGTGTCATGTACATATAACAACAGGCGGAGCATGTAGTATTTGTTGACAATAGAATGCATGAATTGACTGTTGTTTTGAACAGCAACAAGCAGAGCCTGGGCTGTATGATGGCAATATAGTACCATGCTTGGATTGTTGTTATGAACGTATAACATTAGGAAGAACATTATGTATATGTTGACAATGGAATACCATGCTTGAACTGTTGTCATGAGCAATAAAAACGAGCAAAGCACTGGCCTCGTATTTTTTGGATTTTTTTCTTTTTAAAATTACTTCTGTTTTATGATAACTTCACTATATGTTGTCACTCACTACAGGTTCTCATCATATCTTCTTGAAGGATGACACACATGTCAGAAAAGGAACTTAAATACCATCTACTGGTGCACCATTTGTTATCGTCGGCTCTCGGTTGCTTGAATGCCACCAAGGTCCTGACCATAGGAAAAAGGCCAACGAGGTTACAAATGAGCCGGTAAATATCAATTTTCTAAACATTCATGGTGTGTTTTCTATGTTTTTAGGGCGTGAGAGATGTTGCACCTTTCAATATCTCTCATGAACCGACTCAATAAAACCGAGTTAGCAATGTTTGACTTTTATTTTTTGTTTGGTTGCTATCTACGGATCAACAACTTCGAGATTTTTTTTAAATATTATACCTGTAAAAGTTGTTTGGTAAGTTTTAACTTTCGCAAATTTTACTTTCATATTCATTATGCAGGTCTTTAGACCTCATTGTATTGAAGTTCATGCCAAGTAACTTTCTATACAATTCGTTCCACTTTCCTGTCCAATTAAAAGCTTAAAATAAATTTCGTCAATGTATAGGGGAGAATTCATATTGTCGGACAGGTAGCTCAGTCGGTACAGCATTGGCCCGGTAAGCGAAGGTTCCCGGGTTCGAGACCCTATCAAGCTGACTAATTTTCTCACCCTGTGACATACTTTAAGATATACAATACCTTTATAAATATGTGTATCCGGCCATATTTTCATAGTAGTGAATAACTACACTCCCTACACGCCGCGAGGCGCGAGTATGTATCTTAAAATATAATTTCGTGGTGGAACTGTAACTTAACTCGTCGAGGAACGATTTACCGATTAACGTATAGTTCCGAGGGAGTGATATCATAATATATTGACGATGAAATTGTTATATTTTTTGGTTATATTCGACGACACTTTGCTAGCTTTTACTTATGATAACATAGCTACTCATTGATGCATCGGGGGAACTTCAGCTCGCATTAACTTTATTATAATTATTAACTTAGATAGTCAGTGTCAACATTATAATATAATTATTCCCTTATATAGTAAGTGTCAACATTATAAAACTGAACTTAATTAAGTGTAGTTATATTTTCTACATACCGAATTCAACCGGGTCTACTATAATGTTCTTTTGGTTGCATTTAAATGATCTATATTGATATTATATTAAATGTTGTATCTGTGTATTTACAGGTTGATACCGTCGATTACAACTATAGGCAAATGGCCTATAAAAAGAGAGTCACGGGCTCGAAAAAGCTGGGATGCACAGCCTCAATATTACTGAGGGAGTGCATTAGATTCCCAGATTATAAGGCACACACACACACACACACACACACACACACACACACACACACACACACACACACACACACACACACACACACACACACACACACACACACACACACACACACACACACACACACACACACACACACACACACACACACACACACACACACACACACACACACACACACACACACACACACACACACACACACACACACACACACACACACACACACACACACACACACACACACACACACACACACACACACACACACACACACACAATATATATATATATATATATATATATATATATATATATATATATATATATATATATATTTATTTATTTATAATGAAACCAGATTTTTAAATGTTTGATTTTCGACTTTGGGGCATCGTGTTAATAATTTTTGTGTAATTACTTTTTACTTCTAATATTTTATTTAGCCAAAATAACAGTCTTAAATGCAATAGCGATACCAACATTACTTAGGTGTGTGGCATTGGGCCACTCCGACCCTGATGTACTTCGATCTAAAGGCATTTTGTGTGCTACAGAAAAGTAACAGCATAACATGCTTATACTTCAGGCACTCCAATATCGATGGGTAATGTGAAAGAGCGCGATTCAAAATACTTTTAAATATTTTTAATTTCTGGCCAAAATCAAAGGATTATCCAACTGGACTTACCACGCATCAACAATGATCATCACAGCATCCATGATAAACCAAAAGGAATATGAGATATTGAATGCTATCCGTATCCAGTTGTATGGTCGTGTGAGCGCAAAAGTAACCTCTACACGCCAAGTATCAGCTGTACGGTCAATTTTTGATGACCAGAAAAGAAAAGAACAATTCGAGTTTGCACATCCAGAAATGTCAGAGAATGATGGAGACCAACCTTTGTGCACATTATTTGCTTCGAACTTTGATGATTTGAATAGGCTGCAAGAATTAATACAACTTCGTTATGAGAGCTTTTGGTCTCCAGAAACTCTATCACCCAGGTATCGGCTAACCGCTCATCGTGAGTTATTCGGCTGTATTGGTGACATCGTACGATGACAAAGACGCCGGTATTGTGAATCCTGTCATTGTTTTACATTTTGGTCAATTAGTAGGAAAGGGGGGGGGGGAATTTGTTAGATACTCAAAGAAGCAGGAGGGGTTGAATACGTTTCAAATTTAAGCGAATTTGACCATCAATACGGATCTTTTTGCGTGACTACAAAAGGCGGCCAGTTGGATTCATTGATCATACATCCAACACGCAAGGTATCGAAAGACCAGACAAAGAAGGATTCTTTTATGGCAAATTTAAAACACTGTCTCTG